>NC_089582.1:102554937-102884937 GCF_019320115.1 Miscanthus floridulus | reverse complement strand
AGGTCATGGAGGCGGCTGGTGACGCAGATCATCAGTTTGATTTCTTTGTCGATTCCATCGCCATCGGTGAAGCGCACGCCTTGCCAATGGAGGAGCTGGCGGATGTGGAGGTCTGGGACCTAGTCGTTGGAGAGAGTTCCGGCTGACATTTGGTATCAGAGCCGTTGACCATGAGAAGGGATGGAGCACTATTCTGTTCCGCCCGGTGGCCGTGGAGGGCGACGAGGTCGCCGCATCTCGCCCTCGCCAGCGCCGCGTAGAGGGCGCCGCGAGGTCGTGATCCACCGCACCGCGGATGACGCCGGCACTAAGTTCCCCATGCTCACATGCACCAACTACTAGGAGTGAGCGATGTTGATGCAGGTGAACTTGGAGGCGGCGGGGTGGTGGTATGCTATCGAGCCGGAGGAAGACGAGGAGATCATCTACCGCCATTATCGTCTGGCGCTCGCCGTAATCCTACGATCCGTTCCACCTGAGATGCTTGCAGCTCTCATAGGCATAGCCATCTTGTAATTGCCATCTCACTATTCAACGAGATCGTAATTCAAACAAGTAGCAACTGGACGTATGGCTTTTACTTGCTTCCTGGAGGTCTGAACCAATATAAATTCTATGTCTCTATTGTGCTTGCTCTTTGCGTCAGGCGAATTCCTCAAAGAACCGAATATCTGCCAGTAAAAAACACCGACAGAGGCCCGCTAGGTAGGGGGATTTCACGCAAAGAGTGATCATGCCGATCTTTAACAACACTTGCGCCCAAGATCTGATTGCTTTCGATGCAACCATCTGGCCAAGCTCCATTAGATCTGAGGCAACAGGAGAAGTCCTCCTGTTTCCTCGACCAATGTCGACATCCTGCTATGTGCCACCAACCATCTGCTTCAGGAGTTTGGCATTCGAGCACCAGGAAAACATTAACTCGCCGTTCGACAAGGCATAGGGGCCTGATTCAATCTACATTGGAACTGTCACAATCAATCTATTCTTGTGTTAAAATTCTATTGAGTAGGATAGCAGAAACAGTCCTAACCTCAACAAATTAGAGGATGAAGTCCACCTTGTGCAAGACTGTCACATCTGTGCAACGTCTCAGCATCGGAAGGTTATCCACACCAAGCGATCAGAGACCCGCACATCTCAGTGTACCAATGAAAGATAAAAAATTGTGCACTTCATTGAGATAGCTCAGCCAGGATTCTACATGAAGCCATGTCCGAGGGGTTGGCTAGATGATTCTATGCCGATCAAAAAAGGAGATCTCGGCCGCCCGGTTACTTCTATAGCAATCGGCCAGCAACAGGTCGACGAAGTCATCTGTGACATCGGCTCCAGCGCAAACATCATACCCAAGGTAATCTACGATAATGTTCTACAATTTAGGCCCCTACTGATGAGGACATGACACCCCTGCATATGCCCATGTTTGGCACATGGTATGGAGGGGTAGGAGGCCAGCAAGAGTGTCCAAGTCAAGAAGGAGGTCCGAGGCTAATTCGGTTCGAGTCCCCGAGGTGGAGGCCCAAAGCAACTTAAGTTCGAGCCCGTCTCGGAGTCCAGGAGCAGCACATACTAAAAACGACGCCCAGGTCGCATACGGTGTCCGTTTTGGGCGTTCTTTATATTGATGAAAAGATAATTTCATGGAGCTTCCAATGGAACCAGTCCCACCATAAAATTCAGTGGGAGGCAATAGGAATCATCAAAACAAGTGGACTTCCAACAGAATGATTTCGAGTCTGCCTCGGCCTTCAGGACCAGTCTGCCTTAAACTGGTCACCTAGGACGCATCTGGACTCCATTTTCGACGATCCACATATGGATGGAAAGCTAATTTGATAAGAAAGCCAATCCAAGTGGTCTCACGTCAAAAGCTCTTTGGAATCAACAGGAATCATTGAAACAAGTCAGTGTCCAGAATCTGCCAGGGTGCTGCGACACCGTCTTTTGGTCCGTTGGACCGTGTATCGTGTTTGGGCCCATTAGGGGCGCGTCCAGGGTAGGCAACGACCCTAAGACCTTTATAATCATACACCACTGCCGTCATTAGCTTTTGGGTTTTGTTTAGTTCTTGATTTCCTCATGAAACAAACATCGTTTTGCTGCAACTGTGCCGCCAAGGCTGCTTGTTGTGAACTAGGGCCCCAGTTCTTGATCTTGTTCGTTTGTGGAGATTAGTCCTTTCGAATAAAGACTTGAACTCCTTCTCGTTATCTTAAGCCTCATATTTATTTGCAATTTCAGATTGCATTCATCCCGTTCTTGCTTGTGTTCTCGATTCGCTTGCAGGACAGCCTTCTCGGTGAGGTCAATCACGTTCGCGTGGTTGATAACCAACGGAGCAGTGGTGTAATGGTTGCGGAGGTGCGAATCAATCTTGGTTCAAAGCCTAGATCATGAACGTCAAGTCTCCACCAATTGACGCTATCATACCTTTTGGAAGATCAGGCCTAGTCTACATCAAGTGATATCAGAGACCTTGTTGCCCGTTAGGTATAACTTTGTTTTCCCCTTTTGATTGTTACTATTTTTGCATTACCTATAGTCCACAAAAAGCCAAAAAATATACATCGTCACATATTCCCTGTCCTATAGCCTCATTGTGCCATGCAATTTCGTCTCTGTTTCGCGTTGTTGAGTTTGTGCCCTAGGTCAAATTCTAGTTGCTGGTTTTAGATCGTTTTTAGTCCAGTTTGTGTTTTCTCCTTTGTTTTTCATCATAATCCGTGAACATCTCTAAGTCTTGTTGAGTTTCCTTTGTATCCATCAAATCCTAGTCCACGCCATATAATTTTCTACACTTGTCTTCACTGTTTCCATCAAATTATTGCTATCGTGACTAATTTTGCGCGCATTGTTTCCGTTTTGTCCTCTAATTCAGAGTCCGTTCTTAAAACTGGTCTAGTTTTCGCATACGAACTTGGATTTCGACGTTCCATATATCAAAATCGATCAAAAAAATTTTTGGATCCATCCATCCCTCGTCTTCTTGGGGTCGAAGATTTTTATTTTGGTCAAAAAGTGGTCATAAGATCCTCTTTTCGTGGTCACAAGGTTTTTGTCGATTTCGAGCACGTCTTCTAGAAATTTCACAGGCCACGTCTTTCACTTGTTTAAGCTCATATTTTCTATGGTTACTTCTTTTGTGCTCCTAAGTGAAGAAAAAATATCAAAAAAATAAAAAGAAAAAGTCAAAATTTTTCAAAAAAACAATGACAGCCAAAAAATAAAGAAAAAAGAGAGGGGCAAAAGAGGGACAATATCTCGAGGAGCACATAGAGAGCGTCATTTGAGCTGTGTTTGCGTGTGCTAATTTCTACCTTGTTCCTAATCATATTCTTGCTGTTCACATCACTTGATACATCTGGTACTTGGAACGTGAGTAGACCAGCAACTAAGACAAGTACTTGGGATACTTATTCAGCTTTGCTATTCAGTTGCGAATTTTACTATTCCTTGCTACTATATTATGCCTGTCCAAGCTCCACCTTCTTCTAACCAAGTACAGGTTCGTCTTGCAACTGTTACACTCAAGCTACAACGGTATCACAGTCACCGACCGATTGCACCGCCTGTTGCTTTGGTAAGAATACTTGTAAGACCGTGGTAAGACGCTTGAGAGTGTGTGACTTTACTCCTTGACCACATCCTATAGTAGTTCATAGGAAAATACATACTTGTGTGTTTTCTTGTTTGATTCTAACAATGACAGGTTGTTCATATTCACCGACTTATGATAGTATAGGTGCTGATGAGTACATGGAGTGGGAAATTGTCATAGATAACATATTTGCTACTCGCTTTATGTGTCCAAGGAGGAAGGTAAAAAATGCATCTAGTGTTTTGTGATATTCTACTTTATCTTGGTGGGAGTCTTTAGATCCTTCTGATAAACCTCAAACTTGGAATGATATAAAAGATCTTATGAGAAAATTTTTTGTTAATCCATCTCTTGTAATTAATTCAAATGATGAGGTGCATCAACTAGATCAATCTCTTGTTATTTCTCCTGCTATGCCTAACCTTTAGTAGGACAATGTACAAAAGAGCGAGGACGACGTGATAGAAAATGAGGAGCTCACAACCTCATATGCAAATTCAGAACCATCACTTCACAATGCACCTATTACTCCTGCTGAAAACATAGGTAATGCCCATGGTGCCACACTCATAGAAGATGAGAATTATTTTAATGTACTAAATTCTTCCACACACCATGCTATCATAGAACAATTGTTAGTGGAACCCTCTCTTAATTTATCTTTGTCCTATAATAATTTGCTTGATGTTCCTTGTGATAAAGATGAATTGGTTGATGATGCTTCAGTTTTACATGTTTTGGAACCAACCACTTGCGCTGAAAATAAACATGTTATTCATATTGCTACTAAAACTGATGAGTTCAAACTATTGTCTTCTTTACATACTTTGGGTTACATTGAATTTGATGTTTTGTGTAACTTAGATTGTTTGGAGGAGAGCCTATTTAAATATGTTGATTTACCTTGGTTTTCTAAACATACATATCATGTTATTGGCAAATATAACAACAAGGGCAATATATGATACATTGAGTATACATTCGCAGTAATATGAATTCTCTTTTTGTTGTACAAGATTATAATCGTTTAGAGGTCAGCCATAATCATACAAACATTTTCTCATGTTCCTTAAAGAAACAAGTTCACTTCCAAGAAGGGGAGCATTATTGGTTGCTACCTATATCTGCTAGATCATCTATTCCTACATTGTCTTTGGATAGTTCTAATCTTTTGCAGGATAGTGTTGACATACATCGTGTGCATTCGGATCATGGAGTCTACATGTTTGCTAAAATTTTTATGCGAGATGACATGCTACAAACTTGGAAACATGGTCACATTCCTTCTCACAATTATTTCAGTTCCCTTTGTTTTCGCAACCCCATTCTCCTTTATGTTGTGCAGGATTAGTTTCAAGCACAATCGACGTCGAGGACGGCTTTTCGTCAAGAAGGGGAGGATGATGAGGACATGACACCCCAGCATATGCCCATGTTTGGCACATGGTATGGAGGGGTAGGAGGCCAGCAAGGGTGTCCAAGTCAAGAAGGAGGTCCGTGGCTAATTCGGTTCGAGTCCCCGAGGTGTAGGCCCAAAGCAACTCAAGTTCGAGCCCGTCTCGGAGTCTAGGAGCAGCACGTACTAAAAACGACGCCCAGGTCGCATACAGTGTCTGTTTTGGGCGTTCTTTATATGGATGGAAAGATAATTTCATGGAGCTTCCAATGGAACTAGTCCCACCTTAAAATTCAATGGGAGTCAATAGGAATCATCAAAACAAATGGACATCCAACAGAATGATTTTGAGTCTGCCTCGGCCTTCAGGACTAGTCTGCCTTAAACTGGTCACCCAGGATGCATCCGAACTCTGTTTTCGACGATCGACATATGGATGGAAAGATAATTTGATAAGGAAGCCAATCCAAGTGGTCTCATATCAAAATCTCTTCAAAATCAACAGGAATCGTCGAAACAAATCAGCATCTAGAATCTACCAGGGTGCTACGACACCGTCTTTTGGTCCGTTGGACCGTGTATCATATTTGGGCCCATTAGGGGGCACGTCTAGGGTAGACGACGACCCTAAGACCTTTATAATCATACGCTGCTGCTGTCATTAGGTTTTGGGTTTTGTTTAGTTCTTGATTTCCTCGTGAAACAGATATCATTTTGCTGCAACTGTGCCGCCAAGGCTGCTTGCTGTGAACCAGGGCCATAGTTCTTGATCTTGTTCGCCTGTGGCGATTAGTCCTTTCAAATAAAGACTTGAACTCCTTCTCGTTATCTTAAGCCTCATATTTATTTGCAATTTCAGATTGCATTCATCCCGTTCTTGCTTGTGTTCTCGATTCACTTGCAGGACAGCCTTCTCGGCGAGGTCAATCGCGTTCGCGTGGTTGATAACCAATGGAGCAGTGGTGTAATGGTTGTGGGGGTCCGAATCAATCTTGGTTCAAAGCCTAGATCATGAACGTTGAGTCTCCACCAATCGATGCTATCATACCTTTCGGAAGATCAGGCCTAGTCTACATCACCTACTGCACACAACCATGCATCTGAAGTTTGAAGATCGGTCGACTCATCACATAGAAGGAATCGTAGATAACGTCTGTGTACGCATTGGGCATTCATATGTACCAGCAAATTTTGTAGTGTTGGACATAGGTCGAAACCCAAATGCCCCCATAATTTTGGATCGGCCTTTCCTACATACTGCAAATGCAACCATCTATGCTGGAACAGCCGAGGTCTGTTTCTACCTCAAAGAAGGAATAGAGCAATTCCCCTTTTACTGATCCATCAACGCATGCATCCGACGAGTGCGAACCGGGAGGCCGAGGAGAAGGGCTCCGAGGTCTGGTGGCCTCAACAACGCAGAGCATTACTAAAATAGCTTGATCAGGGCTATACCAGCTCAATCAACACCTTTTTAGGAGGAACAAATTCCCTAACAAAGGCAAGTTGAAAGCCCCATGGTCAACTCCCCAACTCGAAGGAGACCATTATAAGCAATTACAGATTAGATTTGCCAGGTGTCTAAACTCAAGGCAAAGCCTAATCGGTTGGACGACTCAACCCCCTAAGAGGGTTGATTGAGCACCTTTCCTTGGGAACCATCAAGTGTGGCGAGAAGACCAAGCACTCAAACAGTCGGGTGGTCGAGAAGACCGAAAAAAGAAGGAAAAGTGCCCTCTTCATCGTAAAACGCCGATCCCCAGGAACAACTCTACAACTAGAAGACTGGTGACCCGTATTAAAGGAAAAAAAAGCAATGGTGTAGATTCAACCTCTAGCTACAGATCGCTACGTGTTCAAGGTCTCCCCTCAGAAGATCGACAAAGTAGCATATGCAACAATTACGAGGATTAGGCTATATTTGTAATTTCCATCGGTGTACACCCTTGAGATAATAATAAAGATGTCTTCTGGTTTCAAATTAAATTTTTGTTCATTGTCAATATTGTGTGCAAGGCTGATTTAAGCTGAGTATTTTTTGGGTCACACAAAATTACGACATTTTTGGGAAAGTAAATTGGGAATATATTCTCAATCGAAGTAAGCCACATAACTACAAACAACAAAATTCCCGATCAATACGTCCCGATGTTCTACTCGGGGAAAATCTATTGACAAGGATAGGAGGTACACGGTGTTCAGAACCCAGAAGACAATATTCAAAGGGTGCCATCGTTTCAAGCATCCAATAGTTTTGATCACAAGGGTCAAGGTACACAATCTCGAAACTTTCTTCTCGTTTAATTATGAGAATTATCAAGTCTACATCAATTCATGGCTAGATCGTCCTACATACTATACAAACACTTTAAGTTTTTTGTCACAAGCATCTTGTTTTAAAACACTTTAAGTTTTTTGTCACAAGCATCTTGTTTTAAAACACTTTTTTCTCGTGAATTAAATACTCGTGTAATACGCTCAAATATTGTTAAAACACAATGACTTATGCATACGAGTCGCACCATGGTGATGCTAGCGTCCTATGCATGGGTATTTCATTTGAGCAAAACAGAATATGGGGAAATTTGAAGTTGAAGGGGAAAGAACAACAAAAAAGTACTTTTGTGGCATATACCTTAAATCCTACAATACTTGATCGTGCGGGAATTCTATGGTGCAACAAGCTACACCCGATCTCAAACGAGTCCAAAGTATAGTTCGAAGCACTCAGTCATGTGGGGGTCCAAAGGTTTGACGAAGTTCTTGACCTCACACGATTCCAGTGCTCATTAACCCCAAAGTACACATCATGCGAAGGTCCATTGTGCTCAATGGAGTGCTCGACTTCAATTGATCGAAGTACTCATCTAATATCGAAGTACCGTCACACGAGGGCCCAAAGACTTGACAGAATGCTTGACCTCAACTAACCAAAGTACTCATTTACACCGAAGTCCCATCATGAGAAGGAACATTGCGCTCGATGGAGCACTCGACTTTGAATGATCTAGGAACTCCTAAATCCTTTCCAAACAACGTGATCACAAGAGGCTTATTACGCTATATGTAGTGCTCGATCTCTAGTGATTCACGTGTATGGAATCATCAAGCCACAATAGTACTGTACTCACCCTTCAAACTACACAAGAATTAATGTCATCTACAGGCAGGGGCTTTTTAACAAAGGTAATCAAAAGGCTGATCTGGGAATATCCAAATATGGACCAAGTTGGAAATAACTCAATCTCCCTAAGATTATTAGTTCCTTGTCGTGGCTTCACTTCCTTCTCCCTGACTTGTATATGCCCGAGGGCTGGAGCCTGCCGGTAGCGTCATATGACCCCTTTCAAGTGAACAGGGGACCCTAGAATGATAGTCGCTTAACTACCCCTTATGTTCTAATAGATCTTTACTCTTCATCTGAATAAATCTCATATTCAAATAAAGAGTCGGGGGCTACTACATATATACCTCTACTAGTCTAAAGTTTTCTGATTTGGCAAAGCTGGAACGCCCAAACATTCATAATTATTAGGAGAAGCAATATTACAGACCACTCGAGTCTCAGCTAGTCTAATTCTACGATCAAAGTGAATATGGCACATAACAACCAAAGAAAGAAAATCACATACCAACTAAAAGGCTTAGACAAGCAACGATAATGTGTTCAACATTACAGAAATTGTCTTGGGGCAAAACTAATGTTTCACAACACGGTGATTGATGCAAGATAAAAATTCACTTACCATCTTCATCATCATCGTCATCAATAGAGAAACCGAGCTTCTCAACAAAAGCTACAGCCGTGGTTCGGATTCCATCAAGTAACTGCTGAACATCATCCGCCTGACTACAATTGTAACCTTGCAGTATAAGGCTTAGGTCAAAATCAGGCTGGCGACTCTTGATGACTCCCACCATGTGCTCAACAATAGTGACAGCCCCCTCTGTCAGCTTCTCCTCAACAGCGGCCTGACGCTCCTCGATAGCCTCAAGCCTCTTTTCCAACTCCTTGGCTTGCTTCTTCAAAGTCGCCTTTTCCCTCTCTAGGATATCAACATGTTTGCTCAGGCCTAAGGAAAACAACAAGGGGTTAGGGCCCGAAGAGTGGCGGGCGTACTTCAGAATTACATCAAAACATACCTTCAGTACCCTCTAGAAGATCATACGCCTCCTGCTACAGCCTAGCATTGTCTGAGTTAGACTTCTTGGCCCTTTTGAGATCTCCCTCCTAGAGGTCATAGAAGCCTTGCATCTCTTAGATAAGAGCACGCAGCCGAGAGGAGTTTCTTTCTAGGAGTATTGCTTGGGCCCCCTGAGCCTGGGCATTGGTTGCTAAGACCAAGTTCAATGCCTCAGGGGTTGGAGTAATACCATGCTCTTCAACAGCAGCCTTTGTCGCACCTTCAGGAGTTTTAGTTCTTCTGTAAACAACAACAAAGTGTCAAAGGGAAACTCAAGAGAAAACATAATCAAAGCCACTAACCATTCACTTATGGATCAAGCGGGATCAGACACCTCAGCTTCTTCGATTACAGAGTCGTTGGTTTAGGTGCTGGTGGGGTTATGGCTTTCTACTGAGTACAAACCTCCCGAACACATTCAATGCTATCTAGATAGCTAAAACCCCCGACTAATCGGTCAAAACATGTCTAAGTGGTACCTCATTGCTGGAGTGGGGCGATATCTCCTGCTCACTCTCCTGGGGCATTGTTGGCTAGCTTTCACTAGTTTTGGTGACTAAAGGGGGGCTCTTGGACTTACCTCGGCTTCTTTTAGAAGATGGCAGCTCGAGTTCTTCCACACTTCCATGTGATCTGGTCTTCCTCTTTTCAACAACCCGAAGCAGCTCAGGGGCTGGCCTTTCCGTTACTGCACCCACCTCCGCCTATGCCTCATTGGGCATCTCCTTTTGCTGCATCCCCAAGCCTATCTTGGGAGCAGATGGGGCAGCTCAGGCTGTGTCAGCCCGAGTTGCCTCCCCTTTGGGGGCTAGGCTGGCCGCTGGCTGCTCAGGGTTGTCATCGTCATCACTGTCGATGTCCATGCCCCCGGCAACAGGGCATAAGGGGATAACATATTGGCATACCACAAGTAAGTAAACATCAAGATTGTTAGGGGAGGAAGTCAATAAAGATCCTGCCTTTACCTGCAGTGGAGGGTGCTCAGTGTTGTATGGCAGCGGCACACCAGTCCAGTCCGGCCGAGCAACGTTGAGGATGACCTTCACTCGCTGGGCAATCTCTTCATCTGACACTTCTAATACAACAAGACAAATCAGACTTTAGAAATGAAAAATCATAAATAAAAACTCCTGAACAAGAGGCAAACTAGGAATAAAGGTTTTTACCTTCAGTTGATTCCTTGTTCGGGTCAAGGATCCCTTGTAGGTGTAGGCCACGTCCCGCTGCTTCAAGGGAACAATCCTCCACTTGACAAAGGTCTCCACCACATGCGTCGTAGTAAGCCCGGCTATCCGGAGCTCCTAGATACGCGCAATATGCCTCTACATCCTCTCGTTCATAGGGGGGTTGATCTCCACCTTTCATTGGACACAGGCATCAACGCCTGACCCTTGATCAGGCTCTCTTCATGGAGTTGAATGTAAAACCATTTCCTCTGATATCCTTTCCAAGAGGTCTTGATCAGGAATGTTATATAGTCGCCTCCCTTCCTCAAGGAGAAACTGACTTACCCGATGGCCAAATTCTTGGCATAATAAGTGGTGGAGTAAAAGTGGCGCCACAAATCCAAATAAGGCTTAACCCCAAGCCATGCCTCGCACAAGAAGGCAAAGACGCTAAGCATTGCTACCGCATTCGGCAGCAGGTGTACAAGCTCGATCCCGTAATGTCTATAGATCTGTTCTAGGAACTTAGACGGAAAACCCCTGAAGCCACACTTGAAATGCGCAATAAAAACCATAGCTTGATAGGTATCGGGGATGGGATGCTCATGACCTTTGGTGGCTACCCACTCATAGATCTGTGGATTTGGGAGCAGGCCTCACTCCCTCGGCTTCTTCAAATTCTTCACCTTCATGGTCGACGCTTTCCAGTACTCATCGGGCTGCACGACTTTGGAAGGCTAGAAAGACTATGACTTCTCTGCACTCATCTGGCTTGAGGCACTCATGGAGTCCTCAGGTTGCTGCTGGGCGGAGGCCATGGCAGTGCAGGGGAGATGAAAAACTCGAGGGGGAAAGGAGGGCAGCGGGCAGATGTGAAAATGCAAAAGGGTGCAACAGTGGTTGCCACCGAAGCGAAATGAGGGATTAAAAGGTCGCACAGCCCGCACGATCCTCGAAAAACCACTTGGCAGCCACAGTGCGTGCCTCGATTCACACACCCGTAATTATCTCTCGGTTAATTTTTTCATTTATATTCCATTAAAAATATTTCCTTTCTTGAAAAGAAATTTAGTTAGATATTTCCGCGTGTTTGGTTAACAAATGAGCAACTGCTAAAGGCCCAAATAGCACGGGACGTGCGGAATGACTCATGAAAACACCAAATAACTGAAGTTAAAACAGAATCGTCGGTCCGTTTCTATGCACGTGATGTGTAGACACATTTAACTGCAAAAATAGACCGACTAAAGTTTTTTATTAATAAACTTCGCTTAAAACATGGGTTTACAAGGGGAATTCTTAAAACCTGAATTAATTATTCCTAGACCGAATCACCGAGTCGGGCTTGAACGAATAACGATCCGCAAGGACGAAACCCTTGTGGTACAAGGTCAAAATGGCCTGATCAGGGTGACCGTCACCAAGCTCAGGTGCTTGGTAGAGGACTGGGAGGCGCAATGGTTTGCTTTGGCAGCCTGTCATCTGCCGTGGCATCCCCCTCCTCCCCCTCGCTGACTGGGGCGATTTCCTTCTTCACCTTCCCAGCATCGGCTTCCATGGTGTCCTTGTCGTCACTCACCAGGTCGACTAGGGCCCCGTCACTGAGGATTCCGATGGCCTCCCGGTTCAGCTCGACGAAGAGCTTCCGAGCAAACTCCCAATCGCCGCTTGTGTTAGGCATGACGGCAACCCGAGGAGTAGAAGGCCTGGCTTTAGAGGGACCGGCGCTGGTGGTAGCAGCAATGGAGGCAATCAAATCTTCCGGCTTGTCGTCGGAGAGATCGATGACACCCTGCGGTGGCACATTGGACTCTGGCTCCTCCGGGGGCCGAGGTGGCGACCTCCTTGGTGCTTGTCGTGGCCTCTCCTTTCTCCTTCTTCATGATCACAACCTCTTCTTGTGAGGGCACCGCAGCCGAAGATGGAGTCAGGGTTGAAGCTACAGGTGACACCAGAGCGAGAGACGATGAGGCTAAGGGAGATGATGGGGGCAAGGCCTCAGTGGACCGCCTAGGCGAATCCCTGAGTAGCAGGCGAGGGAACTTGTGGCGGTGAGCGGTGGTCTTCGTCTTCATGACTGCAAACGTGGGGATGCTAAGTGGATCTAATCCAACACTCAGGTGCTCGCTTATAAAGCCAAGGCCAGGGTGATTGGGAGAGGTAGGCCAATCATTACCCACTAACCGAAGCGACGCATTAATCGCATGCCACACGTAATCCTCGGAAGTCGAGCCAGCGCGGCCACTTGAGTGCATGACAACCGCCACCTGACTCAGACGGAGACCATGTTGATAAGACAAGATGACTCTAGAGTATGGCTTATTTTATTTTTACAGCTCATCGTCCAACTATGCGACCCTGTAACTTCTACCTGACCAACTTCGTTCTCACGGGTATGAACTAGGGCTCTTGAGATAAAGTCCCAATTCCAAACACCCTAAAAGGCTCGAGTATAGGAAGGTTACTGAGTCTCACTTGACCAATAAACTCGGGGGCTACTGTCAGTGCCATACTCCTAGGATTCCAAACTACCAGATATGCTGGCTACCGAATTCGTACCGAAGAAGGCCCGAAGGTTCACGACTCGCCTATTCAAGGAAGGATATGTGAAGATCACGCCAAGACTCCGACTAAGGCATGACTATGTAACTTGTAGGGCAAGTAAGCCTCGGATATAAATAGCTAGCTATCCGCCCTGTTGCAATCATTGAAACTCTCATAGGCATAGCCATCTTGTAATCGCCATCTCGCTATTCGACGAGATTATAATACAAACAAGTAGCAACTGGACGTACAGCTTTTACCCCCTTCCCGGGGGCCCAAACCAGTATAAATTCCATGTCTCTACTGTGCTTGCTCTTTACGTCAAGTGAATTCCTCCAAGAACTGAATATCTGCCGTTAAAAAACACGGACACTTCCTTTCTTCTCTAGAATTGGATCATCTAGTGTTCGAGTTACAGTTGGTGTTAGGATTTAGATCTAGATTAACGGCAATAGCATAGATGGAAAGGAATAAGGGCATAATGCTTTTTGAGGATAGATGTGTTCGATGGTCAACATGGTGGTATTACCAAGTGGAGGCCATGAGACAAGACGATGAGAGAACTATAAGCTGGGTGGTGGCGAATGACTGATACTCCCTCCGTCCCAAAATAAATGACATTTTTGAATTTTTGATATCGTGTTTGACCATTCGTCTTATTCAACTTTTTTGTGCAAATTATAAAATAAATAAATTATTATTAAGGTATCTCTAATGATAAAATAAGTCATAACAAAATAGATAATATTTGTATAAAATTTTTGAATAAGACAAACGGTCAAACAAGATGTCTAAAAGTAAAAAAAAACATCACTTATTTTGGGACGGAGGGAGTAAATAGGGTCAATAGTGTAGGTGAGCAAGTAGATTTGTTTGTGGAGGATGGGTGGTGAGAGAGAGAGGCATGCGACATGCAATGATATGTCTTAGCTAGCAAGATATGATTTCATTGGTGGCATTAGTAACTGATAGAGTAACGTCTAATGACGTAATATGTGGGTTGAAGGATTAGGATATCTTTTTTGGAGAAAATTTATTGTCATTTATACAATATTCAAGACAATTAATATGTAGACATATCTTGCTTTCTGTGGGCTGGATTGCCTAAACTGCGCTTATTTGGCGTTCATAACCTTTTGTTGTCATGTGAGTGCTTACTTGCGTGATACCCGCACCTACTACTCTCCTTATATGTTCACCAACCAACCTTTGACCAACTCATTTCTCTCTCCCTTCCACCTCTGTGCTCAGATCCAAGGAGACTGACTTACTGGTGACCAAAGGCAAGCAACTGACGACGAGGTTAGAACACATCCTCCCTCTCCCCCCTCCCCCTCCTCATCCTCCTCCTCCCTCCCTCCCTCCCTCCCTCCCTTCCTTCCTTGTTTCTCTAGAATCGGAGCATCTAGTGTTCGAGTTACAATTGGCGCTAGGATTTAGATCTAGATTAATAGTGGTGGCATAGATGGAATGGAATAAGGGGGTAGGACTTTGAGGATAGATGTGTTTGGTGGTCGACATGGTGGCATTACCAAGTGGAGGCCGTGAGACAAGACGGTGACAGAACTATAAGCTGTGTGGTGGTGAACTACTGATAGATAGGTTAATAGTGCAGAGGAGCAAGTAGATTTGTTTGTGGACGATGGGTAGTGAGAGAGGCATGCGACATTGAATGGAGGCGAGGTCATCATCGACCATAGGTGATGGTAGTGGCTATGAGTGACATGGTTGATGGTGCCTACAACTTTTTCATTTAGTTGTTTGAGTGTAACATCTATACAGGCTTTTGCGTGTGTGACAACTAAAATGCCCCCTTGCATTCCATCTGTACATTTCTAGGCACTCGATAGCTTAGCGATGGGTGTCGACTAACATCATTTGGAAGCATATATAAGGTGTGACTTGCTAGGGTAGAAAGTAGGATAAAGGGGGAGAGAGCGATAAAGTTTTGTGGCATATGTGAGGGATTTCGGATCAAATCTACCTTTTTGTTAATAGACTAGTCATGTTTCTCCTATGAGAACACTAGCAAGTCATTTATCTCTCCCTTTCCTACCTCCAGAGCACAGATCTAAAGAAACCAATGTGCTGCTAATTAGTGACAAGCAACTGACAAAGAGGTTAGACCTCTACCAGCACCATCACCTCCTTTCTTCCTTAATTCCTTTGGGTTGAAGCTTGGTGATGTCGGGGTTATGGTTAGGGTTTGGATTTGGGACGGTGCTAAAGTTGGAAAGGAAAATGGGTGATGCTTGTAAGGAGGTATGTGCGGCAACCAACATGGTGGCGATGGCATCACCGACTGTGAGGCAAGTTGGTGAGGGCACTGATAGTTAGGTAGTGGAGAATGACCGGTGGAGATGGTCGGCGGTTGTGTGAGTAGGTAGTTCGGTTAGTGGAGGATGTAATAGGGGGAAGCAGGTGGATCGATTAGTGGGGGATAGGTGGGAACAAAAGTGGGTGGCATGGTATGGAGGTGAGGTATAGGCATCGGCCATGGGCAGTGATGGAGGCCAAGGTGATGCAATCTATGGGGACAATAGCTTTGTCATTTAGGTGTTTTGGGATTGCAAGCTTGCTCATGTTGTGTGCCAGCTAAAATGATCCCTTGGCCTTCCAATTCTACCTTTCTAGGCGCTCATAGCTTAGTGTTGGGTTTTTAACTAGTGCCTATAAACAACATCTAAGGTGTGACGTCACAAGGTAGGGGTGGGAGAGAGGGGAAAGACAACACCAAAGTTTTTGTGGAATGTGAGAGGAGTTTTGGAATATATCTATTTTTTTTATCAATACACCTCTTATTTCTCCTAGGAGAATGCTATGGAGTCCTCATTTTTTTAGAAGTATAGTTTGGTGAGGCTCTTATTCTCCGCCTTTTATGAGATTCTTCAATAAGGAAATATGGGTTGGGATTTGGGGGGTTGTATGCTCTGTGAGGTTTCCCCAAATTCTCAAGCATAATGGTATCACAAGTCAGAATCTAGAGAGGGAGACAGAGCGGGACATAAGAGAATGAAGCTAGATTTGGGTGAAAATAAGACTTCAGGTCAGGAGAGCCTAGCTAGTTAGCGTGAGACTAGTGGTGAAACATAGGGAGGCAAGGCTCTAGAGAAAAAGAGTCAAAGCGGTTGGGGGTCATTTGGGAGAGAAGACGGGTATGGTTTCATATATGTGGAGAGAATTTGAGCCATATGACCTTTATGTTCTGTGGCCGCACATCCGAAGTGTTTTGGCCCCCCTAAGCGCAACTCCCAAGAGTCTAAATTTTAATCTCTATATCTATATTATTTGGAGAGACATTCAATGGATATTCTCTTTATGTACGTCTCGTGTGTTCCTGCGAACTCTTTGATTTTTGTTCCCTATACTCCAATAGTTAAATATAATTTTCCTTATATGAAAACATTCATGAGAAAACAACCTATATTCCATTTAAAAAGGCATGTAGCCTCTCCAAAAGTGGAGAGTGGAAAAGATAGGGAGTAGTTTAGGTAGTCTATTGGAGTTTTTGTTTTGTGTTTTAAAGTCTCTGTGATAAAGAGTCATGGAGAGCGTCTCTTAGATGCTCTAAAACACCCTAGTGTGGGCAACACAGGTCCTTATACTACTCTTAGAGATGTGCTATATATATGTTGTATTCTCTCTTCTTCTTCTTCTTCTTCTTTTTTTTGCTTTTAATGCTAATGTCTCAGGTTGACAACAATCACATTTGATATGTCTAAGTTTCGCTATTTGGAATGTCTGTGTTGCACACTGGTAAGCTGTCATAAGTGAATCTTACATTCCCATTTTCTGGGTCATTATGCAGTTTGTGATGGAGAAAGAAAACTCCAATCCCCCCATGGACCACCCGTCAAAGGAGGAAGCCGTCATCCGTGATGCTATGGCCCCGGATGTAGTGGAGGCGGTCGTCGGCGGACTCCGCACACCGAAGTTCGTGGACGGATCCAAGCAAGAAGCCGTCGTCCGCGATGCTGCTTCTACCTCGGCGGATACAGTGGAGACAGGCACACAGAACGCAATGATCTTCTGGGACGAGGTAGACGACGATGACTACTGGATTCAGCAGGAGGATGTGGATGCTCCCCTGGATGTGGATGTGGCACAGGTCGTCAATCCTTGGCTAGACTTCCTCATGGCCACAGTCGCACCCGAAACGGCGGCACTCCTCCGCACCATTCATGCCAACACCAACATTTTCAACGTTGGCGCCCATGTCAATGCTAATAACCAGTTTGCTGCCCAGACAAGGACTGAAGCATCAGCGACGGCGAGGCCGAGTGCTCCTGTCAACTCAACTATCTTCGCCGGTAGTACGGAGGAAGAGGACGGCAATGAGTGGTACAAGTCCATCGCCCGTGACGCTCAAAGGCTGGAGCAGATGGAGGAGCCAGAAATCCAGGAGATGTATTCCCCGCTGCAACTTCCCGGCAGGTCCGAGTCCGAGGCACCACCAAAGGAGGAGCACTGCGGTCACAAGCGTCCCTCTGCCGGCGAAGATGGACGCGAGCTGACCCTGGAAGACTACTGCAAGATATGGGGCGTCCACCCATCCGAGCTTGACCCAGACGAACCTGGCCCGTCGACGAAGAGGCAGAGCAGGGTGCCCCCTCTCACGGACGACGAGGTCGCCAAGTTCGACTGCGGCATCTGCCTGGAGACGCTCCCAATCCTGGACCTCTTCCACGGCATGCAGTGCGACCACAAGTTCTGCTCGCAGTGCATGGCCACCTACATCGAGGGCAGGATCCGCGACGGCGGCGTCTCCATCCTGTGCCCCGACCCGGCGTGCAAGGAAGCAGCTGGAGAGGGCGGCAACAATGGCGGCGGCGTCCTGAACCCGGAGCACTGTAAGAAGTCCATCGACTTCGCCGCCTTCTGCAGCTGGGGTGACCGGCTCACCGAGAAGGCCATCCCGCAGGACCAGCGCGTCTACTGCCCGAACCCCAGGTGCGGGCTCATGCTTGAGAGGACCTTGGGCGCCAATAAGGCACCGTGCAAGGCGCCGTGCCCGGCGTGCAACCACCCCATGTGCACGACGTGCGGCTTGGGCTGGGTCATCGATGGCCGTGATGATGACCACCACGACTGTGACGAGGGGAAAGGGGCAGCGCTCGTCAAGGAGCTTGCCGCCCAGCGCCGCTGGAAGCAGTGCCCCAGTTGTAAGATTGTGGTCGAGAGGATCATGGGGTGCGATACTATGCACTGCAGGTATATATATTGGACACTTCTCGCGTTTTATTTCCTGTCTCAGTTTCTTCTTGTGTTTAATCCTCACTCAGATCTCCTCTACTCCATCACGAACAGCTAGCTTTCCTTTTACTATAGCGGTTTCTGAAGTTTTATCATATACGGAGTAGGCTTGTTTTGTTGCAATTCAACCCTTCACAATCCATTTATTGGGATGAATCGGAGCCACCACATTCTTTTTCGTGACCATGTCGGCACGTTTTTCATTAAGCAGAAGCAGAGTTTGCTACAACCTTAGCTGGTCACGGTAATCCCTCGATTACCGACACGAGCGATGGAGCCACCCCATTCTGTCCGATACATATGAATTAGAATGGATTATAGTGCAGTCAAACAACGCCTATAGGCGCCTATAGGTTTCAATGGAGCGGTCTTACTAGTAGTATATTTGTGCCTCTGTTATTACAAGATAGTAGAGCGGTTTCTGAAGTTCTACCATGTGAATTATCACATCATGTCACCTGACCACAAGTGCTTAATACTAGCATTTTCAGATCAATATCTTATCCAATTTCAGTACTATATTTGCTGTGTTTGGATTTGTATAGCTTCTCATACATGTTTCAACGTTAGGATATTTTGATTCAGGTAGCTTATAGCTTCCTGTAAATTTGGTTAATTGTTTGAAACTATCAACCCGCTAGCAAAGTTGATTTTGCATATGTTTAACAGATAGTAGGATATTTTTAGATACATGCATGCAAAAATATAATTGTCATTTGTGGTTCATAAAAAAGTAAAGATTGTGCCTGGAATTTAACACAAAATTTGCAGTATTTGCACTGGAAACAGCTCTAGAATTATAATTTATCATGTTTTACTTGCTGTTTCATTTTCTTGTGTTTACTATTCAGTTCTCCTTTACTACTCCATATCACGTACAGCTTTGTTTTAAACAACGTTAAGAATTTGGTCAAGTCATTCCTTATCTAATAGGGCGGCTTCTGAAAATTTTACCATATATATGGATCTTCAGGGGAAAAAAAGATCGCTTTATTCATAACAAGCCATACTATCTATATTTATGCCTATATATGACAGACCTATTAGTATGATGTTCCAGTCTTTGTATGCATGCTTGGCCCAATGCATGGTAATGCTAATCTTAAACGTCTTGCACGGTGTTTCTGACGCCATTGGCATGCAGATGCGGAAGTATCTTCTGTTACAAATGCGGGCGCCCGATGGCCCCGATGGAAGCCGGGCTGGACGAAGGAGCCGAGCTGTGCCAATGCCGCCACAACGTCTTTCGTCTCCGCGTCCCCCGCCCCCAGCCCGGAGCTCATCAGACAAACCTAAACCTCAACTAGAGCTGCGCTGCCGGCCTACATCGACTCGCCGGAGCCAAAGAGATCGATGGAAGGGCAGCCGACGTGCACCAGAAGTCTGACGGATTTGTGCCGGCTTCGTCGTTATTAAACTTTAAAGTTGCTTCATCGTCCATGTCATGTTGTGGGCTTGCCGGACTAGCTAGCTAGCAGGCCTGTTATCTGTGTTTAATTTCAGCACCTTTTGCAGTTCATTTGGTACTGTTATCTTTGTGTGTTTTCCCTTGCCTCATCGTGAGTGCTTGGAAGGCGACTTGGTTTATGTGTCAGGTGATTTGCCCATGAGAACAGTGGCTCATGCGACAGTATTTACATTGTGACAGTGGCACTTTGCAGGGTTTAAAGTTAAACAGTGGTTCACATCGGATATTTATACTGTTAAAATCGATGTGTGTACCTCTGTAACCGTAGGATTGGGTAAGCTCCTTTACGTTTCTCCTTGCGGCACAGCAACGTAGACGCCGGTGCCGCGGTGTAGTAGGAGTCGTCCAGCGCGGTGGAGAGAAGTCCAGTGGCGTCGGCGGTGACCCTGCAGGCGACGGCAGTGGTGGTGGCGGGCACATCCCGTCGCTGACAGCATGGTCTTTAGATCGGTTTTAGGGTTTGTCTGTAGGTGGATGGCGGCTCCGTTGAACCTCTTAGTCCGAGCCCTCGCCCCCCACCTTCCTTTTATGTGTGCTGTGCGACAGGGGCCCACCAACCGAATTAGGGTTGGGCTCCCCCGATCAGGGAGCAGAGATAGTGCCCAATAGGCCGTTGGGCCTATTGGTGGAGATCAACTAATATTCTCCCCCTTGATCTCATTCCATCTTTCACTTTCATGTCATTTGCTTTTGTTCATTCCATTACAGATTAGCTTATAGAGCATGTCTCATCGTCACGGTCCATTGCCGATAGACTTAACAGCTACAACTCACTACTCTGTTCTGAAATAGATACTTATCTTTGGGCCTTCTTTTGTCCAGGAATATTTTAGGCTTTCCCTTAAACCCAAGCTAGCTACATGTTCTCTGAACACCATGTCCTCTGAGCATGTTGGGTGGTAAGCCTTTTATAAGCGGATCCGCGAGCATCCTTTCTTTACTTATATGCTCAAGATTTATGACTTGATCCCGGACTTTATCTTTCACAACATAATACTCTATGTCAATGTGTTTGACAGCACCACTTGACTTATGTTGTGAGCATCCTGTACTGCCAGATTATAATCGCAGTATTACTTTAGTGGTCTATAGATGTCGTCAACCACCTTCAAACCGGGTATGAACTTCGTTAGTTAGTTCACCTGCCCGTTGCCTCATAACACGCTACAAACTGTCATACATTGTGGACGATGTAGTGACAGTTTGCTTTGAGCTTTTCCATGAAATAGCTCCCCTTTGCGAGATGATAGAAAATCCACGTTTGGATATGTATTCACTCTCGCATAATCAGAATCTGAATATCCCACCATGTGGAGTGAATCAGATCTTCCATATGTCATCATGAGGCCTTTCGTTCCTTGCAAATAATGCAAGACTTTCTTTATCAATTTCAGTGTTCTATTCCAGAATTCCTCTGGAATCTGCCAAGTAAAACCCGGTAACAAATGCCAAGTCAGGGCGTGTTCATACTTGAGCATGTTGCAAGCTTTCGACAACTGAAGCATATGGAACCACTTTTACTTTATCGATTGAGCTCATATTGGTTCCTGGGGCATTTAAAATCCCCATATCTGTCGCCCTTGACTATAGGAGCAGGTGATTGACTATATTTGTGCATACTGAATTTCTTTAAGATCTTTTCTATGTATGCCTTTTGTGACAGTCCTTATACCCTTTTTTCTTCTATCTTGGTGAATCTCGATCCCTAGAACGAACGAGGCTTCGCCAAGATCTCTCATATCAAATTTCTTTGTTTCCAGTAGTAGACTGACATCACTACTAGCAAGTAAGATATCATCTACATACAGGACAAGGAAGATAAACTTCCTATTCTTAAACTTTGCATAGACACAATTGTCCTCTACCTTCTCTTTAAAACCCAAAATTCTTTATTGACTGATCAAACTTCAAGTACCACCGTCTTGAAGCTTGCTTTAATCTATAAATGGATTTCTTTAGGCGGCATCCCATTCATTCTTTTCCTTCCATGACAAAACCTTTCGGTTGTGCCATGTAAATATTTTCCTCCAAGTCTCCGTTGAGAAATGCCGTCTTTACATCCATCTGATGTAATTTTCAATCGTAATGTGCCACTAATGCCATTATGATTCTGAAGGAAACTTTACATGAGACTGGAGAAAAGGTCTTATTGTAATCAATTCCTTCTCTTTGCATATAGCCTTTTGCCACAAGTCGCGCTTTATATTTCTCTATATTCCTTTGAGAGCCAAGTTTTGTTCTGTAGACCCATTTATAGCCTACTATTTTGACTCCTTTAGGAATTATTTCCAAAACCCAAACTTTGTTGACATTCATCGATTTCATTTAATCTTCCATGGCCTCAAGCCACTTTGATGAATGATCACTTCTCATGGCTTCTTCAAATGAGGTGGGATCATCCTCCATTTGAAATTACTTAGTGTTATACACATCATAATCAGCAGAAATAGCTGATTTTCTAACTCTTTGAGACCTTCTAGGGGCCTCCACATTTGGCACAACTTTTGTTTGAGGCTGTTGTTGCTCCCCCTCATGTGTGGCAATAGGTTCTATAGGATCCTGAGGAACAGGTTCCTTATCGTCATTCATTATTGCCACAGGTGGGATAACAACAGGTGCTGGCACCACAGTATCTAGCACTGTCGGTGCAGCTATAGCAGGTAGTGAGAAAAATGGCTCATGAATCATTGGAGTAGACGCATACACCCGCTCCACTTCAAGGACAATTTCTCGAGCTACCATGCTCCCCCTCATCTTTTCATCCTCTAGGAAAACAGCGTGTCTCGTTTCCACAAACTTTATATGTCTCTCTAGACAGTGGAAAACGAAAACCTTTTGACTTTTCTGTGTTGCCAATGAAATGGCACCTTACTGTTTTGGGATCTAACTTCTCAATGTTTGGGTTAAATACTTTAGCCTCAGCAGGGCTCCCCCACACACACGCAAGTGGTTTAGTGAGGGTGTTCTTTCTGTCCACAACTCATACAGTGTTTTGAGCACCAACTTTCTTATACTCTATTGAGAATATGAATGGAGGTTTTAACGCCTCCATCCACAGGCTCAACTATAAGATGGAGTAACTTATCATACTGCCCACCATATCCATCAGGGTACGATTGATTCTTTTAGCTACTTTGTTCTGCTGAGGTTCACCCGGTATAGAATACTGGGCTACTATGCTATTCTTTTAGGGTATGCCGACCGTAGTACTCCTCCACGGTCAGACCTGACTATCTTAATCTTTAATATCTTAAATTTATCCAATATATCTTTTCTTTCTTTGATTGGATAAATATAGCCATAATGGGAGTAATCATCTGTGAATGTTATGAACGAATCATAACCATCCACACTCTTTACAGGAAAGCTGATCACAGATGTCTGTGTGAATAATTTATAAGATTCCTGCGCTTCTTTTGTCATCTTTCTTAATCTTCTTTACATACTTTTTCTTTTATGCATTCTCTGCATTGTTCTAAATCTGAGAGCTCTAATGGAGGAAGAATATCATTCTTAACTTGTCTTTCTATTCTCCCCCTCGAAATATGACCTAAACGACATTGCCATAATTTCGACAACGCATCGTGAGCTCTCTTATGCCACCACTTCAGCTGAGTAGCATATGTCTTTGAAGAGCCAGTGAACTGACTCTTTATTCTATCGAGGTACTCGGTGACTGTGTCACACTCTGGGATTTAGCCTACAATTGCAGGTTCAATCATGTTCTTTATCACAACCAAACTTTTCTTGTTGGTAGTGATTCATTTCCTATGCCCAAGGAGTCATAGGATATCTTTTGGGATTCAAAATCCCTCTCTTTAGTTGCCTAAATGGCATCATTCACTTTTGTCTCCCTCACCGGTGCCATAAACTCAGTGGAACACGGTGAGGTGACTACCCAGTCCACCTCAAACAAGATGAAAAACCAGGTTAAAACTTTTCTTAACATAGAAATAACATCATTTGCATGCCTTAATTCCAATGTTGGTCAAAATCAAAACATACAATTATTCTTATACACTAATTCTACATCACCGTTGGGCAGAAATAGAATTAATGCATAAATCTTTAACTTTCACAACTGTTCTTACACACTAATTCTACATCACCGTTGGGCAGAAGTAGAATTAATGCATAAATCTTTAAAATTAACATCTGTTCTTATACACTAATTCTACATCACCGTTGGGCAGAAGTAGAATTAATGCATAAATCATTAAAATTACGATATTGTTATTAACAACGTTGATCAGAAAATAACAACATCATAATCATATCAAAACTCTTTTTCTCCAATTAAATACCACATTGGATCAAAATAACTAGAGAATCAACAATTTCTTTAGCAGCGGAAAACTTTTCTTTTTCTCCAATTAAATACCACGTTGGTACAAATTAACTGGAGAATAAACAATTTCTCTAGCTGTGGAAAAACTTCTCCTTTCTTGAATTTTACCCACAGGGAAAATTGCTTTTTTATATTTTCTTTAATCTATTAATCATTTTCCAGGAAATAAACATTTACTGGAAAAACTTTCTTTTTTTTAGTTAAATACCATGTCGGTTCAAAAACACTGGAGAACTTACTTTTCTTTAGCAGCGGAAAAAACTTTCATTCAATTTCTTGAATTTTACCCACAGGGAAAAAATTCTTTTTCTATTTTCTTTTGAGCCATTCCTTCATTTTCCAGGAAATAAAACCTTATTCAATGGAAAATGAAAAAACAATTTCTCACTTTTTCTTTGATTTGGACTGGAACTGCCACAGTGGCCCGGCCCATCATTCTTTCTCACTCGGGCTCAAACCTTCTCTGTTGGCCCAAAAAACGGCAAATGCCGGCTCGGCCCAGCTCACCGCGCGCGCTCAGGCCGCACCCAGGCCACAACCTGGGCCTGGGCCGGCAAAGCATCGCGCCCCGCGCGCCCGCCTGGGCCGCTCGGTCGGCCCGATCATTTGTAGCCGTTCGATCTGATCGACGGCTCGCCCGTGCGTTTCGGGAGGTCAAAACCCCGCCGCAGCCAGTGCACAGCCAAACCCTAGAGTCATTTCAACGCTCTCTCCTCTCTCTTCTTCGCTCTCTCTTCTCAACCGAGCACAACCGAGTCAGCGACGAGAGCGAGTCGGCGAGCGAGCAAACGGTGGAGCGAGGCAAGGCGCCGTCGCCGGCCCCCTCGCCGGCGCGCGTGCTCCCCAACGGGTGAGCACGCCGCCGTCAAGCGGCCTGGCCGCGGTGCCCCCTTTGCCGAGCCCGGCGAGCAGCAGCCCCGGTTCGGTCTTCTTCTCCCTCGCCGGCGAAAGGCCGGTTCGGCTCCCTTTTCCCTTCTTCCCCGTCCCCTTCTCACCTTTGGGATTAACCCGTGGTGGGGTGGGGTCAAGATCTAGGGTTAGGGTTGCGCTTTTCGATTTGATTCGATTCGGCCGATTGGTTTTTCTGTTCTTTTGATTTCTTTCTTTCGTTTGTTCACCCAAAAAGGGGATCTATGGTTAGGGTTTCGGCTCTGTTCATCTTAATGCCGAAACATATCCTTTTTCCTTTAATTTCTTTTCTTTTCGGATTTGATTCCGATTGAGATGAGGGGGGTAGGGTTCCAAAAGTCTTTCCCTTCCTTTTCTCTTCTTCTTCTTCTTCCCCAATCGGATCTAGATGCTTTTCTTTGTTTGACCGATTGGGGTTAGCCCTTTCTCCATGTGAGTTAGGGTTAGGTCTTAGGGTTCTTGAGATCCCTTTTCCCCTTTCTTTTCTCTGATTTGCTGTTCTTCCTTTTCTTTTCTTTGACATCTGAATGGATCTAGGGTTAGGTTCTCCTTTCTTTTCTTTGACATCCGAATGGATCTATTCTTTTCTTTACTTTTGCCGTGCGCTGTCGAACGGTGCGGCTCCTTTCCCCCACGCGCGGTGGCGGTGATGACCGGTAGACCGTGAGCCGGTCTCTCTTTATTTTTGCTTTTACCTGGTTAGGGTTAGGGTTACACACTTGTAACCTGGCTCTGATGCCAATGTTAGAATCGATGTGTGTACCTCTATAACCGTAGGATTGGGTAAGCTCCTTTACGTTTCTCCTTGCGGCACAGCAACGTAGACGCCGGTGCCGCGGTGTAGTAGGAGTCGTCCAACGCGGTGGAGAGAAGTCCAGTGGCGTCGGCGGTGACCCTGCAGGCGACGGTAGTGGTGGTGGCAGGCACATCCCGTCGCTGGCAGCATGGTCTTTAGATCGGTTTTAGGGTTTGTCTGTAGGTGGATGGCGGCTCCATTGAACCTCTTAGTCCGAGCCCTCTCCCCCCACCTTCCTTTTATGTGTGCTGTGCGACAGGGGCCCACCAACCGAATTAGGGTTGGGCTCCCCCGATCAGGGAGCAGAGATAGGGCCCAATAGGCCGTTGGGCCTATTGGTAGAGATCAACTAACATATACCTCTTATTAGTTTTTTCCTATATGTTTTTTCTGTATTTTTACTCTACCTACTAAAATTAGATATCATATATTGTTTCTTCTTTTTTTGATAAACTAGGTAGCGTGCCCGTGCGTTGCTACATGATAGCTAACAATTTGTACTAAAAACACACGGATCACACGATAAGATAACAATACAGTAAAAATTAAATATCAATGTTAAAGTGACATTTAATCCAAAAAACAAGAGTTTACCTAGCATACATCAGCGCTGGTGTGCCTTTACACCACTCTTCAACAGGTCTAGAGTCAATCATGATAAGCATCTTCTCCCGTTGATCGAAAACATAAAACATATATTTTCGAGGAGAGAGTCATGACAAAAGAAACTGCAAACATGGTAACGATTAGACTACTATATAGCAAACAAGTAATAAAAGCAAGCCTTACGTAATTTGTAATACCTGCTAGGCTGGAGCCCATCAAATACCGTCTCCCAAGCTGCTCACAGCTGGCCGTGGGAGTCCACCGAAGGGCTGTTGGAGCCCACTACACCCATAGGGCGTGTTTAGAACCGATTTAAAACAAATTTTGGATTAAAATAATCAAGAATTCCACCAAAACCTAGCACGAACGGCGCTGACACACACACCTACTCCAAGGGCTACTTCGGACCCAACATCCACCTCGAGGATATCAACGCCTTGCCTCCGCGATGTCTGTGCCACAAGCCCACAACTGCGTATCATCAGGTCTCCTCCCTACACTCTGGCCCATGAGCAAGAGGGTAGCCTGTCAGCAAGAGGGAGTGAGCAAGAGGCAGCCTCTGAACAAGAGTGAGAGTGAGGAAGAGGGAGGCAGGAGAGATCCTCATCACCTCGGGTTGACAATTCCTTGCACCATCAGGTCTCACACAGAATTGATTTTCTATTTCTCCCTAATCTTGTATTCACCTACTAGAAGTAGAGACAAACTGGCAATAGATATGATTATAACTCGCATGCAGAGATTACCCAATGGAAAAGGACTCAAACAATTACGAGATGCATCATGTGCTCTGATCAGGAGTTGTTCACTATTTGACAATGGTTTATGCATGTTACTGCATTGTCATACAACTCGAGAAGCAACTATATAAACAATATTATGGAAAAGTATTTTGTTAGGCTGAATAATAGAGGGAAATTCACATTAACTACACCTCCAAACCTGCACACTTGCCTCAATGCCGACCGTTGTCAATGATGCTTAGCTTCGACCAATTCAGACTAATTGGACTTGGACATGCATAACTTGTACCAATTGTACATGCTTAATTCTACCAGTTTAGAGCATAGATACTTGTAGGTTCTCCATCACAAAATCAGAGCACACTTCTGCATTATTTTTCAAGATCAAATGCAACCAAACACACTAAAATTAGGGCCAACATTGAGATAGAGTACCTTGACTGATGCTAGAAAAAGATCTCTAATTGTAAGCAGAATAACATCGAGGGACGCTGGCGGCTTAAGCTGATACCACCTATCCATTTCTCATGGGTGGAAGCATGGCTATTTACAGCATAAGCATAACAGCTCACCCAGTGCTGCATGCCTCGCTCAACATTGAAATTTATAATAGTGTGAACAAACATAAGGTACTAATTTTCTCGAACGTGCATTACGGTATTCATTAAGCAGGAGTAGAAACTTCAAAGAAAAATACAATCTGTTACTGAGGCTTCGCAGGTACTAATGTACTACCTCAAAACAGGTACTAAAATACAAACTTTATAATAGTTCTTATTTGTTTGACAATGGTTATTTCAAAACTGAGATAATGAAAGGCAATTTGCTATGTATTCAAAATTGAATTTTAGAAAGGCAAGAGGTAGAAAAAAATATAAGCAAAAGATAAGTAAACTGGGTTGACCATGAAACTATAAACAAAACTACTTTCTTTGATCAGGTAACACACCATGATCTTATCACATGTGTCATGAGATACAGTACAAATTGGAGCATTTATTCTATTTTCTGAACCACTTGTGTGCATAGTTACCACCTTTCAACATACTTCAATAGGTTCAGTTTGAAAAAAAATAACATATGTCATGCGCAAGGTTCTCTAGTATGTCTATTTTTTCAGATAAAAAAATGTCAGCTATTTTCTTGTCCTGTTGATCTTACAACGACTGTTTCATGTATTTATTTTACTGCCTAGGCATCATTTGACTAAACCACAGACACATAACAAAAATTGAACAGAAATTCCACTTCAATGGCATCTGTGAAGGATCAAGTAATGAAATAATTCTAATATACCTGTCACTACTGGAAACAGAGACCTTGCCGAGTGCAAAATTCTTTGCCGAGTGTAAAAAATCGGGCACTCGTTAAAGACCTTCTTTGCCGAGTGCTGCACTCGGCAAAGAATTGCACTCGGCAAAAAAAAAAAAAATGCACTCGGCAAAAGCGCGACACTTGGCATAGGCTGACCCGCGTAACGGTATTCGGCCACGTCCTTCTTTGTCGAGTGCCTGCTGTTAGGCACTCGGCAAAGATTTATTTTTTTAAAAAATTTCTTTGCCGAGTGTCCCAGATCTGGCACTCGGCAAAGATTTAATTTTTTTTTAAATTTCTTTGCCGAGTGTCCTAGATCTGGCACTCGGCAAATTTTTTTAAAAAAAATACTTTGCCGAGTGCCCCTAGCGCGGCACTCGGCAAAGATTTAATTTTTTTAAATGTCTTTGCCGAGTGTTCTGTGAAGGCACTCGGCAAAGAGAAAATTTTTTAAAAAAATTCAAAACCCTCTTCACTCATCGAAGACCCCCTTTGCCGAGTGCCATGCCCCGGCACTCGGCAAAGTTTTTTTTTTGTTTTTGGCCTCCAAATTTTTTGTGCAGTCCTTTTAAAGCACCAGGAACTTCTAGTTAGAATTTGAGGATTTTTTATGGTTTTTTGATATATTTAGTTACTTTATTTCTTTTACTTGATTTTTTTTTGAAAAATATAATTTTGAACTGCACGTGGTACGAATAATGGAATTTAATGATTCAAAAAATGATAGTCATGTTACTGAGTGTAGTGTGAGGCCGTATCCAGGAACGGACCCAAAATTTCGGACATCTTGTTCACGAAACATGACCGCGAACTTGCGTGCGAAGTGTTTTTAAATTCTATAAAAAACAAACGAAGTCCGAAAATCATGAAACTTGTTGAGATGTCGTGATATCATATGTGGAGGCTATGATAAAAATTTCAAAAGATTTCGTGCACGTTGTCACGTACGATGCTTACAAACCAGGACATCTCTACATGTTCTACGACATGATGGACTCGGCACAGAAACCCCTTCACGATCGGTCAACGGTGTCTCAACTGGATGCCATTGGATGCTTAATAGGGTTGAAGTCTGAGTTAAACTTGAGTCGACCTGGCTTCGATAATATATTGGCCGTGATTGGCACCCTGCTTTCGGAGGGCCACATTCTGCCAAAGAGCATGTACGAGTCACATAAACTCCTTCGAACACTTAAGATGCCGTATGAGCAGATACATGCTTGTCCGAAGGGGTACGTCCTATTTAGGAAAGAACACGAGCATGCAAAGTTCTATCCAAAGTGTAAATTCTCCAGGTACCTGGAGGTAGACTCTGATGATGGCCAGAAGAGGCAACTTACGATCCCCGTGAAAATCCTACGGTATCTTCCGTTTCTACCGAGGATCCAACGGCTATACATGACCGAGGAATCTGCGAAACAGATGACATGGCACAAAAATAACGAATGGTACAATCATGCCAAGATGGTACATCCATCCGATGGTGAAGCTTGGATTCGCTTTAATGACAAACATCGTGACAAAGCAGATGAGGCTCGTAATGTCCGTGTCGCGCTGGCAACAGATGGGTTCAATCCTTATGGAATGATGGCTGCCCCATACACATGTTGGCCCGTCTTCGTTATCCCCCTTAATCTGCCCCCCCCGGTGTCTCCTTTCAACGACATAACATATTCTTATCGTTGATAATTTCTGGACACCCAGGAAGTAATATGGGTGTGTTCATGGAGCCCGTGTTTGATGAATTGATCCGTGCTTGGGACGAAGGGGTATGGACATACGATCGAGCTACAAAGACAACCTTCAAAATGTAGAAATAAAGCCAAAATTGAGGCTTCCATTGCAGAGGCATACATTCTAGAGGAGGTGTCGAACTTCACAGAGAAATACTACACTGAGAAACTTCCTAGCATTTATAATCCACCCCCTCGTTACAATGCTGGCGAAAATGAATCGAGCCTCAGCCTTTTCTAAGGGCAACTCGGAAGCGCAAGTGCATCGACCACTAAGCAATTGAAAAATGAAGAGTGGCGCAGTATCATGCTATATGTGTTGACCAACCTTGTCGAGGTGCAACCGTTCATTAGGTAAGTTCTGAACAAACTTGTTTCATTTCGCCATATATCCTTGTTTCTTCGTCCAACCCCCTTGTTTCTCGTTGGTACAGAGAATTTCTTCGTCAATCCTAGCATGGATCAAGGCAACCTACCCCGCAAGAAAATGATACCCTTCTTTCACGGGGTGTGGGACCAGGGAGCCCCGATTTCATTTGTTGGTTCAAACAGAAAGCCCAAACTGATGCGTCTATAAGTGACGAGCTGAGACAGGTTGCAAACGGCTGTGCCGTTAGGGTCAAGTCATTTACCAGTTATGACGTGAATGGATATCGTTTTCACACAGCAAGCTACGAACAGAGTTGGTCCAATCGAAAAACCACAAACAGCGGAGTTGTTACGTCCGGCACTGATGGACTCGACTATTATGGAAGAATTGAAGAAATCTACGAACTATCATTCTATGGCTCCAAACCTCTTACTCCTGTCATATTCAAATGCCACTGGTTTCATCCTGGAGTAACGAGATGGACCCCTAAGCTTGGGCTAGTCGAGATTCGATAGGATTCCGTCTATTTAGGAAAAGATGTCTACATTGTGGCTCAACAGGCTGTCCATGTTTATTATACGTCATACGTGTGCAAAGACGCCGAGCATCTTAAGGGTTGGTCTATTGTGCACAAGGTATCGCCACACGGTAAACTATCAAGATTACAACTTCAACATAAACACATATGATGGAGAGTTCTATCAAGAAAAGGGACTACAAGGAAGGTTTGACATAGACTTAACCGAAGAGATAGGAATGGAAGTAGACAATGAAAGGGATGATGACGAGGACACTGGAGACGAGGTGCGAAATCTGAAGGACATACAAATGCTTGAGCGATTACATTTAGGCAATGACAATGAAGACAAGATTCCTCCTTCGGATAGTGTTGATGAGTTGGACAATGTTGATAGTGATGACGAGACCTATGATCCAACTAATCTCAATCATGAAGATTATTTCTAATACATGTAATACTATGTTTTTTGTAATTATGTTTTGTTTATTTTTGCAGATATTTCTAATACATGTATTACTATGTTTTTTGTAATTATGTTTTGTTCATTTTTTCATCTATTTCTAATTACGTCTTGTTTTTCTTTTTTGTTGCAGGTGATTGAACAAAGATGGCAGGCGACCGTCATAGGTCCGTGAACTCGATATATCAAAGACCACGCCGGCTGCAGGAGGAGGCGGAGGGGGCGGTGGAGGGATTGGACAGGAGGAGGAGGAGGACTGCCAGACGCGGGAGGGGGCCGTCTCCTCCCACGCCATGTGAGGAGGAGCCAGAGGAGGAGGTGGTGCCCGTGGACAAGTCAGATGATGAGCTGGTTCGGCAGATGGATGAGGAGGAGGGGCCGCACGAGGACGATGAGTTGGAGGCGGTAGGCACGGGTTCTGCTTCCTCCGACTCCTCTTCGAGTGTCTACTTGCGAGGTCCCACGAGCCTTCCACATGTTCTGCTTTCTCACCAACACCCAGTGATTCGCCCTGAAGGGCAAAAGTAAGTAACTTTATATGTTATTACCACTACTTCATATGATATGATGAAAAAACTAATAATTTTTCTTAATCACTTGTGCAGAAAACTGGGTGGTTGTGTCGAGTGGTAACGCACGGTTAGTCAACAGCATCCTGGGTCTTCTGTGCAGGCAACACTTCCCCGGCATTGTCACGTATGCATCGAAGACGGAGCCGGCCTACTTGTTTGGCCACTATGCCGTCGCCACCGATGCGGAGTACCCCAATAAGGCGGCGTGGGTGAAGGCAGAGCTTTGGGTAAGTCTCCCTCGCACAACATTGCTCAATACGTCGCATTCATTGGACTTTTCTTGAAATAATGAATGGATACATTGCTTTTGTATGCAGACTTATTATAGATGTGAGGAGGGATTTAAGGCCAGGGTGGAGCAGGTGACTACCAAAGCCTGTAAAAAACTCGTCTCTGACATGCATCACGAGGTGCGCATCCAGGCCATCGTAACCTACTACGGGTCGAAGCTTGGAGAGAGGAAAACCAAGAAAGACGCAAGAGAGATGCAGCTGACCCGGGAGCAGTACCTTGAGGTAAATGAAGAACATCAATATTGATTCGTTTTGAGATTAAGTTGGTTTAATTTGATCTTCTTATACGTCCAATACTTGATGACGTGTAGATGATTCCCTGGTGGTGCCAAGCGTATCTCGAGTGCTGGGCGATGATGGTGGACAGGTGGTTCACGGAGGAGTACCTCAAGATACACAGGGATGCTTGGGACCGTCGTTTGTAGATGTAAGGTCCAACACACCATCAAGGCAGCCGTAGCCTCGCCGGATACAAACAAGCATGGGTACGCGAATTTATTTATCTATTGTGACGCTCAGTTCTGCCTGATTTCTAATCATCGTGCTGTCTTTATCGTAGTCAGCGTCACATAGTGGCCAGGCTTGCTCGGACTTCCAGGCATGGTGTATGGCCCACAAGGGCAAGGCGACGTCCGACGTCTCCTTCAACCTGGAGGACCCACCCGAGGCATACACGAACCTGAGCGTCCAGTCCCGTATCAGTGAGTACACTGAGGTGGCGAGGTCGCTCCATGAGTCAGACCACGATCCGAGCACGCAGGACTTCGATGGAGAGGCCGTCATGAGGGCAGGGCAAGGCAAGAAGCATGGGCGGTTCTGGCATGGCGACGGCGTCATCGACACGGCCTCTACTCCCTCTCTCTCCTAGATCCGAGCACGGAGCATGAGCGAGAGCCCTGCCATTCGCACACGGCCGACCGCTGCACAGCACCGGGTCGATGCACTCGAGGTTATTTCTGTTTTACTCGTCACACATTGATCTTTACACACCTTAATTAGCTTTGCATTACTGAAACATTGAAGTGAAATATTGCTGGCCCGGCTGAAACAAGAAATGAGGCAACGTCTGGAGCTGGAGGCCGGGCACCAGAGGATGGCGGCCTAGCTGGAGGCCGAGCGGGGCGAGCGGCAGGTCCAGGCGCAGAGGCTGACGGACATTACGGAGTTCCTACAAAGACTTAGGCAACGTGTGGGCTTCTCTCTACCACCTGGGCTATTGGTTCCACCTCCGCCTTCGTGTCCTACAGCTACAGCTACTTCTGTGAGTATGAAAGTTTTTTACTTTGGCTTGTGCTTTGCTTGTATGGCCTTTACCTTTCTAGATTAGCTATCCAAATAATCTTGTCTCACATGCAATCTTTTCTCCTTTGTGCAGTCTCCATCTAACGGTGATTCGAATAATCCACCTCCGAATGATGGAGCTGGGCCTTCACCACAGTCGCCTTGGCCGAGATGAGTGCACGTTGGATTTTTTTTCATTTGTTGTTCACTTTGTGATATACTTGTGATGCACTTATGGACTTCTAGATTTATTTGGATGGACTTGAGCATTTATTATTATATATGTAATATATATTGTGATGGATGTGATATGTGCGGATGGATGTGTGGATGGATGAGATATATTTGTGATGGATGAGATATATATGTGATATATGTTTGTATGAATTTATTTGTCATGATAGAATGTAAAAAAAATTAAAAATTACAGTTTTGGGTCACTTTGCCGAGTGTTCCACTCGGCAAAGGACCCCTTTGCCGAGTGCAATGGTCACAACACTCGCCAAAGCTAGAAAAATGGGTGTCCAGAAAACTATTTTTCCAGCTTTACCGAGTGCTGTGATCATGACACTCGGCAAAGATTTTTTTTTAAAAAAAAATTCAAACTTTGCCGTGTGCCGGACAGAGGGCACTTGGCAAAGATTTTTTTTTAAAAAAAAAATTCAAACTTTGCCGAGTGCCGGACAGAGGGCACTTGGAAAAGGAATTTTTTAAAAAAATCAAACTTTGCCGAGTGCCAGGCAGAGGGCACTTGGCAAAGATTTTTTAAAAAAAAAAATTCAAACTTTGCCGAGTGCCGGACAGAGGGCACTCGGCAAAGATTTTTTTTTAAAAAAAAAATCAAACTTTGCCGAGTGCCGGACAGAGGGCACTTGGCAAAGAAATTTTTTAAAAAAAATCTTTGCCGAGTGCCTTAAGGTTGGCACTCGACAAAAAATTTTTATAAAAAAAATAAAAACTCTTTGCCGAGTGCCCGAAGGGTTGGCACTCGGTAAAGAAATTTTGTAAAAAAAATAAAAACTCTTTGCCGAGTGCCTGAAGGGTTGGCACTCGGCAAAGAAATATTTTTTTAAAAAAAATAAAAAATCTTTGCCGAGTGCCTGCAGGGTTGGCACTCAGCAAAGTGACCGTCAACGGGACTGGCATCGTGACGGTTGCTTTTCTTTGCCGAGTGCCCGATAAAAAAGACACTCGGCAAAGAGGGCTCTGCCTATCAATTTTTTGCCGTGTGTTCTTTGTCGAGTGCCGCACTCGGCAAAGACTTTGCCGAGTGCAATCTGGCCTTTGCCGAGTGCCTCAGGTACTCGGCAAAGAACCTAAATCCAGTAGTGTGTGCTTGATATGCAATGAAGGAATTCTAATAAAGTTTTTTTTCATCCCAAGCACCATTTCAGTTCTTCAACGAGTTGATCAAGGTCCATTGTTTCTGGCTTGATTTCCTTTGTGTCAGAACTCCTATAATTGCCTTGTTGACTGTACACTCTGGTCATTGGCACAACACATTAAGTCTTCAACCCCATAGATCTAAAATTTAGTCCTAAACAGTTAGCAGACAATTATTCAGTTCTAAACTTACTCAAGTCTCTCACGCCAGAGATGCAGCAACACATTAAAGTAACCAGCCAGCTACTCGTCCTCGGGTGCCGCAGGAGCCACAACAGTCCTGCAGATATAAGCGCAACAAATAAGGGTGAAATCACAAGAACTCGCGCATCCAGTAACCGAACGGACGCCTCACCTCGGTACAGCGTGGCCGCCTCGTTGCGAGAGACGGAGACCACTGCAGTCCATTTGCTGGATGGGCGACGGCTGCAAATGAACGAATGCCTCACCTAGCTACAGCGTGGCATGATCCTGTGGCGGCGGCTCGGCTGGGTCGAATGGTGGGCGATGGCGGCGTAGATCGAGGATGGGCGGGGAGATCGCGGCGGCGCGGTCATCGTGGATTCCGGCGGCATGGTCATCGTGGAACCCGGTGGCTCGGCCGTCGTGGGCGCGTGGGCCCAGCCGCTGTGGGGCGTGACGGCTGAGACGCGTGTGCGGCGGCGCAGGGCGGGGCGAGCGATAGGGCGCGCGGGCAGGCGGCCGGGCGAGCTTGCGTGCGATGAAGCGTCGGGCTGGGATCGTCGCACCACCGTCGATAGAGAGGAGCAGGCAGACCCAGCGTCCGGCGGAGACAAGGCGCGGCGCGTGGAGAGGTTCCGGTGCCGGTGAAGGCGCGAGGGTGCGGCGGCATGGGCTAGCTCTGGAAGGGAAGGAGCGCGGGTTGCAGTGATTGCGCGTCGTGGGCGAGCGGCAGGCGAGGGTGCGGTGATTCCTTTCCTCCTGGGCTGCGGTTATTGCGCGGTGAACTGCGATGGCGGCGTTTGCGCGAGCTTTCCTTTTGCGTGCTTGTGTGATCGCGAGATAGCACCCCGAGACAGAGCGACGACCCCCGCGATCATTGGATCGCACCATGAGGGAGGGCGACGACCCCAACAACTGTCACATCATTCCGTTGTGTTAGTTTTGTTCTTTTTAGTTGTAGGATATGTACTATAATTTTTTAAATTTAAAACAGAGGTCACGGATGCTATATATATGGTTGTGCATGTAGAGTGATTTAAATAAATTAGGAAAAAATCCAGTCTTTCGGCTGGTCTAATCTATCCATTAATAAGGTTTGTCTTCTTTATTTCTCCACGTCAAGTTGAGTTTTAAGTTCAAAATTTATGCAGTGGTCCAAAAATGTCCTAAATTATGTTAGAAAATAGATTATGTAATTTTCATTATTGTTTTTGTAGTGTTAGTTTATTTTTAGATGCCTAAGGTATAAAAATTCATAATGTATAACACAATTTATGAAGTTCTTTATAGCCCTACAAAATTGAACTTAAAAACTCAACATATATTTGGAGAAACAAAAAAAAAACAATCTTATAGTGGGATAGAATGGACCAACTAAAAGATTTGGAGGAGTAAATTCAACACAAAATTGGTTTAGGGGTTTATCCAGTCAATGTTCTGTGAGGGAGGAGTCTATTGGACTTTTTCCTTTAAATTAAAAGCAACATGGGCGCGCTATAGGTGTTGTGCAAGGAGGCAACATCATCATAACCGCTCACCCGCTTGCCCTATTATATCAGGGCCAATATTACACTGACAAGAAAGAAACTTATCCTGTTGAAAGGAATTTTGATGTCACTTAGAAATGGGTTGAGTATGCAGTCCTTTCATGAAAATTTAAGCTTGTAGTGGAATTAAATACAAAACGGTCTGCCAACTTACCGGATGGTCCGACACTGGCCTTATCAGATGCTCTCGCACTAGAAGGCACGAATGTCGATCTTGGCAAGGTCCTTGATGATTCAATAATAATAGGGAATTTGCATGGTTTGAACTAGATTAGATAGATTGATGACTTTATTCAATTCCACTTGAACCAAAGGTTGAGAAAAGATAATAATTGACCTTCCACGGTATCACCTACACCAAGAATTTCACAACATGGTAGATAATTTGAAATCCCAAGAGTCGGTGAGCACAAGTTCAAAGTCAAATAAACCCAAGTAACATGGGTGTTTTGTTTATCGAATTTCACTGCCACAAAGGAAGCTACATCTATGTTGAGGACTCACGAAGAGTCAGGTCTCTTTCAACACTATACTCACTGAAACTACCACAAAGATCGTGCTCGGGGTATGTACTCAATTATATGGAGTGATACAAACTTTTCAAAGCACACCACACAAAGAGGTGATTTAATGGGTAACACCTAACCATATAGGAGCCTAAAGCTCCAAAATATGAACTGGAGGCTCAAGGATTGAAGGACGTCAATTGGAATATTGCTCACACTCTCGAAACTTATCTGCCCACAAAAACACTTACTAATCTTTCAAGGATTAGCTCAAGGGGTTGGAGATGTGGAAGAAAAGCATAATGTAATATAATCCTTGTACCATGGTAGTTGAGACTCTATGAGTTGAGGGGATGTTGTGGTACAAATAGCTCATCCCAACACTTACCAAATGATCCAGCAAGCTGTCCGACAGTCCAATTGTAAGGATCAAACAGCCTTAAGACGGGTCAAATTGAGTCTCTAAACAATAAAACAACAAACCTTAAACTACTAACTTTTATTTCATTCCTTGGCAAGAACTAGCTTTGACACAGCTACAAAAGAGAAAACAAGTAAGTCCTTAGGGTTACCAAACTAAGCCATGTCCTTAGCAAGAACACACATCAATAGTTGATAAGATGTTGCAAGAAACTAACCTAGCCAGGGCATCACAATAAGACAAAATCAAATCTAGCATAATATCCGCTGAAAGGTCCTAAATGGCTAGAGGGGGGGGGGGGGGGTGAATAGCCTATAAAAATTTTTACAAATACACTAGAGCAAGAGGTTAGTACACTAAATGATGAAATGCAACTTTGCTCTAGCTCTACAAGGGTTGCAGACCACCTATCCAATGGCTATGTCACTACTCACTAAGAGCTCTCAACAAGTCTACACTAAAGAGCTCCACTAGATGAAACTAAACTAGCAAGCAAGCAAGCTCTCAAAACTAGTTACACTAAAGAGCTTGTTAAAACTACTTTGCAAGTAAGTAAAGGAGTGAGTGGGATGTTTATAGCGCTGTGTAGAGGGATGAATCAATAACATTATGATCACCAATACAACCACCGGGAGAATGCCAATGGCAAGATACAAGCGATTTTTCTTCTGAGGTTCACGTGCTTGCCGGCACACTAGTCCCCGTTGTGTCGACCAACACTTGGTGGTTCGGCAGCTAAGAGGTTTTGCACGAACCTCATCCACACAATTGGACACCGCAAGAACCCACCCACAAGTGAGGTAGCTCAATGACATGAGCAATTTACTAGAGTTGCCTATGACACTCTGCCGGGGAAGGCACAAGACCCCTCACAAGCAACCGATCGAGGCTAGAGACAATCACCAACTCCGCTCAACAATCCTCCAATCATCGGGCCGTCTAGGTGTTGGCAAACACCAAGAGTAACAAGCTCACAACCAGCCCAAATCACCTAACTAGTGCCACAAGATGATGCAACTCAATGCAATGCACTAGAGGCTCTCCAATCTCACTCAAGATGATGAAATCAAGTGAACAAGTGAGTGGAGTGCGTTGCTTAGCTTCCAAAGGGTGTGCACATGTGTATGAGGTGCCAAGAGAGTGGCCAAGGCTGGCCACACCCTCTATTTATAGCCACACAAGCAAATTGAGCTGTTACCGCTTGGAGCTGCTTTCTGTGAGGGCACCGGATAGGGGTGGCGGTGCCCTCCAATAGTTGACTCAATGGCTATTTTGACTAGCTGTTGGGTCACCGAACTGGTGACAGTGGCACCAGACAGGTGGTGGCGGTGCCACCTTGGCCGAACCCCCCCGAAAACATAGCCTCTAGAAAATAGGGTGGTGCACCGCCGCACCCATGGCGGTGACCACGACAGTGCCCCCCTCGGCAATAAACCCAACTCGCTGCCCTCGGGTGCAATAGGGCGGTGGCACTGGACAGGCAGTGGCGGTGCACCACCGTACCCATGGCAGTGAACACAGCCGTGTCCAGTGACCACCCCTTAGCAGCCCTTCTCTATCAAGTCCTGGTGGGCATCGCCACAGGGGTGATGGTGCACCGGACAAGGGGTGGCGGTGCCACCCAGGCACCAACCCTTTCCCCAAGTTGCAAACTTTTTCGCGTTTTGTTCCATGACAACTTGGAGCAACTTCTCGCAAGCGATGCTAACTCTCAAAGTGTTTTCTCAAAACATGTTAGAACCAAGTTAGCATTTCTCAAAACATTTTCATTAAACATTTTCTCTTGCTCTCCGATTGCGCACTAGGCCTAAATGCAATGCATGAAGTCCAACTCCTAGTGGCACTAGATGACCGAATTGTCTAGTTAAGAACCCCTCTTAATAGTATAACCATCTACCTAAATATGATCACACTCTCTATTGTGTCTTGATCAGTAAAATAAAATCCCTATTTATACCTTTGCCTTGAGCTCCATAGGGTTTTGTTTTTCTCTTTCTTCTTTTCCAAGTTGAGCACTTGAGCATCATCACATGTGGCCATCTTCACCATTTTATGTGATCAACATCACCATTTGAGTGCCATCATGCTCCTCACTTGGATTACACCAACCTAGCTCATATCACAACTCATGAAAAAGGTTAGTGCATAGGTTTCATCAATTATCCAAAACCAAACTAGGGCTTTTAATCTCCCCCTTTTTGGTAATTGATGACAACCTTTTCACAAAGATATTCAATGAAATATTTTTGGATTCATGTTGCTTGCCCAAGCATATTACCATGTCTAAAGATTATGGACAAGTTTCATCAACCCAAATTTATAGTATTAGCTCCCCCTACATATGTGCTAAGAGTTTGGATTTGAAAGCTTGCACATATGCATGGATTAGAAGTTTAGGAGGGTAATAGCTATCAAATGATGCTAAGGTGTAAAGAATGGATCTTTGAAGCGTGATACCAATCGGAGTTGCCATTTGAACACCATCCTTAGCCCCATGATTTTCTAGATATCACTTGAAAAACAAAGACAAACTAGATACCTCATAAGATCAACATTAGAAGCAAGGTTCTAGTACCGCTTGTGTAAGATCAAGGTATATCTAGCTATCCTATGCATGCTAGTTTTCATTGCATCAATCATTTTCTACAATCTAGCATATGCCACACAATCATGGATAGGGAATTTAGAACTTGTGCCATGCAAGCAAACATATGTAATGCACATTCAAGTGCAACATACAAGTTTATGAGCTTGCTCCCCCTACTTGTGTGCTTCAAATTTTAATTGGTCCCCTTCGTTTCTCCTATCTTATTATCTTTGTTTCTCTTCCCCTATCTTTGTGAATTACTTCTTCCCCTTTGTCATTGATGACCACAAAAGGTGAGCTCAAATTTTAGATAGGTTGGGGTAAAACCATGTGAAGTGAGGATCATTTTCCCAATTTTGGTTCAATCTAGATCATTTGCAAAAGATATTTAACTTGGTTTGATCCAAGGACAAGTTTCTTCACACCTCCAAATAAAGGGTTATCTTGTACCATATTGAGTTAAACACTTATAGCTCATTCTCTAGATCAAACACTTGGTTCACAAGCCCATAAACATATCATATGCCACCACTTGATCATTTCAAGCATACAAGCAATAGTGGTACCATACAAGCATCAAATTTATTTGTTTTTCATGAATGAGCCTCAGACATGATAGGAATGACTAGATACACTAAACAAGTCCTTAGCAAGGGATGAATGATATGTCAATCAATTTTACCTTGATTTTCTCAAAGGAGAGGCATGTCATATAATGGGGGTGTATCAACACATATTTGACAAGTCAAGTATGTTCAATTCATTCCTTAGCTTGAAAAAAACTCTTCTCATCAAGTGGCTTGGTGAATATATCAGCAAGTTGATTATCGGTGCCCACACTCTCAATACAAATGTCCCTTTTTGTTGATGATCTCTAATGAAATATTGGCGGACATCTATGTGCTTTGTTCTTGAATATTGAACCGGGTTGTCGGTGAGCTTCACGACACTCTCATTGTCACATAGCAATGGCACTTATTTGAATTTGATTCCAAAGTCACTCAAAGTAACCTTCATCCAAAGTAATTGAGCACAACAACTACCGGCCGAAATATACTCCTCTTCGGCGGTTGATAGTGCTACACTATTTTGCTTCTTTGATGATCAAGATACAAGTGATCTTCCCAATAGTTGACATATGCCCGAAGTGCTCTTTCTCTCAACTTTGCATCCCACATAGTCCGAATCAGAATATTCAATAAGCTCAAACCTTGCACCTTTGGGATACCACAATCCAACATTTCGTGTATGCTTTAAGTACCTCAATATTCTCTTTGTTGCTTTCAAATGACTTTCTCTTGGTGAGGCTTGAAATCTAGCACACATGCATACACTAAACATCACATCTAGCTTTGATGCGGTCACATAGAGTAGGCTTCCAATCATAGACCGATACTTCTTTTGATCCACCATGTTGCCACTAGCATCACTATCCAAGCTTCCATTTGTCCCCATTGGTGTACTAATAGCTTTGCTCACATCTATGCCAAACTTCTTGAGCATGTCTTTGATGTACTTGCCTTGACTCACAAATGTGCCATCCTTCATTTGCTTAATTTAAAGACCAAGGAAGTAACTAAGCTGTCCAATCATAGACATCTCAAACTCACTTGCCATCATCTTTCCAATCTCCTCACAAAAATCATGATTGGTTGATCCAAATATAATATCATCAACATAGATTTGCAACACAAACAAGTTCTTGCCAATCTTTTTGGGGAAGAGAGTGGGGTCAACCGTTCCCATCTTGAATCCCTTAGAGAGTAGGAAATCCCTCAATCTCTCATACCATGCTCTTGGTGCTTGTTTCAATCCATACAAAGCCTTTCTCAACTTGTAGACATGATTGGGCTTCTTCTCATCTTCAAAACCAGGAGGTTTCTCAACATACACAAGCTCATTGATGTACCCATTGAGAAATACACTCTTTACATCCATTTGGTACAACTTGATGTTGTGGGCGCAAGCATAGGCTAATAAGATCATAATTACTTCCAATCTTGCAACCGGGGCATATATTTCTCCAAAGTCAAGACCTTCAACTTGAGTGTAACATTGAGCCACTAATCTTGCTTTGTTCCTTACAACTATCCCATCTTTATCTTGCTTGTTCCAAAAGACCCATTTTGTTCTAATCACATTATGATCCTTAGGCCTCTCAACTAACTCCCATACTTGATTTCTTGTGAAGTTGTTTAGCTCTTCATGTATGGCATTCACCCAATCAACATCAAATAAAGGTTCATCTATCTTCTTAGGTTCAATGGATGACACAAATGAGAAATGCTCATTGTTGGTGTTTATTAACGTGTCACTTGTTTGAGTACTTAGCCACCTATTGTAAACTTATACCTCCTAACTTTACTAGGTTGTCATCCCTAGTGATGATGTCAGAGTTATGTGTTGGTACTACATAGCATTACTACTAGAATAACACTAAGCAATTCTTTATTAATTATGTGACTAGAGAGAGAATATATATAAATCTATAAATAAAAAGTATCCACAAGCGCATAGATAATATACCATTGTAGCATTTTACCCAAGAGTATTCTAGGTATCATTATTTGTGTTTTTACCATTGGGAAGGTCTAGCATGGACATGTATTAATAACTTATACTATTAAAGGAGAAATAAACCATAGCCATATTCTACTCACAACAGGGGTAAGTCATAAGATAAGAGATGTATAAATGATAAGTAATGAGAATAATAAATCACTCAGAGCACTCCTTTCTATAGCATTAGCATGGTCAGGTAGAATATTAGAGGAATAATTCCTAAGTCATTCTTAATTACAAGTCAAAGCATATATTTGATTAGTGCAATTACACCTAGTAATCATGGCTAAGATCATCATCATATCTACACCTAAGGGATATTACTAAAAAAGATTGAGGGCAGAGCTCGTTCTACCTTCATAATTGGACCCTACTTGCACCTATATTCGGAGAGTGGACTACAAAGGACTCAATGGGAGTGTCACATCCGCAATCTACCACATGACCCAGAATATAGGGTGTATCTGTAGGTAAATAACGTATAAGCACCACGCTTACACAATATCGACCACCCACCCCGTGTACTTTAGAGTGAGCATTATACGAACTTATGCATAAACATAATGATAAACTAGCTATACTAAGTATACAATCAAAGTAGACATTGAACATCATAACGAAGAACATGAATAAGATGAACACTGAGATTGTCATAACAATTGTAACTAGCATATAAAAATAATGGAGAAACAAAAGAGAGAGGGGTACAAAGTTTATACCGAACCACACTCTTGACAAGATCAGGAATCCAAGCGAAGTCATGCTTGCCTCCCTCTAGATCTATCCTAACTAGCTATGCTATGGAGGAGGAGCTCTGAGGAGATTAGGGTTTCTATCTTCTCAAATGACTTGATGACTAGGTTATGCCTGGGGGGAGAGGCAGGGGCTGGATTATATAGCCCTAAGGGTCCAACACGAGCCCTTAGATCAAACTAACTTAAGCAATGGCCTAGATGCATCCTCAAAGGCGGTGGGAGACCGACATACAAAGTTGGCTGACAGGTGGGCCTAGGGGCTCTGGGCGGCCCCACCTATCAAGGGGTGGCCCTCCTCTTTAGTGACGTGGCCTCTGGACCCTTCTAGAGTCTTCCCATGTATGTACCGCTGTGGAACTCCGTATTTTCCTTTGACGATTAGGTCCTCCTTGGTGGTTTTCTGATTAAACCCTGCTGGAAACACAGATTCACCAAAACTTATGGAATTTATTAGTTTAAACCCCTAAACCTTCATTGGTGATTATATTTATGCCCTTATACATTTTTAATTGATGGCCTTATGTCACCAATGTCTATGATCTTCATTGCATTGACCAATTAAGTGCCTCTCACATCATCTAGATTCACATCTTCCTCTTGGGAACCCTTACTTTCATCAAATTCAATATCATGTACCTCCTCAAGAGTACCACTAGCCAAATTCCAAACTCTATAAGCTTTGCTAGTAGTTGAGTAACCAAATAAGAAATCTGTTTACACCAAAATTTGGGAAGAAGAACGTGGGAACTTAAAGCTTCCAAGATTATGTCATCAAGGAATCGATTGCATAAGGGTCAATATCAGTTGATTCAGATGCAGCACTAGAATTGGCTCTCATCAAATGACGTCAATAGATAATGACAATGAGCTACTGTTGGTGTCGGGAAATATATGTCGGACTATACAAAAAGGGAAAGATTAGGGTCCAAGTTATCTTAAGTTAGGAATATTTTCTTTTATACTAAAGATTGTAATGAGTCGTACTTAAGTAGGATTTATGCTTAGGCTCTGGGTATAAATATTGGACCCTAACTATTGTAAAAGGACATCAATCCAATCAATCAATACAAGTTATTTTTTTTGGCTTTACGCCAACCCTTAGGAGTAGGAGTAGTGTAGATCTCGGCGAGTTCTTCAACAACCAGGACTGCATCGGTCCGACCGACCTCTGGCTTGTCTTTAAGTATTGTCATGGCTTATACTTCTATTTATACGACTGCATCGGTTATGTTCGACCTTCACTGTGAACTCTAGTATAAGCTAGTTATCGACTCTTATCTAGTTCAAGTACGGCTGCATTGGTTGAGTTCGACCTCCACTGCTCAAATTAGATTAATGTCAATTTATCGTCTCCACCTAAGGGTGGCATCCTTCAGGTAGATTCATTAAGTTACCAATCTTGTTGATGTTCTTATTGTTATTAGTTTTCAGCAACATCAATCTGCCCGATCGAGATCGATCTAGATCAGCCTCGCATCCTTTTAGTCCATCATTTGCTTTGTTATAATACGATATTTCTTACTATGAGCGACGAGTTACATTTTATTGACTGTTCTACCTCGATCTTGATCGAGCATAGTACGCTATTAAGGCACGTATGATCTTGAAGAGGTTTACTGGCTAGTTAAATCTGGTCTATAGTTCGCTATTATGGCTGCAATGATCCAGTTGATACCCACTGATGGCACTTTAGATTGGAGGATGCTATTTGGTAGATTTGTTCTTGATCAGGCATGACCTTAGCTATTTGCTATGCCTGCATCGGCTAAATAGCTGATCGCCTATGCTTTAACACCTATAGTGTGTCTCCATGATTCTGTTAAATGTGAATAAATCTGTGTACTCTAAAGGTTTAATTTGTTGTCTTTATCATGGCTGCTATCGATCTAGTCGAACCCCACTGTTAGAGATAATGGTTTAAGTCTGCTGAGTTCATAGATTTGTCCATGTTAAATAGTCGATTGTTCACATGCTGTAGTCTTTTTTCACCTGAAATCGGCTATTTCAGCCGATTCGCCTGAGCCTTCACATATATAGCATGTCTTTCGAAAAGCCTGTCAATGTATAGATGGTTGTACGGATTCTTTGGTTTTAGTTTGTTATTATCATCTTAGCTACCATCGATCCAGCCGAACCTCACTATTGATGGTAACAGATTAGATTTAGAGCATTTGTAGGTCCATTTGTACTAGACAGTCGATTTGTTCGCATGCTATATCCTTTCTCGTTAGATTCGTCGACTCAATGCTTTACACTAGTAATATCTACCTAGCTGATGATCTTACTTACATCTTTGTGTACTATACTTGTCAACATAAAATCAATCGCTACCCACAAGCTTTACAGTCCGTAACGGATGATTTCTACGCGTATCGGCTATTTAGTTGATTTTCCCATCTAGCTGCTCCTGAAGCGGCACACTTGGAACTGTCTGAGCAAAAACCGGTATGTTCTACCTTAAATTACTAATAAACTTTCTCTCCTTGTTAATTGTAGGCCAAATTGACTGGCACTCCTTGGGAGGAATTCATAGGATCAACTAACTCTGCGTTGAAGGCAAGCGGATCTCTATCCTTGCTCCATCAACCAGATCCTTTCGGCTTGCTGTATGCCTAGTGCATTGATATGTTTTTTGCGCTGACACACGTTGTGCCACGCTCGGTGGGACCCCACAATCATCATGGTAGCTCACAACAACAGTGACATCCTTATGGTGCCCTACGAAGACCTACCTGATGAAGATAAAGATGTCATCAGCAAAGCTATAGAAGAATTTTAGAACAAGTGTTTGTTGTCCTACACCAAGACACGTGACAATAAAGTTGTTCAAAAATATCCACTACCAAGAGTTTTGTTGCATGGGCAGTCAGATATAGACAAAGCTGAGGATAGGTGTTTCTTTGTGGAAGCTGTAAACAAATCTGGTCATGATGCCATATTCAACCATAATGTAGTTTTCTTGAACACATTCCACAATACCATGAAAGAGGTGTTTCATGGATATCCAATTGATCATGGTGGACTAGTTTACTACAATATTCCACATCCATCGACTCTAGGGACTAATCAAGCCGGTACTAGCCATCAAGAAGCAGCACCAGCTGATAATGATGATGTCCAGGTAGTTCAGAGCTCATCTAAGCAAGTTTAAGGTGCTACTACTAATCAGATACACTATAATCCTAGATCGTCAGTGCAGCATGTGCAACAGCCGACAGGGGCAAGTTTAGAATCAAATGGTCAATTTTGGCACATCAGGCCAAATACCATCGTCGGCTCAAAAAATAGCGCCATCAGTTCAAAGAATTCATAGAGATATAGATCCCAACATCTGTAACTAGAGACTTCAAGCAACAAACCAGCAAAGGACCCAACAGATAGAGATCAAGGGTATTATTATGGCATAGATTACAATACCCTTCATATGATTCCAAATCTGGGGTATCAAGGTACCTGAAATTTGAATCCATAGATGAGTCAGCAATTACAGAGAAATCCAAATTCAAATGCTAATGAATTGTTGCTTAGAGTGACCGAGATAATGAAGAATCAATTTAGTTTGAAGCCAAAAGGGCAGACCTTCTTGTACAAATGCCCATATCTAGAGTGGTATGATTTGGTCGCTCTTCCTACAAATTATAGACTCCTAGAGTTTGCTAAGTTCACTGGCCAAGATAGCACAAGCACAATAGAACATGTCAGTCGGTATCTTACATAGTTGGGTGAAGTGTCCATTGAAGGGGCCCATCGAGTTCATTTCTTCTCCTTGTCCCCATCAGGACCAGCCTTCACTTGGTTTTCATCGTTGCCAGTTAACTCTATTGCTAATTGGGCTAACCTAGAGAAGAAGTTTCATGCATATTTCTACACTAGAATAGGAGAAAATAAAATTACCGATTTGACGACTATAAGGTAGAGAATTAATGAATCGGACACTGAGTTTCTTCAGAGATTCCGAGAGACCAGAAATTTGTGCTTCTCATTGAACTTGACTGATGATCAGCTAGCTACATTGGCCGTTCAAGGAATGTTGCCAACGTGGAGAGAGAAACTGCTGGGACAAGAGTTTGATAGTTTAGGTCAGTTGGCTCAATGAGTGGCAGCGCTCAATAGCTTATTCTAGAATATGCACAGAGATACCCGATTCTAGAAGAATGTCGTAATTGCTGAAACCTATAATCTATATTCAGTTGATGACGGATATGAAGACGGTGAAGAGGAAGAGGTTGCCGTGGCTAAATGGAATTAGGGTAAGAAGACAGTAATAGTGCCAAACCCTTGGGGAAGAGGAGTCGAAGAAAGCTATGATTTCAACGCCACAAAATCAAACAAGTTCAGAGATTTCTTGCTTGAGAAGGGTCAGATCAAGTTACTCGACAATCATATTATGTTGCCTTCCAATTAGTTGAAGAATAAGAAGTTCTGCAAATTTCACAACGCCACTTCTCATTCTACTACTAATGAGTGCAGAGTTTTCTGGCAACATATATAGAGGGCTATTCAGCAAGGAAGGCTCAAATTTGATACACCTCAAAAAATGAAAGTTGATGATAATCCTTTCCCAAAAGATCAGAACATGGTTGATGCTAGGTTACTCAAAGGAAAGACTAAAGTCCTAACATCAACTAGATCAAGAGAAACTAGAACAGTCGATCCCGAGATACAAATATTGGCTGATGAATATAGAGAGATTAGAAGGCGTCGTGACCAACAAAAGAGCCAATATGAGTAGGGAGAAACATCAAGGGATGGGGCGACAAGGCCACGTGTTACATCTTGAATTTTGTTTAATAAATGGTAGCGGTAGAAGGAAAAGGATTATCAGCATTGGTTAGAAAAGAAAGAATACCAGCATCAACAAGAGGAGGAGAGGTATGAAAGAAAGCAAGCTGAATCACATTGGAGTTATCCTTTCTTCAGACATTGTTGGAATGAAGGTTTGAAATTGCCTACTAGAAATAATTGCCCAGAGTGCATTGAGCAATATTGGGAGTTTAGGAAATCTCAAGCCAACCGTCGGTCTATCCATGCTCGAGATGAGTATCATCATAATAATATGGATCAACGCTTAAAAATAGAAATGTTCATGATCGGCTAGGAAAGCGGGTTGTTGATCATAACTAGGCTGATTATGAAGAAGAAGATAATGAAAAAGAATATGTTTGGTAGGAAGGGCAATGGTGTCCAAGAGGTTTGACAAAAAGCTAGAAAAGAAGGGTGCAACGCCTAAGGAACAAAGAGCTAGAATAGGCTTAGGTATCTGGTAGACCTCAAGTGTGGCGTGCTAAACAAGCAGCCGATAGGGGTCAACCATCGGCTAATATTCAAATGGTTTTTTTGTTGCTGTCAGAATTTAGAGCTCTAGCAGATCAAGAAGTCTATTTAGATTTCGATGAATTAGAGTATGAGGAGATAGTGTAACACCTCGGGTGTTAGCCTTGCATAACTTGACTTGCATAGCATGAGCATGATCATAAAGCATTCATATATAAGCTTTGACACTTGAAACATTGGATTGAAACGTCTGCAATGTTTGTTTATTATCGCATGTTTCTTAAACATATGCAACTTTTCTCGTTATTTCATGTCTCCATGTGTCTATGCATATGATCATGAGTGGACACATGTACTTGGTGGATGTGAGTCACACAAACATGTAGCCACACCTAGGGTAGCAAATAGAACCTTGTTCAAGGTTACATTTCATGAACCAACACTTAAGCTTTCTTGTGATTACACTAACTAGCTCAATGAGTGACTACTACATGAAATGATTAGATAACCTTGTAAATTGCTTAAACATGTTTAGAATATCATCATGAACAACTTTGGTATTTAGGGCTAGGGCTAATTTGGTCATTTGGTCATAGTTTAAGTATGTACCATCTTTGGAATGTGACATGTTTGACCAAGTTTGAACTAGGTGTTAGAGACCTTGCATGGAGGAGATTACTAAAGCAAAGTTGTAGTGTTTGACATAAGGAACAACTTTTATTTTTGGGTCACTAACTAATTCAGCTCCTAACATGTGTGAAATTGGATCACAAAAATCAGAAAAATCAACATCTCATGACTTATGAAATTTTGCTAAGTCCTGGATCACTGACAGCCTGACAAGCCGACCTTGATCATGATTTTACTCAGTCTATGTTGCGAGTTAGCATGAGATCATTGAACAACATTTGGAGATGGTACTTAGGACTATGACTTTGGTTCTGAAAGAAATCACTGAATCGCTTTGCATAGGGAGTTAACTCGATTGCAAAACTCATCGTCAGACTCGGCCTTGCTTAACTGAATCGACTGAATCAAAATATTCAGTGGCCGACACCGGCAGGAACCGCGCGCCGCGTGGAGGTCGCAGTGGCCGCACGTCGCCGTTGCCCTAACCGCGCAGGCCACGACGCGCCTGAGCGCGGCATTATCACGCCAGCATCCGCCCGCTCCCTCTCATGCTCACCATTTTCGTTTTTCCTCAGCCTCTTCTTCACCCGCCGTAGCAGCAGAGCTTCCGCAGCGCCACCGTCACCGTCGATGGCACAAACCCGCGCCTAGCCACTCGGTCGCCACCGCAACCTCTCCACCCTCGTCTCAGCGACTCACCATGCCCGCACTAGCTCGCTGAGGGCGCTTGGTAAGCAACAGCGCCATGCGCTAGCTCGCCGGAGCATCCCCGCCATGCCCGTCACCATGGCTGGGGCACCTCCCTCCACCGTAGACCATGTAACTTTGCGCGATAGGTTCGCCTGAGCCTAGGGAAGCTCGTCCGCGCCCTTTTGTGCTTCACCGTGGCCTCCACCGGCGTACCACTGTGGTCCTGTCTCGTCGATCCGCCATGGCCGCCGCCGTCGTAGTTAGCGCCGGCGAGAGGCCCCACCTAGTACCTCAATCGGTGCGCCCAGTCAAGTAGGTCTTACCGCGTAGACGTCACCGCCGGCGGACTCGCCGTCGACGAGCTCCAGCCGCGCAGCGTCGAGCGGCACCATCGTGCTCTATTTTGTCTCACTGACCGGTGGGGTCAACTGACCAGTGGGTCCCGCATGTCAGCGACTCCATGTTTTAAAGCCAGTTCATTTTGAATGCAGATTTCATATGTTTTGTAATTTTTGTATCTTCAGTTTGTTAGCTTAAAAAATTATGAAATAAATTTGTTAGTGTCCCTTAAGAAGTGTAGTATTTAGGAAAAATATGTTCTTGACATTTACTGTAGAAATTTTTGAAGATTTAAATAGGGATTTGAAATGTGCTTTTGAATGCATTCAAATTTGTTTATTTTATATCTAGAGTTCCTGTGCTCCAAAAATTATGAAATTTTTGTGGTAAGCTAGTCTTAGCATATGTGAGCTCTGGTAAGAATTTGAAGATGAGTGCATGTGTAGATTTGTAGTTATAGATTTTTCTTTTATAATTAGGAGATCCTTGTGTAAATTTTTATAAATTATTTATGAATCCAAACTTCATGAAAATTTTTGGAGGTAATCCTAGTAGTATATGGATGCTAAGAAAAATAGGAAATCTGTTTCTTGACACTTTTCAATAGGGTTTTCCATTTATGCTATTTTAAGCCTTGCTGCCTTATCATTTTTGTATAGGATGTTCTACTGGGTAAAATGACATGAAATTTTTATAGTAGTCCTTTGATAGCATTAGTAAGGCACTGTAAATTTTTGAGAATTTATAAAGCACATCTGGTATATGTTTATTATTTAACCTAAATATCTTAGTAAAATAATAAAGGCATTTAAATAAATAGTTTGAGCTTCGCCATTATATTATCTTAAATGTATTTGGTATGCTTAAACTATTGGTAGATTTTATGTTGTCAAATTTTGAATGATTACATGAAGTAGAAGTATTGTTACTTTGTATTGCATATTGAATAGTTTCTGGACAGATTCTGGAGTTTGATGAGTTGCATGTTGAAAATGATGTGTACTGTAAAAATGGTTAATAACGAAGTTGTAGAGAATTTGATATGCTTTCCAGAAAGTCTAGGATCATTGTATTTGGATTAGTAGAACTCCAGTTATGAGTGAAATGAGTAGCTACTGTTTTGTGGCATAATTGATGCATTGTGGGAGTAGATGATTAAATAATCGAGAAGAGATATGCACCTACTCAATAAACATGATGCACTTGTTAACATATATGCATTTGTAATACTTATGCCATACTCATGCATCTAGGATCGAAGGAAGAGATAACGTTGCTGGAATTCAAAGAAATAGAGGAAGGGGACCAGCAGGAGAATCCACAAGCCGCAGCTCCCGAAGGCATGGAGCAGAACCCTGAAGAGCTTCCGGAGTATCCTGACCACCGCCCTACTTCCTTTCTGCGAGGCAAGCCCCAGAGCATTCTAAGTCTCCCAGTAATTTACAAATGTTTACTTAAGTACTTATGATTGATGCATTAGGTTATAAGAGTTGAATGGAACCACTCAATGCATGTAAATTCCTTGTCCAGATATTAACCTTTTAACCGGTATAGGTCTAGGATCGAATATATGATTAGCCATGCTTAGACCGGTAGAAGTCGGGTGATGTCCTGTCACCTGCGAGATGTAGGTGGATACCGGAGCATGGTTGGCTATATCTGCTATCATGGAACAGAACCATGGGGTAAAAGTAAATCGAGACCGGACGGGAAGTCGATAGAGAAGCAACAAGACATGGAGGTCTTGGGTGTGGATCTATCCCCGTCTATGTCGATTAAGGACCGTACCGTTGTTGGCGCTTCTGACAAGATTAAAAGCATGCCTCTCACTTAGCTGGCCAGATAACTCGTTCCGACCACGAAGCTGAGTAATTCAACTTAGGCCGGGAACCGTTCTGTTGTGCGCTCCTTCCGGGGAACGATCAGACTGAGCCCAAGGGCAGGCTTGGCCTGAGCATCCTAGCATCTGGTGTTCCAGATTGTGCGGTGCGGTACGGACCCGCGAAATGTGTACCTGAGTTGTACCAAAGGTGACCTAAGGCTATCGTGGCTGGTAGATATGGGTTTGTGTTAGGAATAAATTCCCAGCTGGTTGAAATCGATTCGAATCGCCGTCTCTCCCGGATAGTGAGAAACTTGGGTAGTCCCAACATCGTAGTAACTGTGTTATGAAACATGATGGTTCGAATAAATATGGAATTACAATACCTGCTATGGTTACTATTGTATGCTTCGAAATGATATACCACATGTTTGGCACAGGATAGTTGCTAATCTAGAAATGGATAGTTATAATTAACCTGGTAAAGAAATTATAACTGTACCCTGATTCTATTGCTTTTACGCAAAAATGTGGTCAAGTTACATCCACTTATACAGCCTTGCATACTCCTTGGAGTCATTTATTTCTAGTTCATGATGGGTAAGTCTAGCTGAGTACCTTCTCGTACTCAGGGTTTATTTTCCCATTGTTGCAGATGGCATTGTGTATCACGGTTATTGCAAGAGTTGCTTCTATCCTGCTGTGGATGAGGAGTAAGCCTTGGGTAGGCTTCTTTATTAATTCCTATCTTTGCTTTTGTGGACCATGATCCTACTTAGCACTGTATCAAACTATGTTGGAAACTTTATTTTCAAACTTAATTGCTTCCGCTTTATCTATCAAACTCGGTTTGTAATAACTTTTATTCATACTCTGATGATGAAATGTATCTATGAACTTTATGTAATATGTGGCATGTATGTTGAATCCTGTACGATCTTGGTTGTTGTAAATCGTTTATCGAGACCCATCGTGGTACTCGATGGACTACCGGGTTTATATGGGTTTAAGTATGATAGTGCAACCGCTTGCGGGCTACCATTGTACTTGTACTCTTATAAATTGGTCGGTTCTGCGACAGCTGGTATCAGAGCAGATTTCAACGTTAATTGTCACAAGTGTATTTAAAATAAAAGTTTTTGTTTTCCAAAAACTCTTCTCTAGCAACTAATAGTTATATAATAGGTATTTGAAATCTAAAGTGTGCCAATGATCACTTTCCTTATGCCCAAATTAAGGACTATTAGGTGGCTATTTAAGTACTAACATGGGGGTTTTTACTTTGTCATCCATACGACGTGCTATTGTATGGATACCATTCAGTTGAGTGGTAATGTATGGATCAAATGCCTCTACGCCAAGGTAAGATGATGAGTGTATGACCGCAAGATGTGAGTGTGCGGTCGAGGAGAGTTAGCTTTGGTACGGCTATGTATGCATGCCTGCATGCATATATGGTACGTATTTAATTGTGGGTTTAAATTATTGTCAGGTAGATTGATACAGAGGTATATGTATGGATATACATATATGGAAGTATTTACAATTACATTCTGCATATTTCTTTATGGGTTTAGGGCTGAGATGAAATTTTATGTAGGTACACTAGCAACGAAACGTATAGCTCGACTAGTTATGCTATTTATGAGAGAACGTATGTATGCCACCGTGTCTACCGTTAGAAACAAATTTTTCCTAAGTTTGTGAGGACGTATGGAACGAGCATGCATCATGATAATTACCATTCACATAATTACATTGTCCCTCCCCTTATAAAATTCTTACTCGGTTATGTAACTCTTATCCATTATGGCATTGTCTCACCAAGTGGTACATGTTAATGGTGCAGATGGCACGCACCAAGCAGACTGCTCACAAGTCCACCAGAGGCAGAGCTCCCAGCCGTCAGCTTGCTCCACGTACCCGTCAACGTCATATGTTTCTTGGAGAATTTGGGATACCTACACTCTTGTGGAGAGTGCTCAGCTATGTAGGCTATCTTGATGGAATGGAACCCCGCTACTTCTGGGTGAATGAGCAGTTGGGAGAAGGTCTCTTAGTTACTATGGAGGCCATTGTTCATCCCCGAGGTGACGATTCTGAGTGGATAGGTTGGTGTTATGAGTCAACTGGTAGGACTGCTGAAGAAGCAGCTGGTAGAGCAGCCTTTGGGATCCTGAGGCATATCATGGATCGTTTTCCTCAGGAGCTGGCAGCCACTTTGGTTGGAGTCTTTTCGAGGGATAACCCCTCCACTGACTCATGGCAGCAGGCAAGAGGAAGATCTTTGGAGATTGGTGCAGTAGAAGGGTAGAATAGTGATAACCCTTCCATGAGCGCCATGTTCGCAGTGATGAGAGTGTTAGATGGAGTAGAAGGTAGCCTCAGACGTGTGTCTGGTGCTCTTGGTCATGCCCGTGAGGACCGACATCAGCTTTAGAGGGAGCACGACGCCGAAATTGAGAGGCTCACAGTAGAGATGACTCAGTTAACTCACCAGCGGAATGCAGCCTGGTCCAGGGAAGATGTTCTGAGAGCTCGGTAGTTTGAGCTGGGGTAGCAGCTAGCCCATGCGGAAGAATACAATGATAACCTACATGAGGAGGTTCATCTGCTGAACAATCAGCTCCACCCTTATGTCCCACCTGGAGCCATAGAGATGGATCTAGAAGAGGACGAGGAAGAAGAAGAAGTAGAGCCTAAAGAAGAAGTGGAGCCTAAGGAAGGAGATGATCCTACGTCTAACCTCGATAGTGATCATGATGAGGATTAGATTGCTTAGTACTTAGTGGAAGGTCTGATGTATCACCTTTATTCATGTAATAGACCTGTAGTTCGAATTTGGCTTTAGTAACCCGACTATCTTGTAATATCATTAATCGCATGACTATCGCACGTTTGGTTGGACATCAATACGATTCCAGTCCTTTGTTGGTAATCACGATTTAAATTTGCATGCGTTATGAGCGCGATAAGTGGTCAAATTGGTGATGTCATGTTGTGAGAATGAATTGTTATGCCTCTGTTTTTATTGTGATTTTGAGAATTTTCCCCCAGTAATTTCAGTTTGGCATGATTAAGGTTCATCTGCAATCTCTTGGCATCAACCCATAATCGCTTATTGTTGCAACTTCACAGATGATGCGCACCTATGCTGGAGCTGGTGGAGCCAGGATGGCAACCATGACGACTTGCCACCCCCACCGCCACCGTCTGCTCAGGAGTTCTTTACCTAGTTCCTAGGGAGCCAAAGGACAATGGAGGAAGCTTTGCGCCTTATCGTGCAAAACACTGCTCGTGGTCACCCACATCAACCAAGGGCCGAGCCAAATTAGCACAGTACATTCAAGGAGTTTCTAGACACGAAGCCTCCAATCTTCAAGGTGGCTAAGGAACCACTATAGGCTGACGAGTGGCTGAATACCATTGAGCAGAAATTTTGTCTGCTAAGGGTCACAGAACATCTAAAAGCTAAGTATGCTTCTCATCAATTGCAAGGACCAGCAGGGATCTGGTGGACACATTTTTTGTCATCTTTGCCTGCTAACGCGCGAGTGACCTGGGAACAGTTCAAGCTGGCTTTTAGGGGACACCATATTTCCCTGGGCCTGATGCGCATGAAAGCGGCTAAATTTATGAGGCTCACTCAAGGAACAAAGTCACTCACTGAATATATGCACGCATTCAACAACTTGTCTAGATATGCTCCAAGTTTTGTGGATACTGAGGAGAAAAAGATAGAGAGTTTCAAGCGAGGTCTGGGTACTAAACTGATGAAGACAATGGCCAATTCTAGGTGTGCCACGTACAATGAGTTTATTAGTGATGCCTTGACCCAAGAAAACCACAACAACATGCATGCAGTTGCCAAGGGTCGCAAGAGGGCATATGAGGCTGGTGCATCTGGATCCTTCTAGTCAAAAGCATCTATCATAACTAGGCCACAATTCCATCCACCTGCACTCAAGTTTAGGCCTCCACCACCAAAAGCTCAGAATAATAGGCCACAGAAACCATTCCGTAAGGCATTCACTATTGCCCTACCAAAAGGAAATGGCAATCAGGACAGCTCCACCAGATTCAGAAGTAATCAACCATGTTTCAACTACAACCAACTGGGTCATTGGTCCAAGGAATGCCCCCACCCCAAGAAGAATAGCAACTAGAATTAGAACAATCAGAGACAGGCAAATGCCAGGGCATGTTAGGGGCAAGTGCATTATACCGCTGTGGAGGAAGTGCCCGCCGGAGAAGTTGTCACGGCTAGTATGTTTCTCGTCAACAAGCATCCCGCTGTTGTTTTATTTGATTCGGGAGCTTCTCATTCATTTATGAGTCAAGCATTTGCATCTAGACATGATCAAGAAATAATTGAAGTAAGCAAAGGGGGTTTTAACATAAGATCGACAGGGGGAACTGTTACTACCAAAAAGATAGTAAAAATGTACTCATCTCTATACAAGGGAGGGAGTACACAACAGATTTGATAGTATTGCCGGGGTTATCGATAAGTGTAATCTTAGGCATGAATTGGATGAAGGATCATAGTGTTCTTATTGACACTAGCACCCGTACTATTATGTTGAGAGAACCCATGGGAGGGAATGCTTTTCTAGTACCGCTCTCCCGCAATTTCAAACCCCAACATTTAGCCTGTGCTATCCAAACCACCACAATATGTGATATCCCCGTGGTTTGTGAGTTTCTGGATGTATTTCTAGAAGAATTACCTGGTCTACCACCGGATAGGGACGTGGAATTTAAGATTGAATTAGTGCTAGGTACGACACCCATATCCAGAAGGCCCTATAGAATGCCACCCAATGAGTTAGCAAAACTTAAGGTTCGATTGCAAGATCTATTGGACAAGGGTCTTATCCAACCTAGCTCATCTCCGTGGGGATGTCCAGCCTTGTTTGTGAAAAAGAAGGACAAGTCACTGAGAATGTGTGTAGATTACAGACCACTCAATGCTGTGACCATCAAGAACAAATATCCGTTGCCCCGCATCAACATCTTGTTCGATCAGCTAGCGAAGGCAAAGGTATTCTCCAAAATTGACTTGAGATCAGGCTACCATCAGATAAAGATCAGACCGGAGGATATACCTAAAACTACTTTCTCTACTAGGTACAACTTATACGAGTATTTGGTTATGTCTTTCGGACTAACAAATGCTCCAGCCTACTTCATGTACCTGATGAACTCGGTATTCATGCCGAACTCGACAAGTTCGTGGTCATGTTTATCGATGATATATTGATTTATTCAGAAAATGAGTCAAATCATGAAGAGCATCTGAGGATTGTCCTATCCAGATTGAGGGAGCATAAGCTATATGCCAAGTTTAGCAAATGTGAATTTTGGTTGAGCAAAGTACCTTTCTTAGGTCACATTTTATCAAAAGATGGAATCTCTGTAGACCCATCAAAAGTACAAGAGGTCATGGATTGGAAAGCCCCAACTTTGGTTCATGAAGTTCGGAGTTTTCTCAGGTTAGCAGGATACTATTGTTAGTTTATTCTAGATTTCTCAACGATAGCTAAGCCTATGACTAGACTACTTCAGAAAGATGAGAAGTACAAATGGACACCAGAATGTGAAGCAGCTTTTCACACCCTCAGAACTTTGTTGACTACAGCACCTGTGCTAGCACAACCCGACATTGAAAAGCCTTTTGATGTATTTTGTGATGCATCGGGAATAGGTTTAGGATGTGTGCTTATGCAAGAAGGAAGAGTAATTACATATGCTTCTCGGCAATTGAGAAAACATGAAGTCAACTACCCTACACATGATTTGGAACTTGCAGCCGTTGTCCATGCATTAAAGATATGGAGACATTACTTGTTGGGCAATGTATGTCATATCTATATTGACCACAAAAGCCTCAAGTATATCTTTACCCAGCCAGAGCTGAACATGAGACAACGAAGATGGTTAGAATTGATTAAGGACTACAATTTAGAAGTGCATTACCATCCGGGTAAAGCTAATGTAGTAGCCGATGCACTCAGTCGGAAGTCCCATTGCAACACTATGGAAGCATTGTTGGAAGATGGATTCAACTTGTTACATCCTGCTGTACTACACAATATCACAATCAGTTGTTCACTTGAGGGCAAAATCATAGAGCTACAGTAGACAGATGTAGGAATAAGTCACATCAAGAGAAAAATGCAAGAGCAGGAAACCAAACATTTTAGATTGGACGAAAGAGGCGTATTATGGTTTGAGGACCGGCTAGTGGTACCAAAAGACCATGAGCTAAGGAATTAAATTTTGGATGAAGCTCACTCATCCAAATTGTCTATCCATCCGAGTAGTAGTAAGATGTACCAAGATTTGAAAACCCATTTTTGGTGAACTAAGATGAAGAAAGAGATCGCAGCCTATGTTGCTAGGTGTGATAACTGCAGTAGAGTAAAAGCTGTCCATATGAAAACTGCTGGATTACTTTAGTCATTGCCTATTCCAGGATGGAAATGGGAGGAAATCAGCATGGACTTTATCACAGGCCTTCCAATGATGCCACAAGGTCACGATTCAATATGGGTAATTGTTGACCGTCTCACCAAGTCAGCACACTTTATACCCATGAATACACGGTATATAGTTGGAAAATACGCTGAGATATATGTTTCCTAGATTGTGAGACTGCATGGAGTACCCAGGACTATAATCTCAGATCGAGGACCACAGTTCATAGCTCATTTCTGGGAGCACTTACACCAGGCTTTGGGAACCAAGCTAATCAGAAGTTTGGCATACCATCCACAAACTTTAGGACAAACAGAGCGAGTGAACCAAATCCTAGAAGATTTACTTAGAGCTTGTGTTATATCTTCAAAGGGTTCATGGGAGAAATGGTTACCTTTAGCTGAATTCTCCTATAACAACAGTTATCAAGCAAGTATCAAGATGGCTCCATTTGAAGCCTTGTATGGCAGAAAATGCAGAACTCCATTGAACTGGATTGAGCCTAGTGAAAGGAGATACTTTGGTATTGACTTTGTCAATGAAGCCAAAGAGCAAGTACGTATCATCCAACAACATATGAAGGCAGGTCAATCAAGACAAAAGAGTTATGCCGACAGAAGAAGAAGACCACTAACTTTTGAAGTGGGTGACTATGTATACTTAAGAGTATCACCCATGAAAGGTGTAAAAAGATTTGGGATGAAAAAGAAGCTTTCACCAAGATATGTAGGGCCATACAAAATTTTGGAATGAAAAGGAAATGTTGCATATAAGTTACAACTTCCACCAGAGATGGGTGCAATCTTTGATGTGTTCCATGTTTCTCAGTTAAAGAAATGTCTTTGAGTACCTGAAGAAGCTATTGCACCCACCAACGTGTAGCTTCAATCGGATTTGACCTATGAAGAAAAGCCAATTCGAGTATTAGAGGAGATGGAGAGAGTAACACAGAGTAAGATTATTAAATTCTATAAGGTGGTGTGGAACAATCATAGTGAACAAGATGCTACGTGGGAAAGAGAAGATTATCTACGAGAAGTTTATCCTGCCTTTTCCAAGAATGGTAGGTCTTGCAAATCTTGGGATGAGATTTTTATAAGGGGGAGGGGCTGTAACACCTCGGGTGTTAGCCTTGCATAACTTGACTTGCATAGCATGAGCATGATCATAAAGCATTCATATATAAGCTTTGACACGTGAAACATTGGATTGAAACGTCTGCAACGTTTGTTTATTATCGCATGTTTCTTAAACATATGCAACTTTTCTCGTTATTTCATGTCTCCATGTGTCTATGCATATGATCATGAGTGGACACATGTACTTGGTGGATGTGAGTCACACAAACATGTAGCCACACATAGGGTAGCAAATAGAACCTTGTTCGAGGTTACATTTCATGAACCAACACTTAAGCTTTCTTGTGATTACACTAACTAGCTCAATGAGTGACTACTACATGAAATGATTAGATAACCTTGCAAATTGCTTAAACATGTTTAGAATATCATCATGAACAACTTTGGTATTTAGGGCTAGGGCTAATTTGGTCATTAGGTCATAGTTTAAGTATGTACCATCTTTGGAATGTGACATGTTTGACCAAGTTTGAACTAGGTGTTAGAGACCTTGCATGGAGGAGATCACTAAAGCAAAGTTGTAGTGTTTGACATAAGGAACAACTTTTATTTTTGGGTCACTAACTAATTCAGCTCCTAACATGTGTGAAATTGGATCACAAAAATCAGAAAAATCAACATCTCATGACTTATGAAATTTTGCTGAGTCCTGGATCACTGACAGCCTGACAAGCCGACCTTGATCATGATTTTACTCAGTCTATGTTGTGAGTTAGCACGAGATCATTGAACAACATTTGGAGATGGTACTTAGGACTATGACTTTGGTTCTGAAAGAAATCACTGAATCGCTTTGCATAGGGAGTTAACTCGATTGCAAAACTCGTCGTCAGACTCGGCCTTGCTTAACTGAATTGACTGAATCGAAATATTCAGTGGCCGGCACCGACAGGAGCCGCGCGCCACGTGGAGGTCGCGGTGGCCGCGCGTCGCCGTTGCCCTAACCACGCAGGCCATGACGCGCCTGAGCGCGGCATTATCACGCCAGCGTCCGCCCGCTCCCTCCCATGCTCACCATTTTCGTTTTTCCTCAGCCTCTTCTTCACCCGCCGTAGCAGCAGAGCTTCCGCAGCACCACCGTCACCGTCGACGGCACAAACCCGCGCCTAGCCACTCGGTCGCCACCGCAACCTCTCCACCCTCATCTCAGCGACTCACTGCGCCCGCACTTGCTCGCTGAGAGCACTTGGTAAGCAACAGCGCCGTGTGCTAGCTCGCCGGAGCATCCCCGTCGTGCCCGTCACCGTGGCTGGGGCACCTCCCTCCACCGTAGACCGTGTAACTTTGCGCGATAGGTTCACCTAAGCCCAGGGAAGCTCGTCTACGCCCTTTTGTGCTTTGCCATGGCCTCCACTAGCGTACCGCCATGGTCCCGCCTCGCCGATCCACCATGGCCGCCGTTGTCGTAGTTAGCGCCGGTGAGAGGCCCACCTAGTACCTCAATCGGTGTGCCCGGTCAAGTAGGTCTTACCGCGTAGACGTCACCGCCGGTGGACTCGCTGTCGATGAGCTCCAGCAGCGCAGCGTCGAGCGGCACCGTCGTGCTCTATTTTGTCTCACTGACCGGTGGGGTCAACTGACCAGTGGGTCCCGCGTGTCAGCGACTCCATGTTTTAAAGCCAGTTCATTTTGAATGCAGATTTCATATATTTTGTAATTTTTGTATCTTCAGTTTGTTAGCTTAAAAAATTATGAAATAAATTTGTTAGTGTCCCTTAAGAAGTGTAGTATTTAAGAAAAATATGTTCTTGACATTTACAGTAGAAATTTTTGAAGATTTAAATAGGGATTTGAAATGTGCTTTTGAATGCATTCAAATTTGTTTATTTTATATCTAGAGTTCCTATGCTCCAAAAATTATGAAATTCTTGTTGTAAGCTAGTCTTAGCATATGTGAGCTCTGGTAAAAATTTGAAGATGAGTGCATGTGTAGATTTGTAATTATAGATTTTTCTTTTATAATTAGGAGATACTTGTGTAAATTTTTATAAATTATTTATGAATCCAAACTTCATGAAAATTTTTGGAGGTAATCCTAGTAGTATATGGATGCTAAGAAAAATAGGAAATCTGTTGCTTGACACTTTTCAATAGGGTTTTCCATTTATGCTATTTTAAGCCTTGCTGCCTTATCATTTTTGTATAGGATGTTCTACTAGGTACAATGACATGAAAGTTTTATAGTAGTCCTTTGATAGCATTAGTAAGGCACTGTAAATTTTTGAGAATTTATGAAGCACATCTGGTATATGTTTATTATTTAACCTAAATATCTCAGTAAAATAATAAAGGCATTTAAATAAATAGTTTGAGCTTCACCATTATATTATCTTAAATGTATTTGGTATGCTTAAACTGTTGGTGGATTTTATGTTGTCCAATTTTGAATGATTACATGAAGTAGAAGTATTGTTACTTTGTATTGCATATTGAATAGTTTCCGGACAGATTCTGGAGTTTGATGAGTTGCATGTTGAAAATGATGTGTACTACAAAAATGGTTAATAACGAAGTTGTAGAGAATTTGATAAGCTTTCCAGAAAGTCTAGGATCACTGTATTTGGATTAGTAGAACTCTAGTTATGAGTGAAACGAGTAGCTACTGTTTTGTGGCATAATTGATGCATTGTGGGAGTAGATGATTAAATAATCGAGAAGAGATATGCACCTACTCAATAAACATGATGCACTTGTTAACATATATGCATTCGTAATACTTATGCCATACTCATGCATCTAGGATCGGAGGAAGAGATAACGTTGCTGGAATTCGAAGAAACAGAGGAAGGGGACCAACAGGAGAATCCACAAGCCATAGCTCCCGAAGGCGTGGAGCAGAACCCTGAAGAGCTTCTGGAGTGTCCTGACCACCGCCCTACTTCCTTTCTATGAGGCAAGCCCTAGAGCATTCTAAGTCTCCCAGTAATTTACAAATGTTTACTTAAGTACTTATGATTGATGCATTAGGTTATAAGAGTTGAATGGAACCACTCGATGCATGTAAATTCCTTGTCCAGATATTAACCTTTTAACCGGTATAGGTCCAGGATCGAATATATGCTTAGCCATGCTTAGACTGGTAGAAGTCGGGTGATGTCCTATCACCTGCGAGATGTAGGTGGATACCGGAGCACGATTGGCTATATCTGCTATCGTGAAACAGAACCATGGGGTAAAAGTAAATCGAGACCGGACGGGAAGTCGATAGAGAAGCAACAAGACATGGAGGTCTTGGGTGTGGATCTATCCCCGTCTATGTTGATTAAGGACCATACCGTTGTTGGCGCTTCTGACAAGATTGAACTCATGCCTCTCACTTAGCTGGCCGGATAACTCGTTCCAACCGCGAAGCCGAGTAAATCAACTCAGGCCAGGAACCGTTCTGTTGTGCGCTCCTTTCGGGGAACGATCAGACTGAGCCCAAGGGCAGGCTTGGCCTGAGCATCCTGGCATCTGGTGTTCTAGATTGTGCGGTGTGGTACGGACCCGTGAAATGTGTACCTGAGTTGTACCAAAGGTGACCTAAGGCTATCATGGCTGGTAGACCTGGGTTTGTGTTAGGAATAAATTCCCAACTGGTTGAAATTGATTTGAATCGCCGTCTCTCCTGGATAGTGAGAAACTTGGCTAGTCCCAACATCGTAGTAACTATGTTATAAAACATGATGGTTCGAATGAATATGGAATTACAATACCTGCTATGGTTACTATTGTATGCTTTGAAATGATATACCACTTGTTTGGCATAGGATAGTTGCTAATCTAGAAATGGATAGTTATAATTAACCTGGTAAAGAAATTGTAACTGTACCCTGATTCTATTGCTTTTACGCAAAAATGTGGTCAAGTTACATCCACTTATACAGCCTTGCATACTCCTTGGAGTCATTTATTTCTAGTTCATGATGGGTAAGTCTAGCTGAGTATCTTCTCGTACTCAAGGTTTATTTTCCCATTGTTGCAGATGGCACTGTGTATCATGGTTATTGCAAGAGTTGCTTCTATCCCGCTGTGGATGAGGAGTAAGCCTTGGGCAGGCTTCTTTATTAATTCCTATCTTTGCTTTTATGGACCGTGATCCTACTTGGCACTGTATCAAACTATGTTGGAAACTTTATTTTCGAACTTAATTGCTTCCGCTTTATCTATCAAACTCAGTTTGTAATAACTTTTATTCGTACTCTAATGATGAAATGTATTTGTGAACTTTATGTAATATGTGGTATGTATGTTGAATCCTGTATGATCTTGGTTGTTGTAAATCGTTTATCGAGACCCGTCGTGGTACTCGACGGACTACCGGGTTTATATGGGTTCAAGTATGACAGTGCGACCGCTTGCGGGCTACCATTGTACTTGTACTCTTATAAATTGGTTGGTTCTGCAACAGATAGTTGCTAAGTTGACAATAATATAGCAGGCTATATTCAATAAGCCAGCCAAGCATCAACACTTAAAGGCTTTATATGTGAAAGGTTTTGTCGATGGGAAGCCGATGAGCAAAATGTTGGTTGACGGAGGAGCTTCTGTTAATCTTATGCCTTATACCACTTTTCATAAACTTGGCAAGGGACCAGGAGATTTGATTGAAATTGACATAATGCTTAAGGATTTTGGGGGTAATGCAACCAAGACCAGGGGGCAACGAACATTGAATTAACAATCAGAAGTAAAACTTTACTCACCACATTCTTCATCATTGATGGAAAAGGGTCATACAGTTTACTCCTTGGTCATAATTGGATTCATGCAAATTGTTGTATACCATCAACCATGCATCAATGTTTGATTCAATGGCATGGAGATGATGTTGAGCTAGTTCACGCTGATGATTCTATAAGTATCGCAACAACTGATCCAATGTATTGGGAGCTAGAATACTTTGAGTGTTTTTCTGGCAAGCTATGGGAAGGAGGCTTCATTAAAGTCAATGATGAAAGCCAACAACCGATCCAAGCATTTGGCTTTGAGAATTTGTTTTAGTGGATAATCCAATAGATGGTACAGATGGTAAACTAGGACATGGCTAATGGGAACGGGGATCCCGATCTTCCGTCAGGTGGTGGTAACTATCGTTGTGGCAGAGAATGACACACCGATTCGGCTTTAGATCAAAAGATCGAACCCTGCAATCTTAGCACCATAGCTCCTCTGGTTATCAACCAAGTCATGGACTAGGTTGACCTCGCTAAGAAGGCTAATCCCTGCCTACGCAATGAAGAACACAAGCAAGAATAAGAAAGAACACAACCAAATTGCAGATGAATGATTAATTTCATGAAGTTGGGGTCTCACAAACCGATGAACGGCGAAACTGTTCTTGACAGAATAATCTAAGTAAAACTCAAACCCTAATGGAGGGGTGGCGGCTGTTTATGAAGACTCTAGGGTCATGCAAGACCCCTAGACGCGCCCCTAATGGGCCCAAACTCGATACATGGTCCAATGGACCAAAAGACGGTGTCGTAGCACCCTGGCAGATTCTAGACACTGATTTGTTTTGACAATTCCTATTGATTCCGAACAGATTTTGATGTGAAACCACTTGGATCGGCTTCCTTATCAAATTAGCTTTCCATCCATATGTGGATCATCAAAAACGGAGTCCGGATGTGTCCTAGGTGACCAGTTTAAGGCAGACTGGTCCTGGAGGCCGAGGCAGACTCGAAATCATGTTGGACCGGGCCTCCGGTTCCTGTTGGACGTCCTTGCTGGACATCTTCACCTCCACCACGTTCTCTAAGTCCTTCATGACCCTCTCCAATATTCCTAAGCAAGATAAAATCATTAGGTAGTAGTCTATTCTCAAAAGTATAAAAAGAATCGCTTAAGAATGAGCTCACATCTAAATTGAGTTGACACATTCGAGCCTGGGTCATTGGACCTTCCATAACGGTTGAAGGATCAGCAGGTACATCCGAAGGAGTAATGTCCTCATCAATGACTTTACGTCGGCTGATGAATTAGAAGAGATTGATATTGATTCTGGAGATAGGCCTAGGCTGACGTATATAAGCACCAAGTTGGATCCTGAGTATAAGTGAGAGTTGGTGGATTTATTAAAGGAATTTAAAGATTGTTTTGCTTGGAAATTATGAGATGCCTGGTCTAGACTGATCGATTGTTGAACATCGGTTGCCAATCAAACCTAGATATCAGTTGTTTAAACAAGCTCTGAGGAGATTCAACCCAAACGTTCTTGATGATATCAAAATGGAGACTGAAAGGTTGCTAGAAGCAAAATTTATTCGACCATGCTGATATGCAAAATGGATATCAAATGTTGTTCCTGTGTATAAGAAAAATGGGAAGTCAAGAGTTTGCATCGATTTCAGAGATCTGAACAAGGCTACACCCATGGATGGTTATCCGATGCTGATAGCCGATATATTGGTAGATGCAGTAGCCGGGCATAAGGTTATTAGTTTCATGGACGACAATGCAGGATATAACCAAATTTTTATGGCTGAGGAAGACATAGCAAAAATAGCTTTCAGATGCCCTGGCACAATCAGTTTATTTGAATGGGCTGTGATGACCTTTGGTTTGAAGAATGCCGATACAACTTATTATAGGGCAATGAATTATATTTTTCATAAGTTGATCGGTAGGATTGTTGAAATCTACATTGATGATGTGATAGTAAAATCCAAGGGGTACAAGGAACATCTAGCTGATTTACGAGAGACTTTGGAGTGCACAAGAAAACATGGTCTAAAGATAAATCCTAATAAGTGTGCCTTTGGAGTATCAGCCGGACAATTTTTGGGTTTCATGGTCCACGAGAGAGGAATCGAAATTGGTCAAAAAAGTATGAAAGCAATTGATGAGGTAGTGCCCCCGACTATAAAAATAGAGTTACAATCTTTGCTTGGTAAGAATAATTTCATCAGGAGATTTATTTTAAATTTGTCAGAAAGAGTTTTGTCGTTTCTCCCTTGTTGAAGTTGAAAAATGATCAAGGGGGTGACGTACAACAAAAGGCGTTTGAGGAGATAAAAAAATATATGAAATGTCCACCTGTGTTGGTCCCTCCTCAGCAAGGTAAGCCTTTGAAGTTGTACGTATCGGTCGATGACCAAACAATTAGATCGACCTTGATGCAAGAGTTTGTAGGAAAAGAACAAGTTGTTTTCTATCTAAGTAGAATGCTTTTGGACCCATCGAAAAGTTATGCTTGTACTTGTGCTTATATTTCTCTTACACTAAGTTGCAACATTATTTATTATCGGCTGAGTGTACAGTTGTTTCCAAGGCTGATGTGATCAAGCACATGCTATCAATACCAATACTAAATGGAAGAATGAGGAAGTGGATTCTTGCATTATTGGAATTTGACTTGAGGTACAAATCGGCTAAAGCAGTCAAAGGGCAAGTAATAGTCGATTTTATCACCCAGCATCATAAGCCAAGTATTGGCTATGTAGAGCCAGTACCTTGGACATTATTCTTTGATGGATCATCATGCAAGCAAGGTGGTGGCATTGGTATTATTATTATTTCACCTCGGGGGGCAAGTCTTGAGTTTGCTTTTCCAACTGAACCAATGATTACCAACAACCAAGCAAAATATGAAGCTATTCTTAAGGGGCTTCAACTTCTCCATGAAGTAAAGGCTGATGCAATTGAAGTATTTGGAGATTCATAGTTAAGTATTAATCAGTTGATCGGCCTATTTGAATATAAAGAAGATACCTTGAGGGGGTACTATGATGAGTGCCAAAGGTTGCTCAAGGAATTTTCTCATGTGTCTCTTTAGTATATTCCAAGAGCACAGAATCAAGAGGATAATCATTTAGCTCAAAGTGATCAGGTTATAGAGTGTTTCAAGAGGTCTTGAGTAGTGAGACCTTGAATAGTGATTGGAGAGTTGAAATAGCCTATTACCTTAAAAATCCATCACAGAAGGTTACCAAGAGGCTAAGGTATAAATTGACTAAGTATGTTTTGCTAGATGATCAGTTATATTACAAAATAGTCGATGGGGTGTTGCTTAAATGCTTAAATCAAGAAGAAGCTAAGGTGTTGATGGATGAAGTACATGAAGGGATATGTGGAGCTCATAAGTCGGCTTATAAGATGAAATGGATTATTGGCATGACTAGATATTTCTGGCCAACAATACTAGAAGATTGCTTTGAATATTATAAGGGGTGTCAAAATTGTTAATGTTTTGGTAATATTCAGAAATCACCTGCATCAGCTATGAATCCAATAATCAAACCATGGCCGTTTCGAGGTTGGGGAATTGATTTAATTGGCTAGATTTTTTCGCCTTCAAGTAAAGGAGATAAGTTCATATTGGTAGCGATGGATTACTTCACTAAGTGGGTTGAGGCAATTCCTTTGAAGACAGTAACCTCAAAGAACATGGTTGATTTTGTCAAGGAGCATATTGTGTATCATTTTAGGATTCCTCAAACTATCACTACTGATCAAGGGACAATGTTCACATCAGAAGAGTTTGGAGATTTTGCTGCCAGTATGGGAATTAAGTTGTTAAATTCTTCTCCTTACTATGCTTAGGCTAATGGTCAGGTAGAGGCATCCAATTAGATTATGATTAAGCTGATCAAGAAAAAGATTGAAGAGCTGCCAAGGAAATGGCATTCAACGCTTAATGAGGCACTATGGGCATATATGATGGCCTGTCATGGATCGATTAAAACATCACCTTATGAACTTGTGTATGGTCATAATGCAGTCCTTCCTTGGGAGATTCAAACTGGATTGAGGCATGTCATATTGCAAAATGATTTGTCAGGCGAAGTCTACAAGAATCTTATGATAGACGCCTTAGAGGACTTGAGTTGCTATCGACTGTGTGCTCTCGAGAATATCGAAGCCAATAAAATAAGGATTGCAAAGTATTAAAATAAAAAGGTCAAGAGCAAACAATTTTCTGAAGGAGGCTTAGTTTGGAAAGTGAAATTGCCGATCGGGTCAAAGGACAGCAAGTTCGGCAAATGGTCACCTAATTGGGAAGGACCTTATTGGATTAAATGTTGTGCACCCGACAATGCTTATATTTTGGAAACACTAGGAGGAGAAGAAGAGTTTGACAGAGCAATCAATGGAAAAATATCTAAAAAAATATTATCCTAGCGTTTGGATTAATACTTGATAGCCGATTTATTCAGTCAACAGCTCTAATAGCTGATACTAGAAGGGTATCGCCTCTAGTTCAAAAATAAACCCAAAGGGGTAAAAGCCAGTACGATATGTATCGCCTATAGAGCAAAAACAAACATAGATTGGTACGTGGAATATGAGTACAAGAAACCACTTAAAACGAAGAAATTGTTTGCTAGCTTCTCCTATTACAAGCTAAAGGCCGGGAAACACTTTATTCACTATGTCTTCGGCCTGGGAAGCAAGGGCTACAGAGTTGGTAGTGTTGAAGAAATCCTTGACCAGGCGCTCATGATCCTTAGGGTGTTTGGTGGCTAGAAAACCATGGGGAAGAAGTCGAAGCTCATGGCCAGAGCGAGCTTGCGTAGCAGCCAATGCCATGGCAGCACCATGATGAACACCGTGGAGAGCAACCTCTCTAACATGGTGTGGGATGCCGTACAAGCAAACCACCAGCATGGCACATGGGAACTTGAAGCTTCCAAGATTATGTCATCAAGGAATCGATTGCATAACGGTCGATATTAGCTGATTGAAATGCGACACTAGAATCGACTCTCTTCGAATGATGTCAGCAGATAATGACAATGAGCTATGATTGGCATCGGGAAATACATGTCAGACTCTACAAAAAGGGAAAGATTAGGGTCCATGTTATCATAAGTTGGGAATGTTTTCTTTTATACCAAAGATTGTAATGAGTCGTACTTAAGTAGGATTTATGCTTAGGCTCCGGGTATAAATATTGGACCCTGACTATTGTAAAAGGGGATCAATCCAATCAATCAATACAAGTTACTTTTTTTGGCCTTTCACCAACCCTTAGGAGTAGGAGTAGTGTAGATCTCGGCAAGTTCTTCAACAAGCAGGGCTACATCGATCCAGTTGACCTCCGGCTTTTCTGTAAGTACCATCATGGCTTATACTTTTGTTTGTATGGCTGCATCGGTTAAGTTCGACCTCCACTATAAACTCTAGTATAAGCTAGTGTCGGTGCGAAAATGCATCGACACACAGCAAGCCGAAAAGATCTGCTTGATGGAGCTGGAGATCCACTTGGCTTCAACGCAAGGTTAGTCGATCCTGTGTAATCCTCCCGAGGTGTGCCAGTCAATTTGTCCCTGCAATTGACAAGGAGAGAAAGTTTATTAGTAATTTAAGGTGGAACATGCCAGTCTGTGCCCAGATAGTTCCAAATGTGCCGCTTTGGGAGCAGTCAGAAGTGAAAAGCGACCAAATAGTGGATACACATAGAAATCGACTATTATGGAATGTAAAGCTCATGGGTAGCATTTGACTTTATGTTCATAGGTATAGTACATGTAGATGTAATTGAGATCATCAGCTAGACAGATATTACTAGTATAAAGCATTGAGCCAATGAATCTAATGAGAAAGGATATAGCATGCGAACAAATCAACTATCTGATACGAATGGACCTATGAATGCTCTGAATCTCATCTGTTACCACCAATAGTGAGGTTCGACCAGATCAATGGTAGCTATGATGATAGTAACAAACTAAAATAGAAGAATCTATAAAAACATCCATACTTTGACAGGCTTTCCGAAAGACACGCTATACGTGAAGGCTCGATGAATCGGCTAAAATATCCAATTCAGATGAAGAGAACTACAGCTGTGAACAATCAACTATTTCACATGGATAAACCTATGGACGCCTCAGACCTAACCTACTATCTCTAACAGTGGGGTTCGACCGAATCGATGCATCCATGATAAAGATAACAAATCAAACCTTTAAAGTAAATAGATCTATTCACATTTAATAGATTCAATCATGGACGCACACTGTAGGTATTAACACACAATGCAGGCATAGCAAACAGCTAAGGTCATGCCTAATCAGGAACAAGTCTACTAACTAGCATCCTACAAGCTACAGTGTCATCAGTGGGGATCGACCAGATCATTATAGCCATAATGGTAAACTACAAACTAGATTTAACTAGCCAGCAAACCTCTTTAAGATCATTCATGCCTTAACCGCGCACTATGCACAATCAAGATCAAAGTAAAAATAGCCGATGAAACATAAACCGACGCTCAAGGTGAACAATATCGTGATGTAACAAAGCGAACGACGGACTAAAAGATATGAGCCCGATCTAAATCGATCTCGACCGGGCAGGTTGATGTTGCTATAAACTAATGATGATAAGAATATCAGCAAGATCGATAACTTAATGAATCTACCCGAAGGACACCACCCTTAGATAGAGCCGATAACTTGACCTTAATATAATTCGAGTAGTGGAGGTCGACTGGATCGATGCAGCCGTACTTGAACTAGACAAGAGTCGATAACTAGCTTATACTAGAGTCGCAGTGGAGGTCGACCGGATTGATGTAGCCATACGAACAGAAGTATAAGCCATGACGGTACTTACAGACAAGCCAGAGGTCGGCAGGACCAATGCAGCTCTGCTCACTAAAGAACTTGCCGAGATCTACTCTACTCCTACTCCTAAGGGTTGGCTGGAGCCAAAAAAGTAAATGACTTGTATTTGATTGATTGGATGTCCTTTTACAATAGTCGGGGTTCAATATTTATACCCAGAGCCTAAACATGAATCCTACTCGAGCATGACTCATTACAATCTTTGGTATAAAAGAAAACATTCATATCTTAAGATAACTTGGACCCTAATCTTTTCCTTTTTTGTAGAGTCCAATATGTATTTCCTGACGCCAACCGTAGCTCATTATCGTTATCTGCTGACGTCATTCAAAGAGAGCTGATTCCAATGTTACATCTAAATCAGCTGATATCGATCCTTATGCAATCGATTCCCTGATCGACACAATTCTGGAAGCTTCGAGTTCCCGTGTTCTTCTTCCCAAATTTTGGTGTAAACACATGCCCCCAATTTTGGGATAAAAATGATTTTATTCCAAAATTCCAATTTATCCGTTTATCACGCTGCAACCGTTTTGTTCCAAGATATACGCGTGACTCCTGACTTCCCAGTCTGAGCCTTATATAATGTCCCAATAGTATCCTTTCCAACTTACTAAGCCCTTTTGCTTTCCCCTTCTTTCTTGAGCAAATCTCAACAGCCGACGCCGCCATCGCCAAAGTCTTAACCCTAGTAAACCCTTTGCTCTATCGAACTTTATTCAAGCAGTCCTTAGATTCAAATCTGCTTTGGTTGTAATGGCGACCAGCGACCATATCCCTGAGGTATATTTTCTCATTCTCAAAGCATTGGTCGCTACCCTATATTTCCTTTCTCCTCAAATTTATTTCATCCGATTTCTAGGAAATGAGGAGCGAAATCTTGATTCCATCAGCTGTCATTCCCAATGTCTATTTTCTTGGGCCTATGGGTGACCCTGATCCATCTGATTTTATCCATCAAGAAACCAATCAAATCCCCTTCAAACAATCTATAGTGGATTCGTCCTCCTGGAGCACCAAAACTCCTTTCAGAAACTAGCCCAAAATGCCTAAAGGATGGAGAGACTGGTTTCGTAGAGTATTTGAGAAAAAGGCTAGAGATTGGGAGGTTTATGATTTGAATCAATGTTTGACACTCTCATTGTCTAGAATGGAGAGGAATGATTCACTCCTAATTTCTGCATCCTACTTCTGGTCTCATACCCTGAATGCTTTTGTTTTTGGTCATGGCCCAATGACCATCACTCTAGCCGATGTTTACTTGTTGACCAACCTTAGAATAAATGGATCAATGTAGCCTTATGACTACCTAAGTGCTGGTTCCAAAAAATTAGCCAAGATATCAGACTACATAGGATGGGCAAGCTATATTCTGAACCATATTAGGGACAGATTAGCTGTTAGTGAAAGAGAATACGTGGCTTTTCTGAATATGTGGCTAGAAAGATTCATCTTCTATGGGTCATCTTGTGTCCCAACTTACAATCACAAACTTATGGCAGAGCATCTGGCAGTGGGCAAGGATATCCCCCATGGAAAGTATCTGTTAGGAGGTGCTTATTATCTAATGCATCAGGTAGCTGTCTAGTTGTTGAAGAATGAACTAGTGCATACTATTAGCGGCCCTTGGTGGTTGATATAGCTATGGCTGAACCTGTTATGCACAAGACAGTAAGGCCTGATCTAAAAAACCTGAGCTTTCCTTCCTCCAACTTTGATGAGGAATATATAGGTGAAGAAGGAAGAACCATCAGTGCATGAGCTATGGTGAGGCTACATCGGTCATAACAATTGATGTTGATGTTGGCCATCTCTTCAGAAAGTTTTATAGAGAATTTGATGCAAACACCTTGACTTGGCTACCTTATGATGAGCATGCGAACAATGAGCTGGTCCTCCCATTCAAATTTCAATTTGAATCAGGCTGTTCAGATGAAACGATAGCTACAATCTTTAATTCCTTTATCAAACCTTGCGTTCTCCCAACTGAATTTTGTCATGGCCATGGCAAAATGGCTACAGGTTCCTTCCTTTTGGGCAATCTTCCAACTTATGAGTTTTACAATTCATCCTTTATAGCCTGTTAGTTTGGTCTTGGTCAACTCCCCCCTCAACTGTTCTTTAAGAACACACTAAAGCTAAGAGAAGGTATCAGTGAAGTGATGGAAGCATCTAGAGTCTTTCAATTGGGATCAGATCTTCCTTCCCTTTGCTTGCATGACTGGACCAGAGTTAGCTTCTCTTTCACTCTCTTTGATTCCTGGTGGCAAGAATGGCACTCCCATCTCTTCTATGGGTTGGCCCATCCCATGTGCATAGCTCTAGATGGGGAGTTTGCTTCTGATAGAGAGATAACTGACCATTTCTTTCTTTAGAAAATTATTCAATGAAATCTCTTACCAACTGTCCTAACAAACCCTTTTAGGACACTGAATTCGATCCTCCAAGCTTGGATAGGAAGGGGCATCCTATAGATTATCAGCCACCATGCCTAGTTTCAAGAATAGGACCAGCTGCACCTCCATTGAAGAAGATGATGAAAACTCATGATGTTCCCATGATCATGACATATCAATCTTCAAAGTGCAAGGCGGTCCATGGGGAAACCCAAAAAGCCATTACTAGGAAAATACTCCATAGAACAAGACCATCAGCTACTCAGGTAACACAATCCATCTCTTTATCAAACTGATATTCAACTTCTAATCCCGTTTTTCACAGTTATCAACCATTGCGTCTCAATTTGCCCTGGGTGCGGAACTATTGTCCTAGGCATTTGATTCAGCACCAACTGAACTTTCATCAGCTGATCCTCAAAAGGAGCCAATTTTAGTTGAAATAACCAATGCTTCCAAGATGGCTGGAGATGTAAGTCCTTCCACTTCACCCCCTGATGTTGCCAAGGTATTTTATTTGAATTCTTGATTTTTATTCAGTTTTCACTCTTTATCTAATCATTTATCATGCCAGATACTCTCTGAGGATATGTCCATGCAAGAGCAAGAGTCTGGCAGTCCACCTACTCACAATGATCCAGTTGATGTTGAGAATGACCCTATTGTTGACACCCATACTACCGATTCCCTAGTTTAGCATACAACTAATCATAAGAAAATCATATATCCCTTTTGTCTTTCTGCAATGATTATGAACTAAAAAAACTTTCATTGATACTTGTAGATACCAATGTTGAAACTTAAGAGCTGATTCGACCAGATGTCACTGGTGCATCATCAGTTATCCCTTTTCTTCAGAAAGAGGCTACCACAGAAAAAGTATTGTATCCACTTCACCATTCATTTTATTATAAACTGATCCAATCCTCCTAATCAAGATTTTCTTAAATGTAGGCACTCACTCTTCAAGCTCTGAGTTATTCTTTCAATCTTGAGGAGTATCTAGATGAAGATAAAATCAGCTCGTCAGCCATCTCTTCTAAGGAAGCTTTGCCAGAAGATATCAGAAATTGGCTAAGGGATATATTGCCAATGTTTAAGAAGAATATAGCTAATTTGGTCCAAGACACTGATTCAATGCAAAGAGTCCTCTTGGCTATTAAGGATAATCCATCCCTGATTCTTTCCAGAGTTTTATCACCTTTATCCATTATTGAAGATCAAGTCCCAAAGGTGAAAAAGGCTTAGACGAATCTATCCAACCTTAAAGCTTTATTGGCCAAGAGGAACTCCAACATGCAAGAGGCCAAAGAGCTAACATAGCTAATTGATGATTTGAAGAACTCCTCCCTCAGGATCGATCCAGAGCTAACCCAACTAGAAATCAGGCATGTAGAACTTAAGAAGGAACTAGAGAAGGTGAAGGCTGCCATTGATCACCACAAGTCCAATCTGGCTCAAATACCTGATGCCATTAAGCAAAATAAACAAGAACTGCTGGCCAAGGTCAGAGAAGGTAGGGTCATCCGCAGCAGCCTTGAGGATATGACTAGATCAGCCGAAGAAGACAAGCAACAAATTGTAGAAGTTGATGCTATACGGCTAGAAGTACTAAAAGCAATCCAGGATGTTTTAGACTTGTAATATGTATATTAACATGTATCTTGTGTAGAATCAATGATGACCATACTTTCCATTGCCACATTGTATTTCTTGTTTTGGCTAAAGAGCCAATTTGAAAATAGCTGATTCCAGATTTCTATCCTCGATCCGATTAAGTCTAAAAACATAGCCTTTATTGATAGAACCCCTCGATCTTCTACCCTCAGTTACCAAACGTTGTATTCTTTTTAGCATCAATGAGGTGGCGCTTTGCCTTCTATTAATTATGGTTGCCTTTTGCACATCCCAAGGCATCCACCTCCTCGCTTTGTGGCTTCAAATACTAGCCAAGGGCTCTAGCCTTGAACACATCCACACTCACAACTATTCCCATTCCTTCGCACTTCTCCACCCTCATAGATTCTATAGCAGTTTTCTTCCCCTCTTCTTGTAGATCCAACCAAACTCCATAGCCGGCGAGGACAACCATGGCAAATGTGCGGCGGAGGAGATCCTAGAGGAGGATATGCAAATGAACCAGCGCCTGCGACGCATGAGGTGAGATCGATATCATCTATTCATGACGATGAACTATTCTGACTTTGTCTATAGGTTCATTTTGAATGACAGTCTTCATCCTCTTCCTAGAGCTAGCGAGCCCTCTAATGCTGCATCTTCTGCATCGGCCTTGTCGTCGGATTCCTCCAACTCGTACAATAGCGATGATGCCTGGCGCTTCCTTCAAGAGTGGAGGGTGGCCCAGGACCATTATTATGAGGCGACTCGAGAAAATGGCTACCTCAAAATCTGCCTCGGGGTCTCTTAAGCTGCCCTTCATGCCGCCAAAGAAGAGGACAGTGCCATTCGGGCACGGCTGGCCGAGTCTGACACCATGGTGGCAGGTAAGATGAATTCTGGGAACGCCTTTATTCTGATTTCCATTGCCTTTATATTGATAGATCTCATGTTTCTTTGATCGTCAGCCCTGATGGTGTAGTTGGAGTCCCTTCAACTGGTAACAAATGCGGTCATGGATGCCATCAATGCTTGGGGCCCCCTCATCAATGCCTGCCTCCACGACATTCCGGCCCATGTCTAGGAGATCGTTCTTCATGGCGTTCGTCATGGTGCGTCAGTGGCACTAGCCATGGCGCAAGTCTAGACTAGGTACAAGCTCCATGCCATGGAGACTGGCTTCCCAATAGGGATGACCCTGAGGAGCATGAGGATCTGATCAAAGAATTTGTCATCGCAGTGGAGGCCATTGTGGACATCACATCCACTCAGGATATGGTGAACAAGGTCTTCGATTAGTTTGTATTTAGGGCAAACTAATAAATGAAATCTTCTGCTCTTCCATGACTGGGTCTTAGTGCAATGCTCTTGTATATGTCATGATTGTCTTTGTTTTTGCTTTTGCTCTATAGGTGATACATATCGTATTAGCTTTTACATCTTTGGGTTTATTTTTTGAACTAGAGGCGATATCCTTCTGGTATCAGTTATTAGAACCGATGACTGAATGAATTGGCTATCAAGCATCGATCTAAACATTAAGATAATACTCCTTCAATCACTTTCCATTGATCGCTTCTTGATAGGTTGCATCAGAACTCTTCAGATCAAAACTTGAACAATTGATTAATCTAGGCCAAGCATCTCATTAAGTAAAACAATCTTTAAATTTCCTCTAATAAATCCATCAACTCTATTTCGTACTCAAGATTTGATTTAGTGTCCATATACGTTGGCCTAGTCCTATCTCCAAGACCAATGTCTATCTTGTTTAACCCACCGGCCGACACAAAGCCATGATTATCCATTAAAACAAACTCTCAGAGCTGATTGCTTGGATCGGCTATTGGCCTTCATTACTAATCTCAATGAAGCCTCCTTTCCATAGCTTGCCAGAAAAACACTCAAAGTCTTCTAGCTCCCAATATACTGGATCAGCTGTTGCAATACTCATAGATTCATCAATGTGAACCAGCTTGACATCATCTCCATGCCATTGAATCAAACATTGATGCATGGTTGATGGCACACAATAGTTTGTATGAATCCAATCATGACCAAGGAGTAAACTATATGAACTGTTTCCATCAATGACAAAGAATGTGGTGATCAAAGTCTTACTCCTAATTGTCAATTCAATGTTCATTGCCCCTCGGGTCTTAGACGCATTACCCCCAAAATCCTTAAGCATCATATCGGTCTCAATCAAATCTCCTGGCCCCTTGCCAAGTTTACAAAAAGTGGTGTAAGGCATAAGATTGAAAGAAGCACCTCCATCCACCAACATCTTGCTCATCGCTTCCCATCAACAAAACCTTTTACATATAAAGACTTTAAATGCCGATGCTTGACTGGCTTATCGAATATAGCCTGTTGTATAACTATCAACTTGGCAACTATTTTTTCATACTCTGATTCATCGAAATCTGAATAAACTTCTTGATCTACTGGAGCTCTAAATTCTAACGGCAATAGGAAAGCCATTTGAATATTAGCTGATGGTTGCCCTCTATTGGCTATTTATTTAGCACACCACACTTGAGGTTTACCAGATGCCTGAGCCTGTTCCAACTCTCTATTCTTTAGGCATTGTACCTTTCTTTTCTGCCTCCTTGTCAAACCTACTAGACACCATTGGCCTTCCTGCCAAACATGTTCTTCCTCATTCCCTTCTTCTTCATAATCAGCTAATTTTTTATCAACAACTCATTTTCCAAGCCGATCATGAACACTTCCATTTTTTAAGCACCGATCCACGTTATTATGATGATACGCATCTTGAGCATGGATAGACCGGTAGTTAGCTTAAGATTGTCTAAACTCCCAATATTGCTCACTGCACTCTGGACAGTTATTTCTAGTAGGTAACTTCAAACCTTCGTTCCAGCAATGTCTGAAGAAAGGATAATTCTAATGTGATTCAGCTTGTTTTCTTTCATACCTCTCTTTCTCCTATTGACGCTGGTATTTTTGCTCTTCCAACCAATGCTAATAATCCTTTTCCTTCTGCCGCTGCCATTTGTTCAACAAAATTCGAGATGTAACACGCGACCTTATTGCCCCATCCTTCGATGTCTGTCCCTACTCATATCAGCTCTTTTTTGATCACGATGCCTTCTAATTTCTTTATATTCATCAACCGATATTTGCATCTCAGGATCGACTGTTCTAGTTTCTTTTGATCTAACAAATGTTAAGACTTTAGTCTTCCCTTTAAGCAGCCTAGCATCAACCATGTTCTAATCTCTTGGGAAAGGATTATCATCAACTTTCATCTTATGAGGCATATCAAATTTTATCCTTCCTTGCCGAATAGCCCTCTATATATGTTGCCGGAAAACTCTGCACTCATTAGTAGAATGAGAAGTGGCATTGTGAAATTTGTAGAACTTCTTATTCTTTAATTGATTGGGAGGCAACATAACATGATTATCGGGCAACTTGATCTATCCTTTCTCAAGCAAGAAATCAAAGAGTTTGTCTGAATTTGTAACATCAAAATCATAGCTCTCTTTGACTCCTCTTCCCTAAGGATTTAGCACCATTACTATCTTCTTACCCCAATTCCATTCAGCCGTAGCAACCTCTTCTTCTTCGTCGTCCTCATAGCCGTCATCGACTGAATATGGATTATAGGCTTTGGCCATTGTGGTACTTTTCTGGAATCGGGTGTCTCTGCGCATATTCTAGAATTGGCTATTGAGCGCTGCCACTTGTTGAGCCAACTGACCCAAGTTGTCAAATTCTTGTCCCAGCAGCTTCTCTCTCTGCATTGGCAACATTCCTTGAATGACCAAAGCAGCAAGTTGATCATTGATCAAGTTCAATGAGAAGCACAGATTTCTGGTTTCTCAAAATCTCTGAAGAAACTCGGTGCCCAATTCATTAGTTCTCTACCTTGTAGTTGTCATATTAGTAATTTTCTTTTCCCCTATCCTAGTATAAAAATATGTATAAAACTTCTTCTCTAGGTCAGCCCAATTGGCAATGGAGTTAACTGGCAGTGATGAAAACCAAGTGAAGGCTGGCCCTAACAGTGATAAGGAGAAGAAACAAACTCGATGGGCCTCTTCAATGGATGCTTCACCCAACTATGTAAGATACCGACTGACATGTTCTATTGTGCTTGTGCTATCTTGGCTAGTGAACTTGGCAAACTCTAGGAGCCTATAATTTGAAGGAAGAGCGACCAAATTGTACCATTCTAGATATGGGCGTTTGTACGAGAAGGTCTGCCCTTTCAGCTTCAAACCAAACTAATTATTCATCTCGGTCACTCTCAGCAACAACTCATCAGCATTTGAATTTGGATTTATCTACAACTGCTAACATGTCTATGGATTAAAATTCTAGGTACCTTAGTACCCTAGATTCAGTATCATATGAAGAGTATTATAATCTGTGCCATAATGATATCCTTGTGGAATCTCTATCTGCTAGGTCCTTTGCTGGCTTGCTGCTTGAAGTCTCTAACTATAGATGTTATGATCTATATCTCTATGAATCCTTTGAATTGATGGCGCTATTCTTTGAACTGACGATGGTATTTGACCTGATGTGCCAAAATTGACCATTTGATTTTGACCTTGTCCTGTCGGATGTTGCACATGCTACACTGACGACCTAGGATTATGTTGTATCTTATTATTAGTAGCGCCTTGAATTCGCTCAGATGAGCTCTAAACTACCTGGAAATCATCATTACTGGCTGGTGCTGCTTCTTGATGGCTAGTACCGGCTTGATTAGTCCTCTGAGTCGATGAATGTGGAATGTTGTAATAAGTTAGCCCAGCCTGATCAACTAGAAACCCATGAAACACCTCTTTCATGGTGTTGTGGAATGTGTTCAAGAAAACTTCATTATAGTTCGATATGGCATCATGAACAGATTTGTTTACAGCTTCCACGAAGAAACGCTTGTCTTCAGCTTCATCTGCATCTATCTGTCCATGCAACAGAACTCTTGGTAGTGGATATTTCTGAACAATTGTATTGTCATGTGTCTTGGTGTAGGACAACAAACACTTGTTCTGAAATTCTACTATAGCTTTGCTGATAACATCTTTATCTCCATCAGGTAGGTCTTCATAAGGCACCATAAGGATGTTGTTGTTGTTGTAAGTTGCCATGATGATTGTAGGGTCCCACCAGGCATGCCAAAATGTGTGTCGGCTCAAAAATGCGTCGACACACGGCAAGCCAGAAGGATCTGCTTGATGGAGCTGGAGATCCGCTTGGCTTCAACATAGGGTTAGTCGATCCTGCGTATTCCTCCTGGGGCATGCCAGTCAATTTGACCCTGCAATTGACAAGGAGAGAAAGTTTATCAGTTATTTAAGGTGGAACATGCTGGTCTGTGCCTAGACAGTTCTTAATATGCCGCTTCGGGAGCAGCCATACGTGAAAAGCGACCAAATAGCCGATACGCACAGAAATTAGCTATTATGAACTATAAAGCTCATGGGTAGCATTTGACTTTATGTTGACAGGTATAGTACACATAGATGTAAATGAGATCATTAGCTTGACAGATATTACTAGTATAAAGCATTGAGCCGATGAATCTGACGAGAAAGGATATAGCATACGAACAAATTGACTATCTGATATGAATGGACCTATGAACGCTCTGAATCTAATCTGTTACCACCAACAGTGAGGTTCGACCGGATCGATGGCAGCTATGATGACAGTAACAAACTAAAACCAAAGAATTCATAAAAACATCCATACTTCGACAGGCTTTCCGAAAGACATGATATACATGAAGGCTCGATGAATTGGCTAAAATAGCTAATTCAGGTGAAGAGAACTACAGCGTGTTAACAATCAACTATTTCACATGGACAAACCTATGGACTCCTCAAACCTAACCTGCTATCTCTAACAGCGGGGTTCGACTGGATCGATGCAGCTGTGATAAAGATAATAAATTAAACCTTTAAAGTTAATAGATCTACTCACATTTAATAGATTCAATCATGGATGCAGACTGTAGGTGTTAACGCATAGGCAATCTACTAACTAGCATCCTCCAATCTATAGTGCCATCAGTGGGGATCGACCGGATCGTTATAGCCATAATGGTGAACTATAAACTAGATTTAACTAGCCAGCAAACCTCTTCAAGATCATTCATGCCTTAATTGTGTACTATGCACGATCAAGATCGAAGTAAAAACAACCGATGAAACATAAACCGTTGCTCAAGGTGAACAATATCGTGATGTAACAAAGCGAACAACGGACTAAAAGATATAAGGCCGATCTAAATCGATCTCGACCAGGTAGGTTGATGTTGCTGTAAACTAATGACGATAAGAACATCAACAAGATCGATAACTTAATGAATCTACCCAAAGGACACCACCCTTAGATAGAGCCGATAACTTAACCTTAATCTAATTTGAGCAGTGGAGGTAGATCGGATCAATGCAGCCGTACTTGAACTAGACAAGAGTCGATAACTAGCTTATACTAGAGTCATAGTGGAGGTCGACCGGATCGATGCAGCCATACGAATAGAAGTATAAGCCATGATGGTACTTACAGACAAGCCAGAGGTTGGTCAGACCGATGTAGCCCTGCTCGCTAAAGAACTCACTGAGATCTACTCTACTCCTACTCCTAAGGGTTGGCTAGAGCCAAAAAAGTAAATGACTTGTATTTGATTGATTGTATGTCCTTTTACAATAGCCGGGGTTCAATATTTATACCCGAAGCCTAAAGATGAATCCTACTCGAGCACGACTTATTACAATCTTTGGTATAAAAGAAAACATTCCTATCTTAAGATAACTTGGACCCTAATCTTTCCTTTTTGTAGACTCTAATATGTATTTCCCAATGCCAACCGTAGCTCATTATCATTATCTACTGACGTCATTTAAAGAGAGCTGATTCCAGTGTTGCATCTGAATCAGCTGATATCGATCCTTATGCAATCGATTCCCTAATCGGCACAATTCTAGAAGCTTCGAGTTCTCGCGTTCTTCTTCCCAAATTTTAGTGTAAACAACTAGTTATCAACTCTTATCTAGTTCAAGTACGGCTGCATTGGTTGAGTTCGACCTCCACTACTCGAATTAGATTAAGGTCAAGTTATTGGCTCTACCTAAGGGTGGTGTCCTCCGGGTAGATTCATTAAGCTACCGATCTTGCTGATGTTCTTATTGTTATTAATTTTTAGCAACATCAATCTGCCCGATCGAGATCGATCTAGATCGCCTCACATCCTTTTAGTCCATAGTTTGCTTTGTTACAATACGATATTTCTTACAATGAGCGATGGGTTACGTTTTATCGGTTGTTCTACCTCGATCTTGATCGAGCATAGTACGTGGTTAAGGCATGTATGATCTTGAAGAGGTTTGCTGGCTAGTTAAATCTAGTCTATAGTTCACTATTATGGCTGCAACGATCCGATCAATCCCCACTGATGGTACTTTAGACTGGAGGATGCTAGTTGGTAGATTTGTTCTCGATCAGGCGTGACCTTAACTGTTTGTTAAGCCTACATTGGCTAAATAGCTAATTGCCTATGCTTTAATGCCTATAGTGTGTCTCCATAATTCAGTTAAATGTGAATAGATCTATGTACTTTAAAGGTTTGATTTGTTGTCTTTATCACGGCTGTCATCAATCTAGTTGAACCCCACTGTTAGAGATAACGGGTTAAGTCTGATGAGTTAATAGATTTGTCCACGTTAAATAGTCAATTCTTCACATGATGTAGTCCATTTTCACCTAAAATCGGCTATTTCGGTCGATTCGCCTAAGCCTTCACACATATAGCATGTCTTTCGGAAAGCATGTCAATGTATAGATGGTTTTACATATTCTTCGGTTTTAGTTTATTATTATCTTCATAGCTGCCATCGATCCGATCAAACCTCACTGTTGATGGTAACTGTAACACCTCGGGTGTTAAGCATGCATTTAACCTTGACATTACAAGAGCATAAGCATTATTGAGCATTCATGAGCATAAGCATATCATGTATTCTATCTTTGTTGGTTATATTGCATGTATTGTTACTTAATTACCTTACTTAAGTTAGGGTTCACATGTAACCAATGTATGAAATGTGTGTGGAACCTTGGGAAAACCTTAAACATGTTTAGAATAGCATAAGGAACAACTTTGGTATTCATGACTAAGGCTAGTTTGGTCTCTAAGTCCTAGTTATGGTGTATGTCATCATTTTAAGTGGTATGTTTGACCTAGTTTGAACTATGTCATAGATTCTTTGTATGGTAAAGCACCCTTAAGCAAAGTTGTAGTATTTGAGTAGAGCAACAACTTTTATTTTAGGGTTTAGGGTTTAGAGCTATCGCCATCGTCGTTAGCTCTGGTAATAGATCCTACTAGATAGCTCAATGTGTGCGGGTGGTCTCGTGGATCACTGTGGTACCGGTGCTGTCACCGGAGAAGCTCGCTGTTGGAGAACTCCAGTCGGACAACACTACTCCCCCTATTTTCGTGTCGCTGACACATAGGCCCGGCTGACTTGAGGGTCCCAGCTGTCAGCGGCTCAGTTTTAAAAGCTAGTTCATTTATTTCAGATTTGGATGCAAACTTTGAAAAATCATAAGTGGAGTTCTATATGTCCAATTCTTGTGAACCAAATTTTGTTGTAATCCTCATGAAGTGTACTATTTTATAAAAATATGAAATGTACAGTTTATGATATTTTTATTTTTGATTAAAATGTATTTAAATAAGTGCTTTTTGAATATTAGTAATCTTGTAAAATAGATATCTTGAGCTAGAAAACTCATAAAATTGTGATTCCAATTTTGTTGGTTTTGTGTTGACATGCTCTAGCTAGAAAAAATAATAAACTTGCTGTAAACTTGATTAAAGTAGGGCCTTTCTATTTATCTATTAATAAATGGCATTTTCTGAGGAAAATTGTAGGGATAAAAATATGTAACATATTGATATGCAAATTTTGTACAGTAGTATGGCACTAATATAAAGTTAGGAAAAATATATAATCTGTTGTTTGACACTTTTCTATAGGGTTTACTATTTTCACTAAAATAGGCCTTGCTAGCTTGTCATTTCTGTAGAGGATGTTATACATGTTAAAATGGTATGAAACTTTTACAGTAGTCTATTGGTAGAACTTGAAAGCCACTGTAATTTTCTGAGAATTTATTGTGCACATTTGTTATGTGTTTGTTATTTTCCCTACTTATCTAATTAAATTGATAAAGGCATTTAAATGAATAGTTTGGGCTTTACCATTATGTTTTCTTGAGTGTATTTGATGTTCCTGAACTGTTGGTATACTTGGTGGTGTCAAATTTTGAATGCTTACATGTAGTAAAAATATTGTTGCTCTATAATTCGATTTAGAAGTGTTTCTGGACAGATTCTGTTGTTGGGTATGTTGTATAGTGAAAATGATGTTTTCTATAGAAATGGTTAATAACAAAGTTGTAAGGAACTTCTTCATCTATCTTGTGTTAAAATTTGAGGGCAATAGAACAAATAGTTTGGGAGTTATAGCTATTTAAAGTTAGTTTTCCAAAATGCTTGTTCTCTAGAATTTCTAGACAGCACTGGATAGATTGCCTGTTTTGGTTAGTATAGTGTGTGAATTAGCTTTTGGTGATTAAATAAGAGTTGTAGGAAATTTATAATATTTCCAGAAAGTCCAAGATCACAGCATTTGGATAAGTAGAACTTCAGTTATGATGTAAACTTGTAACTGTCATGTGTAGTTTAGACATTGCATTGTGTGAAATTTGCAAGTAGATAGAGAAGAGATATGCACCTACTCAGTTAGTATGGAGTTAGCATTGCTATCATGGTATAACTTAACATCATTATCGTAGCATGTACCTTTCCATATCACATCATCTATGATCCCTCTTATGTATTCATGAGACTCACTTATGCATATGCATGCAATAGGTGCAACCGAGGAGATCACGTTGGTGGAACTCGACGACGATCCACAAGAGGAGGGTCAAGAAGTGCAGCACCAAGAGGTTCCTAGAGAAGGTGAGCCTGAGGTCGATCATCTCCTAGAGTGCCCCGATCATCAGCCTGCAACATTCATGAAAGGCAAGCCCTAGAGCATTATAAGCCTCCCTACTTTATTAATGTCACCAAAATTTATTCGTATTGATGCATTACATGACAGGAGTTGTTTGGAAACACTTACTGCATCTTACCTTTTGCTTGACCAGAAATATCTAACATGAATCCTATTTAAGTCTAGGAACGCTTATCATGCTTAGCTATGCTTAGACCGGTAGAAGTCGGGTGATTTCCTGTCACCTGTGAGCTATAGGTGATAACTTGATCACGGTTGGCTATATTGTGCTATCATGGAACATAACCGAGTATTGTTGAATAAATGAACATTGGGCGAAGTCTTATGTTGTGGTATCATAGTGATTTTGTCTGTGTCATTTAAGGACCGGCCGTTGGAGGTTTATCTTGTCATGTTGAACACACACCTCTCACGTAGTTGGCCGAATAAGTCGTTCCAACCGTGAAGCCAAGTAGCTCAACTTAGGCCAGTGACACGAGTAGTTAAAGTGCGCACCCTGGAGGAGGTAAGGATGTGCAGAGAGCCAATGGTGTAAGCCCAAGGGTGGGTTAGAGTCCCAAGCACCCTTGGTAGATTGGTTGTATCTTTGAGGGTGCGGCGCTGGTCCTACCCGCGATTGTACTTGAGTTGTCCCAAAGGTGACCTAATGTGACCCGCTATTGTATTGGTCCTCGGTCATCACATCACCAAGCACCTTATTTGGAGTGACATCCTTCAATCCACCTCTAAAGATGATAGTTCTCAATGTCTTGAAGTTTGATAGCTTGTCTTTGAGCATGTAGAGCTTGGCACTTTTTACCATTGAAGTGCCCTCATATGTTTCTTCTAGTCTCACCCAAACTTCACTTGCCTTCTTAAGATCTTTGATTTGCTCAAACACCTTTGAATCAATGTCATTGTATTGTGTTGAGTGCCATAGTACTGCATTGCTTGTTGATCTTGTCATTGTCGGTGAGATTGGTAGGGTCAATGATCACAAACTCATTATCTACCACATCCCACACCTTGTCATTTATTTAACCAAGGTACATCTTCATCTTTCTCTTCCAACAATCAAAAGATGTGCCATAAAAAATGGTGGTTTACCCCCAACATGGTTGAACACAATTTGAGCCATATATTACACCGAAGGTTGTTAAGCCTTGAATCAAAAGGTGACCACAGCTCTAATACCACTTGAAAGGTCCTAAATGGCTAGAGGGGGGCAAATAGCCTATAAATTTTTTTACAAATACACTATAGCAAGAGGTTAGTACACTAAATGGTGAAATGCAACTTTACTCTACTCTATAGGGGTTGCAAGCCACCTATCCAACAATTCTAGTTGCTATGATCACTAGGCACAAACAATGGCTATGTCACTACTCACTAAGAGCTCTCAACAAATCTACACTAAAGAGCTCCACTATGTGAAACTAAACTAGCAAGCAAGCAAGCTCTCAAAACTAGTTATACAAAAGAGCTTGTTACAACTACTTTGCATGTAAGTAAAGGAGTGAGTGGGATGTTTATACCGCTGTGTAGAGAGATGAATTAATCACAATATGATCACCAATACAATCACCAGGAGAATGCCAATGGCAAGATACAAGCGATTTTTCTCCCGAGGTTCATGTGCTTGCCGGCATGCTAGTCCCCGTTGTGTCGACCAACACTTGGTGGTTCGGTGGCTAAGAGGTGTTGCACAAACCTCATCTATACAATTGGACACTACAAGAACCTATCCACAAGTGAGGTAGCTCAATGACATGAGCAATTTACTAGAGTTGCCTTTGGTGCTCCGCCAGGGAAGGCACAAGACCCCTCACAAGCAACCGATCGAGGCCGGAGACAATCACCAACTCCACTCAATGATCCTCCAATCACTAGGCCATATAGGTGTTAGCAAACACCAAGAGTAATAAGCTCACAACCAGCCCAAATCACCCAACTAGTGCCACAAGATGATGCAACTCAATACAATGCACTAGAGGCTCTCCAATCTCACTCAAGATGATGAAATCAAGTGAACAAGTGAGTGTAGTATGTTGCTTAGCTTCCAAAGGGTGTGCACAAGTGTATGAGGTGCCAAGAGAGTGACCAAGGCCAGCCACACCCTCTATTTATAGCCACACAAGAAAATAGAGTTGTTACCGAGCTACTTTCTGTGAGGGCACCGGACAAGTCGGTGTGCCACCGGGCAGAGGTGGTGGTGCCCTCCAACAGTCGACTCAATGAGCATTTTGATTAGCCATTGGGTCACTGGATAGCTAATGGTGGCACTAGACAAGGGGTGGTGGTGCCACCCTGGCCGAACCCCCTGAAAAACATAGCCTCTAGAAAAATAGGGCGGTGCACCGCCACTCCCATGGCGGTGACCATTCCGATGCCCCCCTCGGCTATAAATCCAACTCGCTACCCTTGGGTGAAATAGGGTGGTGGCACCGTATAGGCAGTGTTGGTGCACCGCCATGCCCATGGCGGTTAACACAGCCATGTTTGGTGACTACCCCTCAGCATCCCTTCTCTATCAGGTCCTGGTGGGCACCACCACTATAACACCCTCAGCATTAAACCCTAAACAAACCACTAAACCTTGTCATGAGCATCATTTTTATGTGATAAAGCTTGTAATAAAGTGTGTAGATCAATTTGTTGTAACCTAAAATAACTAATAAAAATGTTAATTGAAAGTTGATTCAATAGCTCATGTAAATCAAATAGGGCTAAAAACCAATTTTTATTAAACAAAAGTATTATAGAACATGTGTGTGACACCTAAATAAGGTTTGAAGTACAAACTTTGTAGATGTCAATGCAATTCTTGTAGAAAAAGAGCATTGCTAGCTAGTATTTTGAATGGCCTAAAAATGGAACCTAAAACTGAATCCAGCTCAAGACTTAGAAGATTTTCAAGTTTGAAAACAAGGTGACGACGCTATATTGGTGAATTAATTTCATACAATTTAGCTAGGCAGTGGTGTCATATTTTAGCTCATGTTGGTAGTCTGATATGCCCGCTTTAGCATAGTGAAGGTGGTTTGGTCTCAACATCCATAGTTCGGTTGTTATTGACGCTTTAAAATTCATGCACATCACCTGCTCGATCTGTGTGCGCGGTCACCATGCGCCTATGCTCGCCATGGTCATCTTGGCTAGGCCATGTGTGTGAGTCTGCATTGCTAGGCTAGGCTTGCCCTTGGCCGGCCGTGGCTTGGTTGTGGCCTAGCTGCATCTGGCTACTGCCGCATGGAGCCGCCGCCGCTGCTCGCCTAGCCGTGCGGTGCTGCTGGCTGTCTCACCACTCCTACTGCACTGTTGCCCCTGCCCCATGTTGTGGCATAGCTACTACCAGTGTGGTTGCCTCGCTATCATGTCCGTACCCCCCTATAGCTCTACGTCGCTGCTAGCCTGGTATGATGCCTGCCACTGCTACACGCACATGGCTAGGCTCGCCGTCGTCTTACCATTTATGGCACTATGGCTACATGGGTCGTGCCCAGTCATGGATGCACTTGTTTAGTCCATATTGTCTACGCGCGTGTCTCCTCGATCATGTTGGCCGCGTCCTGCCAAGACAAGGTCGAGCTGAGCCCCACCTACCTCTCTCTCTCTCTGCTTCCATGGCCGACTGGGCCACGCCATTAAATCTTTCAAGGAGAGATCATCTTGAGCCGATTCGTCACGTCGCTTTCTTTGCCATCAAGTCACCTAGCCACCTGACCCCACTCCGCTTTGGACCAAGCCCAGCCAAGCTTCAATTTTGGTGTTTCCTCGCCACCGGGCCGATAAGGCCGTGTGCATCAAAAGCCGATGGCAGTTCCCCATCGAACCCCTCATAGCCAATTTGTCTACACCACTAGCCTCGCCTTAACTCCCTCTCCACCCTGCGTGTGCCAGCGAAACTGCTACTGCTTCCCTAGTGCTGTTGACACGGCTATGTCTGCCATGGCTCATGTCGATTGAGGACCATCCATTGCTGTGGATGGTAGTCAGGTCACAGACTTATTATCCTAGGCACATACTTGCTTATAGGAGCAGGAAGGCTCATTGCACTCTTGTCGTGGGTTCTGGCTCTTTCTAGACTGGCTGATTGGAGACAAGGAAAGGTGGAGGTCTAAGCACCATGTTGAGACTGGGTCTCAAGTGTGGGGCTTGGAGTCCAAGTTTGGATAGGGACCTGGACCACTCGATAGGAGTGGAGTGGGTTGGTCTCATTTGTGCTTGGGGTACAAGTGAGGCGTGTGCTTTGGGGTACCCAGCTAGGAAACATTGGTTCGTGAATCGCTGTTTCCGTGAGACGGTATGACTTGACTATAGTCTAGCACCATAGTAAAAACTAGAAGATGAAATATGGTAAAATGGTTCTGATTGCTCAACCCTTTCAAGAAAGTAGAACAGGTGCTTACCTAGAATGGTTAGCTAATTAATTAATCATGACTGCTAATAAAACTTGACCCTAAGGACATACTTTTAGTAATGCTTTTTCGCAAACAAAAGAAAATAGCAGACCATATTGCCTATCATGTTCCTTGCATGGTAGGAAACTATTCCCACTAGTCGAGTAAGTCTTGCGAGTACATTGTGTACTCAGGGTTTATTTTACCCTGTTGTAGGTGCAGCTTAAGGAGTTAGCTCTTTGTGTGGAGGATTCTTCTGGTGGGCAGAGATGGATCTATGTATCGTTTTCACTAGATGATTATTACATTTCTGTTGTTTAAAAATTGCACTCTGAACTCTGGTATTGTAATAAATAATTTTCAAGACTCTAGGTTGTATGAAATGGACTAAGTATTGTAAGCTCATACTCATTATTGGATTCTGGATGTAAAACATGGATTATTTTGAGTTCTCCCTTGGGGTATGCTCGATGGAACTATCCAGTATAGTCCACTTTCGGGGATCTTAGTGTCTAGTGGAAGACAAGCGTCTCCGAAAGTATGTTATTCTAGGCGGTTCTGCCACAGGTGGTATCAGAGCCAATAATGAGTATACGGGTTTAAGAACTCTTTTCAAAAACCTAAAATTTGACCAACAAAAGATTTGTGAAAAATAGGATGTGATAAATTTACGTAAGTATAAGCTCTAGCAATATGGTCTATCTAGGATAGTGGCACTGATTTTATCTAATCAATTTCTGGAGGTACACTAACTTATGCTGTGTAAGATCATTAGTGTACGGGAAGTGAGTGTGCGCTGTGTAGGGATGAAAATGGATCAAATACAGACGGATATCACCGATATTACATTTGTTTTCATATTTCTGTCCAGATTTGGATTCGAATACGGATAGTGTCAACTATGTCGGATAGGATACGATTGGATATCGACATCATAAATATACGATTTGAGTATTCAAATACAGATACGGTATCGGATGTTGGATATCCGGACTCAGATACGGACAGATCTCAACCCCTCTAAATGGATTCGATTTTGAATATGGTCAGAAAATATCCGTACCATTTTCATCCCTAGCGCTGTGCCAAAATTTTATACGAATGCCGCTATATTTCGGCTTGAGCGAACGAATAGGTCGATGCATGCATCATAAAAAGAGAATCTTGTTTAAGCTAAACTCGCCTTCATGTATAATTTTTTGGTAGTTAATATGATAGGTTAATAAATAAAAAGAAATGCTTCCCCTCTTAATGAAAAGTCTTATCATCCACAACTTATCAAGCCCTATCATTTCTCTAATCTTTTGTTCCTAATATGGGGCCTTGTATCTAACGGTGGGTTCCTATCTATTTATAGATGAACCTAAGCTCTGGTCGTGGGAGCACCAGTGCTGGGATGGGCTGTGGTCTTGGTGAAGATCATGGCAAAAAATGGTCATGGTGAGGATAACGGCAATGCCAACGGAGAGAGCCACGAGGCCCCACTCCTTGGTCCTCCTCCTCCGCCCCCACCACCACCTTCGATGACTCATGCAGAGATGATGGCCAAGATGTTGGCTGCTCGTCATGAGTCAGCCCGTGCCTTGGAGATGCTGGCATAGGCTATTGGTGGCTTCGCCCGTGGAGGCCCCATTGGCAATGGCAAGAATGGGGGTGATGCCCACGGTCTCGAGAGGCCCTGTTCCTACTAGGACTTCTTGGGGATGCACCCACCCACGTTCACATCGACTGCTGAGCCTCTAGACATGGAGCATTGCCTTCGTATTATGGAGCAGAAGTTTTAGCTCCTCACTATGACTGATGAGCAGAAGGTGCGCTTTGTTGCACAGCAGCTCCGGGATCTGCCAGTGCTTAGTGGGACACTTTCAATGCCATGCAACCTGTGGACCACCATGTGACTTGGTGGGAGTTTACCACTGCTTTTAGTCAATATTATATTCCTACTGGTTTGCTAAACAGGAAGCTATCCGAGGTTCTGGAGCTGAAACAGGGAAATGTGACTATGATGGAGTATGTGAACAAGTTCAACCATCTTGCACAATATGCTAGGATTCATGTGGACACTGATGAGAAGAAGATGGACCATTTCAATCATGGTCTCTCTTATATCTTGCAAGAGAATCATGGTGCTACCTAGGCAAGGCATAGATGCAATTATGGGAATAAACTAGTTGAGAAATTATGGGGTAGTCTTGAACCTTAGGTAGAGAATTGTGGAGTTAAAGCTTCCTTCTTTTAAGGATAGAATGTCTCTCCTTATGCCTTTAGTTTCTGCCCTACCAGTTATTGCTCATACTAAAGTTTCTCCTGATCTTGCCTCTATTCCTGTGGTTTGTGAGTTTCCGGATGTCTTTCCTAAAGATCTACCTAGGTTACCACTAGATAGGGATGTGGAGTTTTCCATTGAGTTAGAACCTAGAACTGCTCCTATTTCACGGCGTCCTTATCGCATGGCTCCAAAAGAATTGGCTGAGATGAAGAAACAGTTAGAGGAATTGTTGGAGAAGGGATTCATCCATCCTAGTTCTTCACCATGGGATTGTCTAGCTATTTTTGTGAAGAAGAAGGATGACACTCTTTAGATGTGTGTGGATTATCACCCTCTCAATGTGGTAACCATTAAGAACAAGAATCTCTTACCTCGTATTGATACTATCGATAGAATATCGGCGGTAGTCCTTCAAGGGGTATCCCATGAAGGTAGATTAATCGATAGTGGTGCACGTAATCAAGAACAAGAAGGCAATAGAGACACAAGAGTTAGACAGGTTCGGGCCATCTTCACTGCGTAATACCCTACTCCTATGGTTTGTTGGTTTGTATGGGCTATTGTATGATATTGCATGTGTTTTGAGGGAGTCCCCTATCCACCTTATATAGCCGGAGGGTAGGGTTATAAGTCAGTTAGATCTAGGAGATAACCGGTAAGTAATAACAGATTATAGGAATCACAAGATCGATAATATCCTAACAGATCTCGTAGAATCTTTAGGATATCATCCTTGACGTCTTGTGGTACACGCCGTGCAGTACCATGCACCGTAATTCTTCATCTTATGGGCTAGACTGCCCCTAGCAGCATAGCCCAAGTAGTCTATCGTGGGTATCCAAGGTCGTACCCCCCATAGCTAGTCCTCGAGCGCCTTGTATCCACTATGCAACATCGTCTTGAGCTTGTCCGAGTAGGTGTAAACAACATTGAGCAGTTAGACTCATAGTCCGACCACTCTAATGAGTCATCGAGCAGTTGTGGACCATGACCGACCAGCTTAACTGTCCAGTCGAGCATGGGCTTACCCAAGTAAGGCTTGCCAGAAGGATGCAAGGAGCTCAAGTTCAAAATCGAAAATTTCTTCGTAGTGAACCAAGTGTGCCCACTTAGAGTCCGACCATGAGAAAGTAGAAGAAAGGCAGTAGGTGACGTGGTCTTCTAGATTAAAGAAAACACACTCACCATAAGGTGAAGTGTGCCCACTTAGTCCCCAAGCCTAACAGTAGGTGACGTGGTCATGTGGTGCTAGGGTCCAAAACGTAGAAGAAAGACAGAAGACCAACCGAGTAGGCAACCAGTCCACGGGTTGAGCCCTAAAATGAAAAGCACACATTCACCACAAGGTGAAGTGTGCCCACTTAGTCCCCTAGCTTGATAGTAGGTGACATGGTCACGTGGTGCTAGGGTCAGAAACAAAAGTCCCTAGTATGGTGAGAATCCAAACCATAATGATGACGTAGTCCCCGAGCCACAAGTGAAAATCTCAGATAAATCAAGAAGTGCTGATTACTCAAATCATGGGGAAAAAATCAGAGCAATGGTTGTACAGTAGAAATTACTGAGCCTTGATGGTATTGTGGAGATGTCGATGAATATTCAGTGTGCAGTACCAAGTTTCATAAAAAATGGGCAATATGAGCCGCAGTTGCGTGGAATCCTAGATAACAGCCCACCACGCGCGCTTTGGGGAATTCAGAAGGGCGCAAATCAGTATGGTGCAGTTTCCCAAAAACCCTTGAATGCAAAAAGTAGATTGGGTGTCTGTATAACTATGTCGCCACACTCAGTGCTCACACCTTTGCCACTCCTTCACTTCATCTTCCTCCTCGCCCTCACGCTCCACCATTCACATTCACACGCACTCTAGATCTGAGGGATGGCACCAAAGAGGGGAGGTGGTAACACGAAGAAAGAGGCTGTCGGGGCGAGCCGTGACAAGGAATGGGTACCATCACTCATGGGGGAGATAGAGCTCAATGAGATGGTTCAGGCGAGCGTTCTTCCAGACCGTGTCACTGTCGGATGGTGTTCGGCCAACGGTGAGCCCTATCCGATGCCACACATCGACGAAATCATTATATTCGAGAATTATTTCTGGTGTGGATTAGGGCTTTTAGTATATTCTTTCTTGCGAGATCTGTTGGAGTATTGGGGAGTTGTTGGTGCAAAAGTGGATCTGCAAACACAAAGGGCTAATACCCGAATCGATATCCAAAGCGTGCCAGTCGATTTGACCTGTTAATCGACAAGGATGAAGATACGAGCACTTTGGTCCTGACAACAGCGATACGCCCGGAAGTCACGGCCAAGAGGTACTCACACGGAACTCGAGAATCACCGAAGGTCACACTGAAGCTATGCAACTCGCCGAATCAATGAGAACTCGTAAAAAGGAAAAATATGCAAATTGACGAAGTCACCGAAAAGTAAGTAGATGCAAATAGGAGTAAAAATTGGTTTTGATATTGATTGATTCTTTATTACAATGCCCCTCAATCTATATTTATACCCTGATCTAAAGAGACATAACCAAATACAACTAGGACACCAAGTCCATATCTAAGGAAACACGTGACTCTTACATGAATCATACTCTAACAAATATAGAAAAGGAAATCAACTCCTATCTATTTCCCTGTCCGCCTCAATTACGATGGAAATCTCACCGACCTCCTTTCCATCGGCATACTTCCTGTTTCATCGGCAGTAGTCTTCAAGCCTTCCTTCATCGGCATCGACAATAACATCTCCAACCTTATCGGCAACGCCCGAGTCTAAATCAACCTTTCCATCGATCACCACCATTCATAGGCAACCATCTTTACAAGCTGATTTTCATCGGCTATCAGCGTATACAGTAACTTTCCTCCTGCTGATTAGCCCACTCTGATCATTTTGACATGTGCAAAAAATGGTGTCAACACATGCCCCCCAATTTCGGAGTATAAAACCATTAATGCTCTGAAATTTACTCCAGATAATGTTTGCCTTCGCCCAATTATCGTAACTCATCCTTCAAGCCAAAACTTGATCTGTTATCAAATCTAATCCTGATTCACGCACCTCAGTAAATATCGCACAATTGCCAACCACTCTTGCCCTGATTATGGTTAAGATACCGAAACAATAATCCATCGGCAAGATCCTAACATAATAATGCCGCCATTTTTAGAATTAAAATATCCTGTACCGAGATCTCTTCCAAGTCATGATTACTTGCCATCAAATCATCTGTACAATCCCTTGATTATCATGCGAACAGTTACCATATCCATCTGAACCACCTCGACCTACATGCACGCGGCATAGAGATAAGTCCAGAATACCCCTACTCCAAGCGGCTTATAAATAGATTTCTCCAGAACGCTCGTCTTCTACCCTCAGACTCCAATCTTTGACATTCTCTCTTTCCGGCGACGACTCTGACGAACAACTGCGCGACCTCAACCAACAAGAACTTTTCTCCAGCGTCAACCTCGAGTCTCCGGCTCGTGCCCCCATCTACCTCAAGATAATGGCAATCAACTTCGATGTCCCTGTGGTTCGTTCCACTTTCGTTACCTTTTACCTCGATTCCTCTGGTCTTTGTGAGTTCATACAGTTGGTAATTTTTTCTCTTTTCTTTTGTTCTTTAGATCCTCTAAACTTAGGAACTGCGCAACAAATTAGTTATTCCAACCGATCAGCTGCATGTCCAATGCCTAGGACCAATGGGCAACCCAAATCCAACTGATCTGATTAATGCAGAGGTTAACAGAATCCCTTTTAGAGCCCAAAATTTATCTCTGAATTTATGGAAAGATACATTCCGATCTTGGCCCAAAACCACCAAAGGGTGGAAAGATTGGTACTTGAGGGTCAATAGGTCGATGCAAGTACACTGGCAGAATGGAAGCTAGACCAATGCATTAGGCTATCCATTGCCGATATGCAAAAGAACGAGTTAATGATGATTGCAGCTGCTTACTTCTGGTCAGACACAACAAACACTTTTATGTTTGGACATGGCCCAGCTACTCCCACACTTGCCGATGTCTACATGCTCACTGGCTTGGACATTTCAACTGCCAATGAAGGCTCCATCTATGGCAGAAAATCTAAATATAGGGTGAATACCCGCAACATCGGCGGTTGGATGGGATACATTCAAGAATGCCAGAGAACCGGGACAGTTAACCAGAGGGAACATGCCACATTCTTGAATATGTGGCTAGAAAAATTTATCTTCTGTGGTCGATCAGTAGGACCAACCAACGCCTTCCTCCCCACGGCTGAACTCTTGGCTAATGGTGTAAGGTTCCCTCTTGGCCGATACCTTCTGAGCTCCACTTATCATCTTCTTCATCAAGTGTCTCAGAAACTTTTGCTTGGCGAACCCATCGGCAACTTAGGAGGCCCATGGTGGTTTATCAACATATGGCTGAATGCCCATATGCACAAACGTTTGCAATGGGACTTTTTTGCCCAACAATTCCCACGAGAAATTGCTGAAGACCACGTGCTTGGGGACGAGGAATCGGCAACACGCTCACCCCTCAATTTTGGTGAAGCCATAATTGTCCTCCCTAGAACAGAGGCCAATGAAGACCAGATCGGCAGATTTTTCCAAAGCTTCTACAATGGTCTTTCTCGTGATCATAGAGCCTCGGTACCTTATATTGACGAAGAAAATAGATTCCCCCTTCTTTTCAACTTTGCTGATGACACTCTGAATCAGGATAATGAACTCATGATGGCCATCATTACTCCTAGGGCAATCCTAGTAAACACATTCGGTAGCGGGAAAAACACCAATATCACGTATGAATTTTACAACCCATCGGCAGTATCCCGTCAATTGGCTTTTGGGCAACTGCCAATCAAACTTTGTTTTGCCAATGTGATCAAACCCAGAGAAACAATCACCTACGGAACAGATTGGAGCAGGATAGTGCGACTCTTCCCTGATGCCGATACTACAGATGTCGATATATCCGTCTGGACGCCAGTATCTTTCATCACCGAATCATATAAGCAATGGTGGCGAGAGTGGAGGGAACAACTGTTTGCAACATCTGCTCACACATATCGGCACATGATCGACCCTGAATATGCCATTCCTGATGATGCAGTAAGTTTCTTTTAACTCCCTTCTGCTTTTTCCTTTCATATATCGGTAACTAACTTTCTTGTGATAGGTTAACAACCCAGCACCATCTATGAGCAAAAGTGGAAAACCCTTCGATCTTTGGCCTGTTTCCCCGACATCACCGATCGGCTACAACACCCCCACCTTAGCTACTTTGACTCACCAGAAGACCCGTGCCAAGACCATCACCTCCAAGTCCAAATTGGCTACAGCTAGGGCCACTCCATTGGCTGCTGCTACAACCCTGATCAAGGCATTCAAGGTAACAACCCTGTTTATTTCTACTCATGCCGATCACAAACTGTATTAACATTAATCATCAGGGTGTAAGAGCCGCTGCTGGATCATCATCGGCAATTCCTCCGACATCAAGCACCACTACTTCTGACAAACCTTCAGAGGTATTCCTTTGATTTTACATTTTATCTGTTAAATATCATACCTTACACTTGCTTTGCAGCAACAAATGGGTACATCGGCAAGCGTACCAGATGTCCAAGCTCCACAACCAATAAGTGCCGATGCCCCCCAGCCAACCGTTGCTGAGGCCCAAGTAAAGCGCAAAGCCTTAACAGATGCCGAGGCACAGCCAAAACGATAGAAGTCCATGCTGATCCCCACATCTGCCCCAATGTCTGCAATCTGGCTAGAATCAGTCGATGCAACTGAGCAAGCAGTTAATCCTCCTGTACAGGACATACCATCGGTCATCATACCCCAAGAGCCAACCACCGATGAGGCCATAGAGGATATCCCATCGGCAAGCTCAGCCGATCCTCCACACGGCATACTCCAGGCTGCTTCCTCCAGCCAAGTACAGGAAATTGCCTTGAAATAGGTAAGCCGATTGACCTAGTCGATTTATAATATTCATACTTATCCTTAACTGACCTCTTTTTCTTTTTCTCAGGAACAAGACTCCCCAAACAGCCTATTTTCCTTTGCCATTGACGTTTCTGACGATGATGGAGAGGAAACAAGTTCTTCCCTTGCACTGGGAACAATATCGGTAGAAATTAAGTCCAAGTTGGAAGCTCTCCTGAACTTGTTACAGCAGGATACCGCCCAACTGGTAGATGACTCGGACCCCACAAAGGCAATTTTCAAAACAATCCGTGGCCAGGTCCCTGCCGATGTTGAAGAAGTACTCTTCCTAGCAGCCCATTTAGAAAGCCGCCAACTGCAATATCAATGGGCTGCTCAACGCATTGCCGATAGAGCAGCTCAGGCTCAACTCAAAGAAGAGATGCTACAATTGAAACAGATTGCCGATGAGAAGCACAAGGGCATCGGCAACTTGCAAACTTCGAGCGCTGAACTTAAGCAGAAAATCTTAGATTTATCGGCAAAGAGGATGGCTCTATTGGCTGAATTGAAAGAAGTCGAGGCAGCCTTAACTCATGCCCAACAAGAAGAAAGCCAGCTACCCAATGCCATCAAGGCCCTTCAGCAAGAAAGAGACATCCAGGCTCGCAAAGCCTTGGCCATGAAGAAAAAACTCAAGCCTGTGGAGGGTGCTGCCGATGAAGACATCAAAGAAATGAAGGAAGCCGACCAGATTCGCCTGCGTGCGATATTGGCTATCCAATCCTTGTTAAACTTGTAAATCTTGTCTATTGCATTGGCACTTTATGAGACATTGACATCCTTGTATAATTCTAGCCGATAGGACTGTTATCGGCACTTATACTTTTATGCATCCATCCAGATACTAGGGTAATATTTCTTTAAATATTTTCCATTTAATGCTCTGGGAAACACAACCCCTTCGAGGGTTTCTAGAATATATGCGTTACCAGGAATAGACTGATTTATTCGATATGGACCTTCCCAATTAGGAGACCACTTTCCAAACTTTGAACTTTTAGTTCTAATCGGTAAAATCAATTTCCAGACTACATCTCCATCGGCAAACTCCTTTACCTTCACCTTCTTGTCATACCATTTGGCTACTCTTTTCTTATTTTCTTCGATGCTAACTAAAGCCCTTAACCGATGACCCGCCACATATTCCAACTCATCCTTCATAAGAGTATCATAATCATCGGCTGTCAGCTAATTTTGAGAACGTATTCGCCTAGAGCCAATTTTAATTTCCCAAGGTAATACTGCGTCGTGTCCATATACTAACTGATAAGGCATTACTTTGGTTGCACCATGACATGACATCCGATATGACCACAAGGCTTCATTTAATATTGTATGCCACCTCTTAGGATTTTCTTTAATTTTGCGCTTAATGAGTTTGATGATCCCTTTGTTAGAAGCCTCAGCCTGACCATTAGCTTGAGCATAATATGGAGAAGAATTTAAAACTTTAATTCCCATACCTACAGCAAACTCATCAAATTCTCCCGATGTAAACATAGTACCCTGATCGGTAGTGATAGTTTGAGGAATACCAAATCGGTAAACAATATGCTCTTTCACAAAATCGATCATATTAGCCGATGTCACCTTTTTTAAAGGAATTGCCTCAACCCATTTTGTGAAATAATCGGTAGCAACCAGAATAAATTTATGTCCTTTGCTCGATGGCGGATAAATCTGACCGATGAGATCGATAGCCCATCCCTGGAACAGCCAAGGTTTAATTATAGGGTTCATAGCCGATACAGGCACTCTTTGAACATTACCAAACTTTTGACACCCCTGACATCCTTTAAAATACTTAAAACAATCTTCAAGAATAGTCGGCCAATAGTATCCATTCCTTCTGATCATCCACTTCATCTTGAAAGCTGATTGATGCGCTCCACACACTCCTTCATGAATTTCACCCATCAAGCTTTTCGATTCATCACTGCTAACACATCTGAGTAAAACTCCATCTATAATTCGATAATATAATTCATCATCGAGGAGCACATACTTGGTAGCTTGGAACCTTATACGTCTTTCAACCTTTTTATATGGATCCTTTAAATAATCGACAATCTCCTTTCTCCAGTCATCGGTATCGACCGCCGATGTTAGCACTTCCTGAATAGGCTAATACCCTGAAGCATGCTGAGCTAGTCGATTAGCCTCTTCATTATGCAGTCGAGAAATATGTTCAAGATGAAAATCTTTAAACCCTTTCAACAATTGCAAACATCTTTCATAATACGAAATTAAAACTTCACTTTGGCATTCATAAATCCTAGCTAATTGATTTATAACTAGCATAGAATCACCAAAGATTTCAACAGCATCAACACGTATCTCCTTCAGCAATTCTAACCCTTTTATCAAGGCTTGGTATTCAGCCTGATTGTTTGTCGATGTAGCAACAATCGGTAATGAAAACTCATACTTCCTTCCTTGAGGTGAAATCAACACAATGCTGATACCTACTCCTTCACCACATGTGGACCCATCGAAGAAAAGTATCCAAGGAGCAACCTCTAGAGAGTCCACTGTATTACAATGCTGAGTGACAAAATCAACCATAACCTACCCCTTAACTGCCTTAGTCAATTCGTAACGTAGTTCAAATTCTGATAATGCTAAAATCCACTTGCCGATTCTACCACTTAATATCGGCATCGACAGCATATACTTGACTACGTCGTCTTTGCATATGACCATACATTCGGCAGATAACAAATAATGTCTTAATTTGACACAAGAAAAGTATAAACACAGACATAATTTTTTGATGGCCGAATACCTTGTCTCAGCATCCACTAATCTTCTGCTCAAATAATAAATAACATGTTCTTTCCCTTCAAATTCTTGAATAAGAGCGGAACCGATAACGGTATCATCAGTTGACAAATACAACCTGAAAGGTTTCCTGTGTTGAGGTGGAACTAGCACTGGAGGATTTGTTAAATATTTCTTAATTTCATCTAGGGCTAACTGCTGCTCAGCTCCCCATACAAATTCCTGATCGGCTTTCAACTTAAGTAATGGACTGAAAGCCTTGATCTTACCCGACAGATTAGATATGAATCTTCTAATGAAATTAATATTACCGATCAAAGATTGCAATTCGGTTTTATTGGTAGGAGCAACCACCTTGTTAATTGCATCAATAGACTTCCTACTGATTTCGATGCCCCGCTGATGCACCATAAAACCCAAGAATTGACCTGTCGATACACCAAATGCACATTTATTAAGATTCATCTTCAATCCATGCTTCCTTGTGCACTCCAGTATCTTTCGTAGATCGGCTAGATGTTTTGTGATATCTCCAGACTTAATCACTACATCATCAATGTAGATCTCCACTAATGTGCCGATGTATTCATGAAAAATAAAGTTCATAGCTCTTTGATAAGTAGCGCCGGCATTTTTCAAACCAAACATCATGACTATCCACTCAAACAACCCTACATGACCTAGACATTTGAAAGCAATCTTGGGAATATCTTCTTCAGCCATGAATATTTGATTGTAACCTGCATTACCATCCATGAAGCTGATAATTTGATGTCCGGCTGCAGCATCAATCAACAAATCAGCAACATTGGATAGCCATCCATCGGTGTGGCTTTGTTAAGATTCCTGAAATCAATACAAACACGAAGTTTTCCATTTTTCTTATAAACAGGAACCACATTAGAGATCCACTCTGCATATCGACACTGTCGAATAAACTTCGCCTCAATTAATATAGTTATTTCGGCCTTAATGTCAGGAAGTATATTAGGGTTGCATCGGCGCGCTGGCTGCTGATGTGGTCGAAATCTAGATTTGATAGGTAACCGATGTTCAACTATCGATCGGTCTAATCCAGGCATCTCAGTATAATCCCAAGCAAAACAATCTTTATACTCTTTTAACAAATCAGTTATTTGCTACTTACACTTGGAATCTAACTTAGCACTAATAAAAGTAGGTCTTGACCTATCGCCATCATCAATATCTACTTCTACTAAATCATCTGCCGATGTGAACCCTTGACCTAATTTTCCATCATCGGCAAACCTATCCATTAAAACTCTTCTTCGGAACCGACTGCTTGGATCGGTGGAATTTCATAATCAGCCACTCTAAGGAATTCTTTTTCCCAAACTTCTCCTGATATGCATTTAGTTCGCTCATAAGTATCTAATTCTGCCGATGCGATGATATAAGAAGAATCACCAGGGACAAACTCAATCTTATCCCCAATCCACTGTACGAGGCATTGATGCATTGTAGATGGAACACAACAATTAGCATGAATCCAATCCCTCCCTAGAAGCCGATTATATGCACCCTTGCCATTAATAACAAAGAACGTCGTCGGCAAGGTTTTGCTGCCGATAGTCAATTCAACGTATACTGCCCCTTTAGCCGGTGACACATTGCCTTCAAAATCCTTCAGCATCATATCGGTTTTGGCCAAGTCTTGATCTCCCTTACCAAGTTTCCGATACATCACATAAGGCATAATATTAATTGCAGCCCCTCCGTCGATAAGTATCTTAGATACAGGTTGCCCATCAACTCTGCCTTTCACAAACAAAGCCTTAAGATGCTGTCTCTCGTCATCAGTAGGTTTCTCAAAAATAGCCATCATTGGATCTAGTATTAACTGAGCTACTTGATCAGAGAGAACAACTTCTTCCTCATTATCAGATAGTGCCAAAAACTCCATCGGCAACATGAATACCATATTAACATCTGCCGATGGACCCTTATTTTTGTGTTTTACATGCCACTGCTGATGACCGGACCTCTCATTGGAGGAATTTTCCTCTTGGTATAAATCCTCTTGATGCTCACGTTGCATCCTTCTTTTCTGTGTCTTTGTCAGACCCTCCGGGCACCATCGAGGAAACTTGGTCTTCCAAACCGGCTGATAACAGGTCCCAGTTGATTCTACACGGCGTATATTAGGGTCCCTATAGAATATTTCTTCATCGGGAACTCTTGCGTTTGCCATCTCCTCAAGCTCCTCTTGATTCCTTAGAAAATATCCAGCGCGTTTACCAAGCCTTTCATATACACTAAGTCTGCCCCCCAGCCGATCATGCACTGATGCTCTGCCTCTGATCGGCTCATTGATAAATAAACCCTGATTGCCAGGTTGCAACCTCCTTTCTGACCGATTGACTCCATAATAACCATTGCACTTAGGGCAATTTTCAACAGTTGGCAATTTAATACCTTCTTCCCAGCAATGGATGAAAAATGAGCACCTCCAATGATTTTTATGCCGATACCATTCTTCCCGACGTCTCTCTTCTTGCTGTTGTTGATATCGGTCCTTACGCTGACGCCAACCCTCCTGCTGCCTTCGATGGGTAATCACAATGCCAGGTCAAGGAGGGTTTTTGGAACTACTACTTTCTCCCAGCAAACCCTTACTTTTTGCATCATCGGTAGTTATTCGATGTTGGGGATCCACTGATGCGTTTTTCTCAGCAGCCTCTGACGTCAATACCTTGGTCTTCCCTTTGGCCTCCAACATATTTGCTGGAAAAGGGTGTTGATCAATTTTCATCGGCTTCTGGGCCTTGGAAGTACCAAACTTAATTCTCCTAGATTCAATAGCCGATTGTAACTGTTGCCTGAACACCTTGCACTCATTTGTACTGTGTGAAGTTGCATTGTGCCATTTGCAGTACAAGATCTTCTTCAACTCTTCTACCGATGGGATCACATGATTATGTGACAGCTTAATTTGGCCCTCTTGAAGCAGAAGATCGAATATCTTGTCGGCCTTGGTGATATCAAAGGTAAACTTTTCTGGTTCTTTCTGACCAAAGGGACAAGATATCGGCTTTTTATTCTTAACCCACTCAGCTAAGCCGATAACTGGTTCTTCATCAGAATTAGAATCTCCTACTTCTTCAACAAATGATACTTTTTTACTCCAATTCTTTTTAGGTTCAAAAACCCTAGTATCTTGATCAGAGATCCTTTGCACAAGATGACTGAGGCTTTCAAACTCCTGAGAAGCATATCTGTCTTTAAGATGTGGCAATAACCCTTGGAAAGCCAGATCGGCAAGCTGTCGATCATCCAGCACCAGACTGTAGCACTTATTTTTTACACCTTGTAGCCTTTGCACAAAGCTTTCTATCGATTCATCATTATGCTGTCTCAATTTTACTAAATCGGTAAGCTTCTTTTCATGGATTCCAGCAAAGAAATACTTATGAAATTGTTTTTCTAGATCAACCCAAGTAATAATAGAATTTGGTGGTAATGAAACGAACCATGTAAATGCCGATCCAGACAAAGATGATGAAAATAATCGAACTCTTAATTCATCTCTGCTAGCTGCCTCTCCACATTGAATAATGAAGCGATTGACGTGTTCCATTGTTGATGTATCATCTTGCCCAGAGAATTTAGTGAAATCTGGTACCTTGTACCGATTTGGGAGAGGAATTAAATCATATGCAGGAGGGTATGGAGTTCGATAAGAATAAGTATTGACCTTGGGCTTTATCCCAAACTGATCCTTCATAATTTCTGCTATCTTATCGGCCCAAAAAGCATCAGCCTCCTGCTGACGAACTAGCTGAATTTCTACGGGAGGAGCCTGCTGATATCCCTCCACATATCTTTGTGGCCCACAATCTCCAGCAATCGGCATATTTGCCGTTACTTGTGGTCCATTAACCTGTTGGAAAGGATTCATCGGCTAAGCTGCCGATGCTTGATTCTAGAAACCAGCTTGCATATGACCTTGTTGAATCCCTGCAACCTACTGATTTTGCTGAACTGTATGTTGAACAGGTAACTATCCTGACCAACCATTATTAGAACTCATCAGTACAAAACTTACCGATGGCTGGTAATTTGCTGACATTGTTGGATAATTATAACCAGCTTGAGGCATGAACTGAACCCCAGTTTGACTCATAGCAGGGGCTTTCTGCTACATCGGCAGTAAGCTTGCTGATGGACTTGAATTGGGTGTTTGAACCAAAGGCATCTAGAAACCTCCTGGAGTTGGTTGCACAGTAGTTGCTGTGGCATATTGAGGCACTTGAGCCATCGGCGAAACAGCCGATGGTATAGGAGCTTTTCCTACTACATCAAACACTTGAGGTAACTTAGGATTGAAAGCAGATGACTCTGGAGGCATACCATATCCCCACCAATTAGTAGGAATCTAGCTATTCTAAGACACAGGGCCTGACATAGCTGATGCCGATGGATCTGTATTAAGCTGAACTCGTCCTCCTGATAGTACCGGATCTGATAGTATTAGTGTAGATTGAATATTAGGTAAGCCTACCGATACTAGAGGAGAAGTAACTTCTGTACCCACAACGGCCGAGGGAGCCGAGGGAGTTTTGACAGATGCCGGCTCTGGTTGGTGATAGGCAGGCCCAACGTAATGCGGTGATGCTTGTCCTTCTTTGAGAGTTCGAACCACAACATTATGAACAGTATTGGATAGCACATTGGAATGATTAATCAAAGCATGATTTACTGCAGAATTAACCATCTCTTGAAGTTTACCAGGATTGGAGTCAAAGGTAACCTGCCGAGGCAATGGCAAATCTTGCTTCTAGATGACTTGTCCACTCTTGTTCAGGCTAAACGATTTCAGACAAAGCTGCCTATATTCTTCTACAGCCTTTTCCATAGCCTGCCTCTGCTCTTCCTTAAGGTCTTCTTCTGATACCGCGATAATGTTCCCTGAATCGATCTCAGAATTGAACATATTGATCAGATTGATTGGTCCCACCAGGTGTGCCAAAAGATGTGTTGATGCAAAAGTGGATCTACAAACACAAAGGGCTAATACCTGAATCGATATCCAAAGCGTGCCAGTTGATTTGACCTGTTAATCGATAAGGATGAAGATACGAGCACTTTGGTCCTGACAACAGCGATACGCCCGGAAGTCACAGCCAAGAGGTACTCACACAGAACTCGAGAATCGCCGAAGGTCGCACTGAAGCTATGCAACTCGCCGAATCAATGAGAACTCGTAAAAAGGAAAAATATGCAAATTGACGAAGTCGCCGAAAAGTAAGTAGATGCAAATAGGAGTAAAAATTGGTTTTGATATTGATTGATTCTTTATTACAATGCCCCTCAATCTATATCTATACCCTGATCTAAAGAGACATAACCAAATACAACTAGGACACCAAGTCCATATCTAAGGAAACACGTGACTCTTACATGAATCATACTCTAACAAATATAGAAAAGGAAATCAACTCCTATCTATTTCCCTGTCCGCCTCAATTACGATGGAAATCTCACCGACCTCCTTTCCATCAGCATACTTCCTGTTTCATCGGCAGTAGTCTTCAAGCCTTTCTTCATCGGCATCGACAATAACATCTCCAACCTTATCGACAACGCCTGAGTCTAAATCAACCTTTCCATCGATCACCACCATTCATCAGCAACCATCTTTACAAGCTGATTTTCATCGGCTGTCAGCGTATACAGTAACTTTCCTCCTGCCGATTAGCCCACTCTGATCATTTTGACACGTGCAAAAAATGGTGTCAACCGGAGTGAGCTTGTGTAATCTTCATCCAAACACTATTTTGCACATTTATGTGTTTATCCACTTCTGTGAGGTGTATCTTGGCATTCTTCCCCATTTCAACCTCTTCCGACACTTTTTCTGGCTGAAGAAGAAAGGAGGGGGTGGTTCCAAAGTTGTCGGTGGTGTGTATCTATAGCTCCACGATGGGATGGCGGGCGAATACATTCCTATGCCACTGAATACCTCACTAAAGGGGTGGAATACTAGGTGGTTTTATATGAAGTAAAGTCATCCTATCATCCGATGCGATGTTGACTAGATTCCAGAGAATTAAAGGAACTGGTCGGAGGAACCGACCAGTGCCGATATGGAACAGGTGAAGCAGCTCCTCGAGCTAATAAGGGGCTTGAAGATGAGCGGAGTGGTGGTGGCGGTGAACTTCATAATGCGCCGTGTCCAGCCCTGCAAGGAGAGGGCTCATCCAGGCTTTGACTTCAAAGAAGATACTGATGGCACCCGAGAGAGGATGGAGAGACTGATGAAGGAGGCTATGCTACACTGGGCTACTAAACTATTCACTCCAAACATGTCGTGCACCATACCAGGGCAGCCAAAATCCTTCAACTGCATTAACCCAACTCCTCAGGTAAAAATCTCGACTGTTCTTCCTAGTGCTTTTTATCCCGTGCTGGCACTGAGTAGTGGACTGATTCGCTTGTGGAAAGATCCATTGGTAGGAATAGGCAGCATACTTCTTAGGCATGTTGAGGAGCGATTGGCCAAAGGCAGTGGATGCCAGGCTAACCACTCAACTAGAGAAAGGTGTCGTCAGCACCTTGTCCGAATCTAGAGGAGAAGGTGCTGGTCAGAAGGAGAGTCTCCTCTGGTATCAAAGAAAGTTCGAGGGAAAAGGGTGGTGAAAGATGAGCCAACCCGAAAGAAGAGAAGAATGGTGGATGTAGCTCCCCGCAAGCCAGGCGGCATCTCATTTGGTGGTGATCGGACCACTTGGATGTAGAGCATAGCGATATTCGAGTGGTCAGACGACGATGAGGCTCCTATAGCTCCCCCTCCAAGCACTAAAGCATCATCACACAACACGCGCATGGAGGTGCAATCAAAGGGAGGGGAAGTAGTCCCCGAGGAGCAGGTGGAGAAGACGTCGATGGTGCGGTCTGCACGACCTCTAGCCTAGGACACGTGGGTGGAGCCTAGAGTAGTGCCTGGGTGCTTGGGGAGGCAGCGCCGGTTTAGAACCATTTATCGAGAAGCTGATGTGTAAGTATCTATGCCTTAGGATCGGTAGCTATCCGATTTTTATAGTTGCGGTGATCGATGAGCTAATCTAATGCAGAACGGGGCACACGAAGGATCTAAATCCTTTAGGCTAGACTGGCGAGCAGCCGAGGGTTATTCATAGTGCGGAGACATTACAAACAGACTCTATCCCAGAGTCCCTGAGTGCTTGTCAGTTTGCGGAGGATTCGACCACCGCTGCTAATGGAGTTGGAGGTGGAGAGCTATTGGCGACAATGGTGGATGGCTCGACAGAGACGCCAGGAGCAATGGCGAGAACTGCCGAGTCTTTGAAGGCAGGAGTGGGAGCTATCGACGATGTGCTAGAATCGAGGGTGTAGAGGCCGGCAGTGTCGGAGGAGTAGGCGGTGCCCCCTGAGATGCCCTAGGGCATGGTCGGTCGCTCTATGTAGCCACTGAGCCCCTAGGGAGCACCACCGGCTATGGATGAAGAGGACGAGGTCAAGGAGATTGAGCGTGAAGCATCACAATCTCAAACCTACCGCATCTTCCGCAAGTGAGTGGAGGAAGCTATGGTCATGGAAGAGGAGGATACCACCAGGGAGGTGAAGAGGCTACGGTCCACCCTTTCCACAACCATGAAGCAAATTGAGGTTAGTATTGTATCAATGGTATCCATCGTTGGCGTTGGAGACTAGGTCCTTTATAATCTTGGTGCTTTATAGGGCATAGCGCGAACTGCCATACAACAGCAACAGTTGATCAAAAGGATGGAGCCCCTCACCAAGGAGAACGAGAAGCTGAAGGAGGCAGTGAAACTGATGGAGAAGAACGTCTAGAGGGCCCAGCGTGAAAGGGATCTTGTTGAATCAAACACAAAGGACCTAGAGTACCAAAAGGGCACCTTATCCAACTAGTTGAAGACCATCTCCAAGCAGCTAGAGCGCACCTTTGAGCAGCTGAAAAGCATCTCCGAACAGCTAGAGCACAACTCCGAGCAACTAAAAAGCGTCTTCGAATAGAACAAAGGTATTGTAGATTGGTGAGTTTGTTCTACAATGCCAAACAGTCTTGATGTTTCTATCGATAATTATGTTTGTAGAGCGAGATGAAGAGCTCAGCTGGTTGCATCAAATCATCGGTCAACTCCAAGAGGAGAAGGAGAGCATCTAGGCGAGTAGAGAAACTGGCCGAGAATCTAGAAGGTGAGTAGTTCATGGTTGGAGTTGTTGCTGATATGATTACTTCGTTTGATGAATCCCTTTTGTGTCTATAGAATATCATTGAAGAACCAAGGCATAGTTCGACATGCTGGAGCTAGAGGCAAAAATCTAGACAGGAAAACTTGACATCGTGGTGGTCGAAGTTAGGCCGGTGCCTGACTGTACCGACCTGGAGGTAGCCCCTCAGCCCGACGATAGTCTGCCCCGTCTAGACGCCATCATTGATAGGTGCAAGGCGGTGTGGGAGAACTTCAAAGGCTTCAACCGAGACATCGCTGTCTCTGTTGTGACACATGCCCTGACGGTGGTCCGGTCTCACTACCCTACCATCAATCTTCGAGCAATAGGGGCTAGATTCACTAGAGGGGTGGGTGCGACGAAGCAGGAGCAGCTGAAAGATGAGGTGGAGGACATGGTGAAGAGGCAGGCCGGCGATGTCAATCTGTTTGGTGAGATAGACGGTGAGGGCCAAGCTCAATAACCTAAGTGGAGAGGAACATGTATGAGACAACTAGAAGGGGGAGTTAAATGTATGAGGGCCTAAGCAAACATTTGTGTATTTGTATAAATGTTGTAAATAGATGACATGTGCGTGTTTAGGTGGCTTGCTAGTGCTTGTGGTGAAAAAGAGATGTGTTGTTAACCCTAACACATTTATATGTGGTATAAGTAGCGTCCAAGCAGTTAGTTCGTTACTAGGCTCTTGGCCTTGGCTAGCCCGCATTCCACAACATCGAGCGCTAGAGCCCGTGCACGTGTAGGAGGAATAGACGTGACCGAGGAACCACAGCCAACCACCCATAACATAGAGCACTGGAGCCTATAGCACATGTAGGGAGAGATCGGAGATAAGGTTTTCTCCAAAGAACATAGAGCAGAACGTGTGTTGCTCGATGGTTGGTGGAATATCTCAAAGATATTTTAGTATGGAGAAACGGGGTGAAGCATTTATAGAGATCACGTATAATTGTAGGACTTTGTTAAGGAGTAGCTTGGATCTGGTAATCGTAAATGGAGATTAAACTAGAGTGGAGAAATAATTGAGACAAATTATGGTGACAAAAATTTCATTCATTATGGAGTGAAGAGTACATATCTGGAGTGTTTCAAGGATAGAAATGTATAAGGTGCTTGATGTGCCATGAATTGGGGATATCGACTCCCTCTATGTCACATAGCCGGTGAGACCCTGGTGGGGTAACCTCTTTGACCACGTAAGGCCCTTCCTAGGGGGAGGAGAGCTTGTGCATCCCTTTGGTTTTCTGCTTTCTACGAAGAACAAGGTCACCGACCGTAAATGAACGACCTTTGATATTGTGATTATAGTATCTTCTTAGGCCTTCTAGGTATTTGGCTATGCGGATGCAAGTGATCAGGCGTTCTTCTTTGACTCTATCTATGTCCTCTATCCGAATGGCTACGGCTTGCTCTTCATTATAATGTTCCACCCTAGGTGCTCGGAAGGCGATGTTCATTAGAAGTTTGGCTTCTGAGCCATAGAACAAAAAATATGGAGACACACCGATGCTATGGCTAGCTTGAGTGCGCAGTCCCTAGACCATAGCTAGGAGCACTTTGAGCCATCTGCCCGAATGCTTTTCCTCTTTCTAGTATAGTCTCTTTTTGAGGGCATCGAGGATCATGTCGTTCGCCCGTTCGACCTGGCCATTGGCTCTAGGATGGGCAATAGAGACGTATTTGATGGAGATGCATCGGTCTTCATAGAAGTCCCAAAAATGGTGACCAATGAATATAGTTTTGAGGTCAGTGATAATGCTATTTGGGAGACTGAATCTATGGATGTTATCTTCGAAGAGCTCGACTGCCTTCTTTTCAGTGGCCAAAACAAGCAGCTTGTATTCGATACACTTGGAGAACTTATCAATGGCAATGTATACATACCAAAAACTGCCTGGCGTAGGCTTGAAAGGCCCGATCATGTCTAGTCCCCAGCATGCAAAAGGCTAAGAAGCTAGGATGGTCTGCAATTCCTACGCTGGCACATGTATTTGCTTGGCAAAAAATTGACATCCTTCACAGCGTCGGATGAGGTCTTCTGCGTTGGTGATGGTCATGGGCCAATAAAAACCTACTCAGAAAGCTTTGTCAACTAGGTTTCAAGAGGCCACGTGATTGCCATAGGAGCCAGAGTGAATTTCAAGAAGTAGTTTCACTCCCTCTTCTTAGGTGATACATTTCTGCAGTATCCCTTCCTCGACGTTTTCCTCATCAACTTCATGTCTACCTGCACGTAATGCTTGCTATGATGGATGAGGCATTCATTTTCGGTCTTATCGGTGGGTACCTCGGTGCTAGTGAGGTATTTGATGAATTGTTCCCTCCAATCTACAACCGGTGAAGGTACTATAAGTACCAGCTGCTCGGTAGGGGGAACTTCTTGAACTTCCTTCTCTTCCTTAATAGATGGCATGAAGAGGTCTTGAATGAAGACCCTAGGTGGAATTGCGATGCGAGAAGAGCCTATATGGATAGGTGCTCGGTGAACTAATTTTAGTCTCGTACCACGTGATAGTACTCGATACCGTAGAACTTTTCTTTGAGTTTCCTGATCTCGACGTAGTATGCATCCATCTTCTTACTAGAACAGGACCAATCTTTGTTGACCTAGTTGATGACCAGCATGGAGTCTCTATATACCATGAGGCATTTGACATCGAGCTTGATGGCTATACAAAGTCCATGGAGACATGCTTCATACTCTGCGACATTGTTGGAAGCTAGAAAATGAATTCGTAGGACGTAATGGAGCTTGTCCTTAGTTGGAGTAATGAATAAAATGCCAGCACCAGCACCATTGATGTTGAGGGCACCGTCGAAATACATCACGTGGTGCTTGGGGCAAGCAATGGGGATGGGCTCTTGGATCTCGGTCCACTCAGCGACGAAGTCCGCCAGCACCTACGACTTAATGGTAGGCCTACTTCTAAATTCTATGGAATAAGTGCTGAGCTTGACTTCCCACTTGATGATGTGGCCATTGGCCTCTTTGTTACGGAGGATGTCCACTAGAGGGAACTCGGTGACCACGGCGATCTTGTAGTACTCAAAGTAAGAGCGGAGCTTGCGCGACGTGACCAGAATAGCGTATAACAGCTTTTGAACCTGAGGGTAATGAGTTTTGGACTCATTAAGAACCTCACTGATGAAGTAGACCAGACATTGTACCTTATAGGCATGGCCAACTTCCTCATGCTTGACAACGATAGCTATGCTAACGACGTGAGAAGTGGTGGTGATGTAGATCAATGGGGTTTCATCTGGTTGAGGCATCATCATGATCGGAGGCTTCATTAAAAACAACTTGAGCTGCTCAAAGGCCATATCAGCCTCCTCTAACTAGGAGAACCGCTCGGAGGCCTTGAGTAGTTTGAAGAATGGTAGTCCCTTTTCACCGAGGCGTGATATAAAGCAGCTGAGAGCAGCCATGCACCCTATGAGCTTTTGTATATCCTTTACGTAAGTTGGCCATTTCATATTGGTAATGGCGGAGACCTTGTCAGGGTTGGGTTTGATACCACGGGCACTGATGATGTAGCCCAGGAGTATGCTGGATGGAACTCCAAAGATGCACTTTGAAGGGTTTAACTTTCATCTATATCTTTTTAGGTTGGCAAATGTTTCTTCGAGGTTGGCGATGAGACTATTGGCGGTTTTCGATTTGATGACCACATCGTCGATGTAAGCTTTGATGTTGTGGCCTATCTGTTGGTCAAGGCATATCTGGATGGCCCTTTGGTAGGTCGCCCTAGCGTTTTTTAGTCCAAAGGACATGGTGTATAGCAATATGCACTGAAAGGCATGATGAATGATGTTTTGATTTGGTCATCCTATTTGAGGGATATCTGGTGATAGCTGGAGTAACAGTCAAGGAAGGAGAGGAGTTTGTAGCTAGCAGTGGAGTCTACAACCTTGTCTATCCGAGGAAGACCAAAGGGGTCTTTAGGGCAGTGCTTGTTGAGATTAGTGTAATCAACGCACATTCTCCATTCTTTATTCCTCTTTTGAACAAGGACTGGGTTTGCCATCCACTCAGGATGATACACTTCTTTAATAAATTTGGCTGCTAGGAGCCATTTTATTTCTACCCTAATAGCCTCCTTCTTGTCTGGCATGAATCGTTAGAGCTTTTGCTTGATCGGCTTAGCGGTCAATGAGACATTCAAGGTGTGCTCAATCTTCTCCCATGGTACCCCCGGTATGTCTGTAGGTTTCTAAGAAAACACGTTGGTGTTGGTATGTAGGAAGGAGATGAGCATGCTTTCCTATTTGGGGTCGAGATGAGCCCCAATATTGATGGTCTTGGTGGGGTCATCGAGGCCGAGGCCGACCTCCTTCATTTCCTTAGACTTGGTGGAGGCACGAGGAGGCTCCAGCGCTGGGATCTCTAGGTTGTCGGTGGGCACCATTGTGCTGTCGATGACCATGTTAGCCATCTGGATGGAGAGGTCGGTGGCTTTGGCAAGGGAGAGACTCTCTGTTTTGTAGGCGTAGGTGATGGAGAGGTTGGCCCATAGGGCCAGAGCTCCTATTGGCGAGGGCATCTTCAATACCAAATAGACATAGTGCGGTATGGTCATGAACTTGGCCAGAGCTGGCTGACCAAGTATGACATGGTAGGCGGTGTTGAAGTTAGCGATGTAGAAGTTGATGTGCTCGACATGGAAGTTGCTAACCATGCTGAATTGTACCAAGAGGGTGATCTCTCCAAGTGGTTTGGATGCCCTGCCAGGTACCACACCCTAGAAGGAGGAGTCAGAGGGAGTGAGGTCTTCTACTCCAAGGCCTAGCTCCTTTAGGGCTCTGACAAAGAGGAGGCTCAGGGCACTTTCTCTGTCGATGAGTACTTTCCTAAAGAGTACTTTCTTGACGGTTGCATCAAGAGCGAGGGGGAAATGCCCTATGTAAGGGATGTCCACCCACTAGTTGGCCCTGTTGAAGGTGATGGGGACCTTAGACTAAGGGTGATAGATGGGGTCGGCGATAGCATCTTGTGTGTTGACGGCGAGCACCCGGCGGGTGGTGAGTTTTTGATCTCTTCAGCTCTCAATGGTGGCAAGGCCCTCAAAGATAGTGGCGACCACTTTGTCATAATCCTAGAAGGCGTTATTGTTGTCCCTAGGTGGTCGGTGGCCTCTGGCTCTGTCGTCATTGTTGTAATCCTTCTTTTTGGCCTAGAACTCCTTAGCCACTCCAAGGCAGTCCTTCATCTTGTGCTTGGTGTTCTTGTGGAGAGGGCATGGGCCTTTGAGGATTTTCTTGTACTCCTCATTGTAGTTACATTTGGTGCGAGGTTCATCAATGGTGGCAACGATGTTGTTTGGTCGGTGGTGGCGATATTGACCAGCATTGGACCCTTCCGGCCAATCACGACCACTGTCTTGATGGTGGCCGTGGTCATTGTAGCGGCGGTCACTATGGCATTGTTCGTTAGGGTGCTTGTCACCATGGCAAGTTGGGCAGTGATTGCTAGCATCCTCATTGAAGCGAACTTCGGTGTCTTCAGTGTCGGCGTACTGATCAGCGGTCGTGATCATCTCACCAATCCCCTTTGGCGGCTTATGATTTAATTTGGAGCAGATATCGCTAGGATGGAGTCCTCTAACAAAGGCGGTGATGACTTCTACTTCCGTGATGTTGGGAATAGAATTCCTCATCTTGGAAAATCGTCTGATGTAGCTACATAGGAGCTCGGATGGTTTCTGATAAATGTGATTCAAATAGTGCTTGGTGCCCAGCCGAGTACATGTAGCCACGTAATTGTCGGTGAAAACCTTCTTCAATTATTCCCAAGATCTGATGGAATCTGGGGCGAGGCTCATGAGCCAGTTCATTGCGGTTGGCGTGAGCATGATGGGAAGATAGTTTGCCATGACACTGGTATCTCCCCCGATGGGGCATACAGCAGTGGCATAAGCTTATAGCCACTGTGTGGGGTTCATCCACCCCTCATAGGGCTTGACCCCAATGATTTTGAAACCATGGGGCCACTGGAGTGTTCGGAGTACTCTTGTGAATGCCCGGGGCCCTTCGGGATCATCGCCGTCGGGACTTCCTCTTCATGTAGAGAGAAATGGCGCCCAAAGATATGACATTGTGCATCCTAGAGGTTGTTGATGTGTGTTCAGACATCTTGATCGACTTCTTGGTCAACTTGGTGAGGGTAGTCGATACGGTTCCCCCTAGCTCCCCTTGGAGGGGTCGTCCATCGTCATGATATTGGTTGGTTAAACGGCTTCTGCCGGGGTGGTGATTGGATCTTAGAATGGCAGATTAGTGATTCAAGCTTGTTGAGTAGGAAGGTCCCTGATCCTGGTGGATCTCATTGACCTAGCAGTGCGCCGCTTTAAGCATTGTGGCGACCTTGGTGACTTCTAGCGTTTACTCAAGCCGAGCAAGCTCATTAGCGATCATGGCCAAGTTGGTGCTTGGGGTCTTGTAGACATCATGGCCATCGACATAGACAAATTCGTCATCAAGGTTGCAGCAGAGTGGGTGTGGCCTCCCTTGTGAGTCGAGTTGTTCTCCATTATGAGCAGCCTCGGCTAGCACAATGGTGGCCTCAATCGCTCAGCGCTATGCATGGTTGATGTTTCTATTGACACGAGTTGCGTGGTCCTCATCAGTTTCTCCATCTCATGGAGGGCTGTCGACGCTGACATTAAAAATCCTGCCTCCTTGGAAGGGTGGGAAAGGAGGTTGGATGATGGCGGTTTCGGCGACAGTCTTCGTAGAGCCCTAGGACTCAGAGTCTAGATTTTCCTCTAGGATGGTGTGGAGGGATGCTTTGGGAAGTCAGCTGATTTCCAGCATATTGACAGTCAGCGAGAGGATAGATGTCTCCCATCTGGTCGGTGAATTTGTCCCTTAGGGCATCCTAATGGATGGCGGCCGTATCCCCTAGAGTTTCCTGATCGACAGATAGTCGGCGCTGAACTAGAGTGGTCAGAGCTGATTCCATGAGGGAGAGGCAGTCGGCGAGCTCCTAGCCAACCTGATTGATGGATGCGATTAGATCATCGTTGCTGATCTGCTTCCTCGGGTAGCGGGGGAGCAGGCGGTGAGTTGTTGGTGAAGACGACCTCAGAAGTGGTTCTGAGATCGGATCTACTATTACAGGTGTTGGAGTGGTCGGCGCAGAATCGATCCACACCGGCTTGATGATCTCTCTGTCTCCATCAGCATTGATGACCCAGGGGATCGATCCAACCATATAGATCTAGCTGAACTTTGGGGAGGACGAAGAGCCAACAAAATGTACCATCTTGTTCATCATGGAAATAGCACGCACACCCCTACCTAGCGCACCAACTGTCGACAGAATATCGTCAGTAGTCCTCCGAGGGGTATCCCATGAAGGTGGATTGATCGGCAGTGGTGCGCGCAATCAAGAACAAGAAGGCAACAGAGACACAAGAGTTAGACAGGTTTGGGTCGTCTGCATGACGTAATACCCTACTCCTATGGTCTCTTGGTTTGTATTGGCTATCATATAATATTACGAGTGTTTTGAGGGGGTCCCCTACCTGCCTTATATAGCCGGGGGGTAGGGTTACAAGTCAGTTAGATCTAGGAGATAACCGGTAAGTAATAACATATTACAGGAATCACGGGATCTACAATATCCTAACAGATCTTATAGCATCTTTAGGATATCGCCCTTGATGTCTTGCGATACACGCCGAGCAGTACCGTGCAGCGTAAGTCTTTGTCTTGTGGGCTAGACCGCCCCTAGTAGCGTAACCTAAGTAATCTGCCGTGGGTATCTGGGGTTGTACCCCCCATAGATACTTTGTTCGATCAGTTGGCTGGTGCAAAAGTGTTCTCAAAGATTGATCTTCGTTCAGGGCATCACAAAATTAAGATTCAGCCGCAAGATATACCAAAGACAGCTTTCTCTACTAGGTATGCCCTTTATGAATACCTAGTCATATCTTTTGGTCTTACCAATGCTCCTACATTCTTCATTACCTCATGAACTAGGTCTACATGCCAGAGTTGGACAAGTTTGTAGTGATAATCATTTATGATATTTTGGTATATTCTAAGAACAATGAAGAGCATGCACATCACCTTTGCATAGTCCTAACTCGATTGTGGGAACACAAGTTGTATGCCAAATTCAGCAAGTGTGAGTTTTGATTAGATCGAGTGTAGTTTTTGGGGCATGTCCTAACCCTTGAAGGCATCTCTATAGATCCTAGCAAGGTGCAAGATGTGTTAAATTGGAAATCTCCAAGTTAGTGCATCAGATTTGTTAGTTCCTTGGTCTTGCTGGTTATTATCAGCGCTTCATCCCTGAGTTTTTCAAAATAGGTCAACCAATGACCAAGTTGCTTCAGAAGGATGTTAAGTTTGTATGGAGTCCAACTTGTGAAGAGGCTTTCCAAGCCCTAAAGAAGTTTCTTACCTCTGCTCCTGTTCTTGCTCAACCAGATATTGATAGGCCATTTGATGTGTATTATGATGCCTCTAGGACTGGATTGGGTTGCGTGCTTATGCAAGATGGATGTGTAATAGCTTATGCTTCACGTCAGCTAAAAAAGCATGAGATGAATTACCCCACCCATGATTCAGAGCTGGCTGCAGTGATGCATGCTCTAAAAATTTGGAGGCATTACCTGTTGGGAAATAAAGTACACATTTTTACGGATCACAAGAGCCTCAAATATATTTTCACTCAATCTGAGTTGAATATGAGTCAATGGAGGAGGCTTGAGTTAATCAAGGATTACAATTTAGAGGTTCATTATCACCCTAAAAAAGCTAATGTGGTAGCTGATGCTTTAAGTCAGAAGTCGCATCAGGTTGAGGAAGAATCTTGGCCCCTCACTCATTCTGAAGTGTTAGCCCATATTGCTCTAGTCTCAGATTTACTTGAGCAAATTATCATAGAGCAAAGGCAAGATGCTTCAGAAATCCCTCATATCAAGAAGTTAATTGCCGAAGGGCGTGGTTCTCATTTCAGTGTTGATGATCAAGGTGTGGTGAAGTTCAAGAACCGATTGCTGGTTCCCTTAAGAGATGAGCTTAGGAGAAAAATTTTAGATGAAGCTCACAATTCCAAGTTATCCATTCAACCTAGAAGAAACAAGATGTATCATGATTTGCGTCACTTGTATTGGTGGCCAAATATGAACCAGGATATTACTAAATACATCTCAGACTTGCTGGTTCCCTCAATCGATGAGCTTAGGAGAAAAATTTTAGATGAAGCTCACAATTCCAAGTTATCCATTCATCCTGGAAGCAACAAGATGTATCATAATTTGCATCACTTGTATTGGTGGTCAAATATGAAGCAAGATATTACTAAATACATCTCAGAATGCGACATTTGTGGGACGGTTAACGCGGACCATATGCGTACACCTGGTTTTCTACAGCCCTTACCTATCCCTATTTGGAAATGGGAGGATATTTCCATGGATTTTGGTGTGGGTTTGCCCCGCACAACAAAGGGGCATGATTCTATTTGGGTCATTGTGGATCGCCACACCAAGTCCGCTCATTTTCTCTTAGTGGATATAAGGTATTCCTCCAAGAAATATGCCAAGCGGTATTTTGATCAGGCTATAACCTTACATGGAGTTCCTCTCACCATTATCTTTGATAGAGGGTCAGTTTTTATCTCTTGCTTCTGGGAGCAACTCTAGAAGTGCCATGGTACTCGCCTCCTCAGAAGTTCAGCTTATCATCTGCAAACTGATGGTCAGACAGAAAGAGTTAACCAAGTACTTAAGGATATGTTGAGAGCTTGTGTCATTTCTTTTCTAGAAAAGTGGGATGAATGCTTGACTTTACCTGAGTTTTCTTATAACAATAGTTATTAAGAAAGCATTTGAATGACACCTTTTGAGGCTCTATATGGCAAGAAGTGTAGAACACCACTTAACTGGGTTGAAGTAGGAGACCGTGGTTATTTTAGGCCTGATTTTATCAAAGAAGCAAGAGAACAAGTTAGTGTTATTCAGAGTCATTTGAAAGCAGCTCAGAATCGTTAGAAAACTTATGCGGGCAAGAGGAGAAGACCTTTCCAATTTGAAGCTGGTGACTATGTGTATTTAAAGGTATCTCCAATGAGAGGTAAGCATCGGTTTGGGGTTTGTGGGAAATTAGCTCCTCGCTATGTTGGACCGTACAAAGTCTTGGAACGGTGTGGTTCTGTTGCTTATCGTATCTAGCTACCGGAGATCTTGTCGGCAGTCCACAATGTTTTCAATGTTTCCCAACTGAAAAAGTGTTTGCGAGTTCCCAATAAAGCGATGGAAATTGAAGGGCTTCCTCTCCAACCTGATCTTTCTTATTTGAGCATCCCGTCAAGATTTTGGATGAAAAAGAAAGAGTGACTAGAAACAAAGTGGTGAAATTTTACAAGGTCCAATGGCAAAATCATTTGGAGGATGAAGCAACTTGGAAATAAGAAATCTATATTTTTAAACATTATCCCCATCTCCTTTCTAGTTCACCAAGGTAATTATGTAAATTGAAATTTATTTCTTATCTCTTTCCCACACTAGACACACACAAGAAATCTTGGGATGAGATTTTGTTTAAGGGGGTAGAGCTGTAACACCCTCGGTGTTACACCCTAAACAAACCACTAAACCATGTCATGAGAATCATGTTTATGTGATAAAGCATGTGATAAAGTGTGTAGATCAATTTCTTGTAACCTAAAATGACTAATAAAAATGTTAAATAAAAGTTGATTCAATAGCTCATGTATATCAAGTAGGGTTGAAAACCAATTTTTATTAAGCAAAAGTATTATAGAACATGTGTGTGACACCTAAATAAGGTTTGAAGTACAAACTTTATAGATGACAATGTAACTCTTGTTGTAGAAAAAGAGCATTGCTAGCTAGTATTTATAATGGCCTAAAAATGGAACCTGAAACTAAATCCAGCTCAAGACGAAGATTTTCAAGTTTGAAAATAGGGTGACGATGCTATATTGGAGAATTAATTCCGTGCAATTTAGCTAGGCAGTGGTGTCATGTTTTAGCTCATGTTAGTAGTCTGATATGCCCGCTTTAGCATAGTGAAGGTGGTTTGGTCTCAACTTCCATAGTCCGATTGTTATTAATGCTTTAAAATTCATGCACATCACTTGCTCGGTCTGTGTGCGCAGTCACCATGTGCCTGTGCTCGCCGTGGCATCCTGGCTGGGCCATGCCCATGGGACTGCATTGCTGGGCCAGGGTCACCCTAGGCCAGCCGTGGCTTGGCTGCGACCTAGCCGCCACTAGCCGCTGTCGCACGGAGCCGCTGCTGCTTCTCGCCTAGCCGTGCGGTGCTTCTGGCTACCCCACCACTCCTACCACACTGCTGCCCCTGCCCTGCACCATGGTGCAGCTACCACTATACCACACACTTTTTACAGCGACTACAAAAGAGTCGCTATAAGTCATTATAGAGACCGATCATTGGTCGGTATAGCCCTTTACCAACCGACATCATTAGACGGTGTAAGTGGCATCGGTATAAAGTTATACCAACCGACATATTTATAGCGAACGATAGTTGGATGCTCTTAGTTATACCGACACTTGATTTGTTACAATCTTTACCGACCAATGGTTTGATGGTATATATCTTTTTACCGACCAACAATCCATCGCTGTGAACTGACATGATTATATATAATTAATTTACATTTACCATATAATTTCAAGCCTACTCAACATCCACACCAATCCACATTACTCATTAATCGCATAATAATCCATAGCAATTCACGTTACTCATCAATCGTATGTGGTTAGATAAACATATCTCAAGTTTTCCTTGAAGCCAACATTTGCACTTGTACAGTTGTACATCTTTACAAAAGAAAAGTGCATAGGCAACCTAGCTAGCTTGGTCAAATGGCAGCCACAAGTCATATGTTGGCTTGTGCAATCTAATTAGTTCACTACAAAATGCCTCAACTCCAATTACTCAAACAAAATATCATCGGTGAGTATTTTGATTGATCTTGTTGTTGACATTATCCAACATCTCACAACCTCTAGGTCCTCCTAGCTGAACAAAGTCAAGGTGACATTTGTTAATAGAACAGAATTACATAAAGCTACAATACATCTCTGCATCGACTAAATCTAAGTCAAAAACGAATATCAAAATCATCTAGATTTCTATAGTCTCTGTTGCAAGAAATGATAAAACATATTTGACATTTGTTGCTAGAACGTATCATGACCATATTTGAAAATCAAGTTGTAATAGGAGACAAGAGGGTTATTCTTGTTGCCAAACAACAACTAAACATTTCCCATTCATTTATCTGACATAAGTTAACACAGGTTAAGATAAACCATTCTACTATATATGTTTCATAAATGGTGAAAAAATACATGTAGAGGGAAGATTGATCTTGATCATTTGATCTTCTGAGTAGAAGGGAGTTTAGCCTCCAGTTTCTTTTCATGGACATTATTTGTTTTCTGAGGCCTTAGTGATTGGGAGTGAAGTTTGAAAATGCATCTTGAAGGAGAAAACAGTTTGAGGAGCATGATAATATGGGATATTGACTTTTATGGTGTTTTCCTGGAATATGAAGTGGAACACCACTTGCAAGATTAGTAGCTTCTTGTCAACCTTTGCATGTAGTAAATTATTGGCAATGTTCAGATGAATATGAGATGATAGGTTAATTCTATAAGGTGACCCTGAAGTGGAGCACCACTTGCAAGATTAGTAGCTTCTTGTCAGTCTTTGCATGTAGTAAATTATTGGCAATGTTCAGATGAATATGAGATGCTAGGTTAATTCTATAAGGTGACCCTAAAGGCATGAACATTTACTATCCCCTGTTTTGGTTGACTAACCACACGGACCATATTTGGCCTCCTAGCTGGTGTTTTGCAAGCATATGCTTTGAAATAATATTTGTACTACTCAAGTGGAATTCTGCTTTCTAATATCTACCAAATTTAATTCTGATTTTACTACTTCTAAAAATAGACATATATAATGGATTAATAGCTAGATCTTACAAGAAACTACTTAGATTTTAGTGTTTTAATCTACTGTCAATACTCTATAGTTTGGAAATCAGCTGAAATAAACTTAAGTCACTCAGAGGAGAAACATACCTGAAGTACCATGATTGGTTATTGATGCCTTGCTAACCTTCATCTATCACAAATATCAATAGTTAAAAGTCTGGTCACTAATCACATATGAGAAAACATGAAACAATGACTAGGACAGTTTATTACTCTATTCACAATCTAGATCTTCATCAATCCACTCATTTATTGCAGTCTCAACATAATTTCTTTTTGGCCTTGGGCGCAAATTATGGTGTTCAGTTGCAGTAGCACTTGTGTGATGAGTTCTCTATAAGTAACATGATAGCATAAGTACTTGTCATTAAATATTCAAACACTAATAACAATCTTTCTATAGAACCTTTGTTCTTTTCTTAGCTTGACCATGCTGCACTTCTGGCCTAGGAGGGATCAGGCTCGCTAGCATCTCTTTGTTTCTTGCAATGTTTGCATTCCTTTCCAGTTCCATCTCGATGAGGGGAGCATCCTCATTATTTCTTCTAGCGCTTGCCATTTTTTCTCCTAAAAATGAAAAACAAATCAGCAACCTTTTACGGTCAAATAAATCACAACATTATTTAAACAAGACTTACTTTTTGGACCCCTTTTTAGATTTTTTGTCAACAATTATACCATCTATGTCCCTTCTAACAGAAGGGACAACCCCATTAATAATATCCATAGTCACATTGTCGTTTAGATCAGGAAATGACATAATCAATCCATTATCACCATCAATGTGTTCATTATCCAAATTATCCAAGTCATACACATCAATAGGTTTTGACTGAATAGCAGCAGCCAAATTATACAAGGCTAGAATGAAAGGCTCATCTGATATCTTTTCACCTGTATTGAATAAATCTTTTCACCTGTATTGAATAAATGCTTAAAGTTGACACTTGTGATCCCAAATTGATCAGTTTGTACCCACTAGACCCGGTTATCAACCCAATCACACATGAATAGCACCAGATTTCCTTTTTTATGATAGTTTAGTTCAAGAATTTCCTTTAGATTACCATAATAGACCTTTTTCCAATTATAGTGTTATCATTATTGCCCCTCTCAAAACTTGTTGACTCTACAACTACAGCAACCCCACTATTTTGAACAACTCTCCCTCATCATAGGATCTTGTGTGAAAATTAAATCCATTAATGTTAAAGCTACTATACATATGTGCAGTCATCATTGGCCCCTTTGCCAAAATTTTAATCTCATTTGTTGCTTCGTCACCCATTTCTTCCACATGTATTCATGAAAACCTACTATTAACCTAAATGTGAAATCCATGTAAAGTTACATTTACTGAGATTTCTTCTGTTGCTTCCTCACCCATTTCTTCCACAATGAGAGTTGTTGAACAAGATAAAATCATAGAACGCAGGAACTAAATATATATATATATGCATCTACCCTAAGCAGCAGTTTAGTTCTAGACTTATGACCTGAAATTACTGAAGGCTTGGTCCACAGCATGTTTCCGTAGTAAGCAACCAACACCACAGCACAAGCAGACTAGCAAAGTGAGTTTCGGCCAATGGAGAAGCTGCCCTTGCATGTCGCCAAGCAATGTCCAAGAAAGCAAAAAGATTAACGACATTTAGCTAAAACTAATTCATTCAAAACCAAAAATGAATCTTCAAGACTGTTGAGACTAAAGTCTGAAGAAAATCACCGCTCAGAGTGACCGACTGCTGAGACTAAAGCCCGGCACCACACGGTAGGAGACTACGACTCCCAGCTAGGCGTGGCCCTCCTACGCGGCATGGCCCTACTGCTAGGCATGGTGGTGCGGCCCCCTGCTCGGCGCAGAACCTAGGAGTAGCGGTAGCATGGACCCCTGGGAGCGATGTGGACCCCTGCAGCAGCGGTGGCGTGGACCCCTAGGAGCAGCGTGGACCCCTACAGCAGTGGCAATGTGGACCACTAGCAGCAGCGCGGCACCCTGCAGCAGTGGCAGCACAGACCCCTAGGAATGGCGTAGAACCCTACAGCAGCAGCGGCGTAGCCCCCTAGGAGCAGCGTGGCCACCTGTAGTGGCGTGGCCCCTGCCTACAGCAACAGCGTGGTAGCACTGTAGCAGCTGCTGGGATCCCCTAGACTGTGTGTGGCGATGATTTGGGATGGAAGGAAGGGTTGCAGTGTTTTTTTTCATAGAAGGAAGGAGATAAGGTCATAAGGGGAGCGCGAGCCAGAAAAAAGTGGTAGTGGTGAATTTTTTTTATGCGTGTACCAGGGTTTCGGAGATTCGGTTGGCAAATGTTTGGCATGAATCGGTAGCCACAGTGTGCTAGATTTTAGCTCTATATATACCAATAGACTGTCCGATGTTATTACTGACCTATACCGACCGATAGTTCGACTCTATCTATAGCGACCGATGTATAGCCGCCGAAGGCGCCTTTACCGACCGATGGTTCGTTGGAATTCTTTACCGACCAATATTACATCGCTAAATAACTAGTTTTAGCGACCGATGTCTGACGCTAATTCTAGTGTGTGTAATAGTGTACTACTGGTGCCGTCGCCTCGCCATTGCGTCCGCACCCCCCTGCACCTCTGCGCCACTGCTGGCCCGGTCCGATGCTCGTCACTGCTACACGCACATGGCTGGGCTCGCCGTCATCTTGCCATTTATGGCACTATAGCCGCGCGGGCCATGCTCAGTCACGTCCCCAATCACTGTGTCTACGCACATGTCTCCCCAATCGCATCGGCCACGTCCCACCAAGACAAGGTCGAGCTGAGCCCCACCTCTCTCTCTCTCTCTCTCTGCTTCCATGGCCGGCTGGGCCACGCCAATAAATCTGTTAGGGAGAGATCATCTTGAGCCGATTCTTCACGTCGCTGGCTTCACCATTAAGTCACCTAGCCCCCCGCCCCACATCGCTTTGGACCAAGCCCAACCAAGCTTCAATTTTGGCGTTTCCTTGCCACTGGGTCGATAAGGCCGTGTGCATCAAAAGTCGATGGCAGTTCCCCATTGAACCCATTGTAGCCAATTCATCTGCACCACTAGCCTCGCCTTGACTCCCTCTCCACCCTACATGCGCCAGCGGAACTACTACCGCCTCCCCGACACCGCTGACATGGTCGTGTCTGCCGTAGCTCATCGCCGAGCTTGCCGTGCGCACGTGGCCAGCCCATCCCCAGCCTCCTCCGCTACAACCACCACACCGATCGAACTCGTGGTAAGTCCCTGGTTCTCACTGGCTAGCTGATTAGGTCCTTAGGTGCCTTGGTTCGCCAAAACAGTCGCGCCACCATCACGGATGGCCGTGTGTCATCGTACCTTGCTCCAGCGAGTCCCACCGCCCCGCGTTGCCACTTAGCGTAGGCATTTAAGCCATAGTTGGAGGTCAGCCCGACCGATGGGCCTATGTGAGCCTTTGGTGGCCGGTGTAGCCACCCAATGCTAATGCTCGCCGCGCCATTGTGCATGAGTTAGCTGGGTGTGTGGGGGGGGGAATTAGAGGAAGGCCAGGGGACTAAGTAAAGAGGTTAGAGAGAGAAAGAATTAGTAAACAGATGGCGACGTAGTTTCAAAAAAAGATCAGGGTCTCTTTTGCAAAAGAGCCACGCCCATGCGGGTTTCCCTCTTGGGCCGCGTTGATGGGCCGGCCGACGCGCGTGGTTCGCGCGTTTGTGGGCCGCGAGGTCGGTTTCATTTTTTTCTTTTTCTTAAAAATAGGTAATAGCTTTCTATTTAATTTCTGAGCTAGATTTGTATAATTAATATAAATTTGTATAGGTTTCCAAAAATTATAAAACTAATTTTGTTAGGTTCCTAAAATCATTGTCTACCTGATAGTGTAGTTAGTTCATACATATCTGTGTTGATACTAAAGGCTATTAAATCATTTGAAAGTGCTTAATATTATTAAGGTAATTATTGTAGGAGTTTTTGTGGTAAATTGGTGAAAATTTTAATCCTAAAATTTTTATGGTAGCTTCATTGTATTATTATGTGCTCACTGTAAATTTTGTAGCCTTAAACTGGACTAAACATTAGAATAGTTAAATGTTCTATGTTTAAATATACATTAAATCTTTAATAAAAATAAAGGCGTGCCATTAAATTGCAAAACTAGGTGCTTGTTAGTTGAACTCAATATCTTGCTTGATGATGATGATAGTTAGCTTAGTATCTTAGTTATTAGAGCTAGCTTAGTAGCTTAACATGTGTATTCTTATTTTAAGAGTTGTTGTTGCCTAAATACTGAATTGTTGCATCATCATCATCGCATGCATATAGAGAACGAATTGATAGAGATCATGACCACCGGCGAGCCCGAATTCAAGAAGATTATCGAGGAGTACAAGGAAGAGATTCTAAGGAGGAGGAGGTCCTAGAGCCACCACTGACTAACTTAGCTGACACCACGCCTGCCCAAGGCAAGCCCCGCTACATAACCCTTATTTTTTATAATCACCGTAAATATATGTGATGTGCATTTATGTTATAGGAATTCTATGAAAACCACCCAACCAACGCCACATCACCAATGAACGGATGCAGGAGCATCGTGTCTGATCATCAAGACCGACACCGCACCTCTCAGCCTACACTGACCGGACGTGCAGGTCCAGCGAGGCCTGCGTCCGGTCACTTCCAGTGACCTCCTTTCGTCTCCGTTTCTTCGCCGAGTTGATCCACTTCAACACCAACTTCTTCTCCTTAGCAAATGTGCCAACACTACCAAGTGTGCAATACCTTGTGCACGTGTGTTACCTTTTCACAAATATTTTTAAGGAGTTAGCCACTCAACTTGCCACGCCACTCGATCCTAGCAACGATGCAAAGTTAGATCACTCGAGTGGCACTAGATGACCGATATGCAAACAAATTTGCCCCTTTTGATAGTACTGTCATCTATCCTAAACCCGGTCATAAACTTCTCTACACACCTATGACCGGTGAAATGAAATGCCCTAGGTTATACCTTTGTCTTGCGCATTCCATTCCAACTCCTTCAATGTTGATGCAACACATACACCAACAAGATCGACAATAATACGATCCACTCCATATCATCACGTGACCATATTGGTTCATCGATCTTGACTTCACTTGCTCTTCACCGTTGCTTCGGTCCATCGGTGCCAAGTCATCACTCAACTTTCCATTCACACTTGCAACTGGTTCGTCGAGCCAAGTCATGTCTTGATCTTCTTCACCTTAATCACATGACTCAATGTCACGTCTCATGTGCAACGAGCTCCTTCATCATCACCTGTGTATCACACTCAAATACATATTAGTCCACCTAGGTTGTCACTCAATTAAAAAAATCAAACAAGGACCTTTCGCCCCTGCACCACGATTGAGCGCACGCCAGGGAGTGGCGGAGCCGTGATCGAAGGAGACCCAACCTGGGGACGCTCGAGGTCGGGCAAGGAATAGCCTAGAGGTGAGCGCTCGAGGTCGGAGTCGGAGACGAGAGAGATGGAGTCCTCTTTCCACGACGCAGCTTGGACCTCCCCGCGAAGCTATGGGCAGGAATGAAGGGATCCGTGAAGGGAGATAGGGCGCTTGAGGCGTCGGGGACGGCGGGGGCTTGTGCGGTGGTTGCCGACGCCGGCGCAGCTTCCGACAGGCTGGAGGGATTGGGGCTCTCGGTTAGCCTGCGCACGTCCACCGACCCATCAGCTAGTAGATCAGGCAGTCGAGACGACGGATCTAGGGTCGAAGCAGTTGATTTGGGCTGCGTTGGAGCGGATCTGGGGAATCCAGGGTGGGAGGAAGGGGGCAAGACGGGGGTGGAAGGAGTCGAGGCGCTCATCCCCCATGGGGCCTCTATCCCGTTTCGTCCTGGCCTATATTTTATATTACATGGTTTCTTATTAGCTCAGCGTTAATTAAAATTAGACGAGTGGGAAAATTGAGCAAGAGGTGTTAAACTTCTCCATTATTGCCCTCGATGGTCCGAGGTTTGCAGTCGGACTTTCCGAAAACCCACTTGGGATGGTGGCCAGCGAAAGGCCGGACTTCCTTAAACCGCAATGCAACTATAATGAGCAGCCTCTGTCACTGACGCCATTTCAATAATTCCTTGACGACCACATCTGACAGCAAAAGCAACAGCCAGAGGCCCAAGTTGGCCAATTTGCTCCCTAGTTTTCCATTCAAATATTGACAATGAAAATCAGGGGTAAAGCAGACTCGCCCTGGAGCCTTAATGTTTGCAGTCGCATTAATATTGACACTTGCCCAAAAAAACATCACTAGGCATGTAAGGTGAAAAAGATATGTTAACAGCTACGAAAATTCAATTCAAGACTTTGTTTTTGGTTTAAAAAGTTTTCAAGAATCCCGCTTTGTTTATGGCTGCTGTATACCTCAGTGCCAACGTTGAAAAGCAAAACCAGGCACCAAATCCAGTGTGGCAGTTCACCACCTTCCCCAGCTTGGGGTCACAGTCCACAAGATAAAACTATCTGTTCCAGTATCCGTCTGCAGCATAAAAATGTCTTTGAGCATAAAGCTATAGCACAGAACCCGCCCAGGTTCAGCTAATGGCTTGACCACTGGCCCTTAAGGCCTTAAACAACACAACCCCAGCCCAGCCGGAATCTAACGCAAACTTAATTAATTTATTCCCAGCAAACAGCTGAGTGAGACAAACAAGCCAAGCCTGCACATCAGCAATCAGTCATCCACATCTTTCTCGATTTCTGGTGCCACAGATCGTCGGACTTGGCCGGCACCTACCATTTCCCGAAAAGAAATGTTGCGTAGAAAGCGAAACCGAGTGCTTCCAGACAAAGAATTGCAATATATAAGCACACCATATATATATATATATATACACACACACATAATACATAACATGCAGTACGCACACTACAGTCCAGCAGGCATAGGCAAGGTAAATTATTGAATCAGTCTCAAACTCGCTTCCAATCATAGACGCACCATGCAGCAACATACTATAAACATTGTCATAGCTAGAGTTCAACTGGCAAAAGCATATATATGTAATCTACCATATATAACTACCGCGAGAAAACGTAGCAGATACAACTGCCTCTCCAGCATCACCACAGGTAGGAAACCTGCCATGAAAACAAAACGAATATGAGACGCTCCATTCACGGCAGAAGTGATCTTCTGCAAGAGATGTGTGTAGGGAAAACAAAATTAACAAAATAGCCAGTATGGATGCCTTACATTTTTCGCTGTCAACACACCACACTGATAATAACCATAGCTTCTCATTAAGCACCAGCTGCCATGAGCAGCTCATCAAGGCTCCAGATATCCCCATTGCTTGCCCCATCCTGTGGAATATCAGTTTGCTCCATTGATGCATCTGTTGAGCTGCTCTCAACATAAGGCAATGGCTGAAAGTTCATCTCAGGATCAAAACCAGCCATGACTTGTGCGAGACTGGGCGCACCATTTCCCTGAAGCATGGCTACACCATAGTTGTTCCTCATTCTCTTTGACACTCCACCTTGCATGTAAGATGCTGGTATAACATTATTGGGAGCAAAGACTGAGGTGTAGTCTGAGGTCATGGTGTCATCGTCCCACCCAAAGTCAGAAGAGCCATAGGAGTTGCTGCTCTGGTCAGAGAGCATGTTAGTTGCAGATCTCTTACGGGGCACCAGAGGTTTCACTGAAGGGAGGAAACTGGCACCCTCAGCTGGCTTCACAGGAACCTTATTGTCATTGAACGCAAACATTGCGAACAAATCATTGTTGTCATTGCTCAGGTTATTGAAAACCTCATCAGCACAGGCCTTTGGGGGTAGAGCTAGCTTTGTTGCATTCGCAGCAGTTGGCTTTGCAGTTGACTTCTGAGCACCTGGCACTTCATCAGGAAAATTGACCTTCGCTTTTCTTCCACGGATCTTGCGAGCTTCAGCATCATATGCCCTAGCTGCCTCCTCAGCAGTGTTGTAAGTTCCAAGCCAAACACGGACACCCTTGCTAGGGTCTCTGATTTCAGCTGCCCATTTGCCCCAAGGGCGCTGGCGGATTCCCCTGTATTGATTCTTCCGGTTGCGCTTTACCAAGTTAGCAGTAGGTCTATCTCCTTGAACATCCTTTGGAGTCATCACACCAACTATAATATATATGCATCTACCCTAAGCAGCAGTTTAGTTCTGGACTTATGACCTGAAATTACTGAAGGCTTGGTCCACAGCATGTTTTCGTAGTAAGCAACCAACACCACAGCACAAGCAGACTAGCAAAGTGAGTTTCGGCCAATGGAGAAGCTGCCCTTGCATGTCGCCAAGCAATGTCCAAGAAAGCAAAAAGATTAACAACATTTAGCTAAAACTAATTCATTCAAAACCAAAAATGAATCTTCAAGACTGCTGAGACTAAAGTCTGAAGAAAATCACCGCTCGGAGTGACCGACTGCTGAGACTGAAGCCCGGCACCACACGGTAGGAGACTATGGCTCCCAGCTAGGCGTGGCCCTCCTACGCGGCGTGGCCTTGCTGCTAGGCATGGTGGTGCGGCCCCCTGCTTGGCGCAGAACCTACGAGTAGCGGCAGCATGGACCCCTGGGAGCGATGCGGACCCCTGCAGCAGCAATGGCGTGGACCCCTAGGAGCAGTGTGGACCCCTACAGCAGTGGCAATGCGGACCACTGGGAGCAACGCGGCACCCGGCAGCAGCGGCGGCATAGACCCCTAGGAACGGCGTAGAACCCTACAGTAGCAGCGGCGTAGCCCCCTAGGAGCGACGTGGCCTTCTGCAGTGGCGTGGCCCCTGCCTACAGCAGCAGCGCGGTAGCACTGTAGCAGCGGCTGGGATCCCCTGGACTGTGTGTGGCGATGATTTGGGATGGAAGGAAGGGTCACAGTGTTTTTTTCATGGAAGGAAGGAGATAAGGTCATAAGGGGAGCGCGAGCCAGAAAAAAGTGGCAGTGGTGAATTTTTTTATGCGCGTACCAGGGTTTTGGAGATTCGGTTGGCAAATGTTTGGCACGAATCGGTAGCCGCAGCGTGCTAGATTTTAGCTCTATATATACCAACAAACTGTCCGATGTTATTACTGACCTATACGGACTGACAGTTCGACTCTATCTATAGCGACCGATGTATAGCCGCCGAAGGCGCCTTTACCGACTGATGGTTCGTTGGAATTCTTTACCAACCAATGTTACATCGCTAAATAACTAGTTTTAGCGACCGATGTCTGTCGCTAATTCTAGTGTGTGGAATAGTGTACTACCGGTGCTGTCACCTCGCCATTGCGTCCGCACCCCCCTGCACCTCTGCGCCGCTGCTGGCCCGGTCCGATGCTTGTCACTGCTACGCGCACATGGCTGGGCTCGCCGTCATCTTGCCATTTATGGCACTGCAGCCGCGCGGGCCATGCTCGGTCACGTCCCCAATCGCTGTGTCTGCGCACGTGTCTCCCCAATCGCATCGGCCACGTCCCACCAAGACAAGGTCGAGCTGAGCCCCACCTCTCTCTCTCTCTCTCTGCTTCCATGGCCGGCTGGGCCACGCCAATAAATCTGTTAGGGAGAGATCATCTCGAGCTGATTCTTCGCGTCGCTGGCTTCACCATTAAGTCACCTAGCCCCCCGCCCCACATCGCTTTGGACCAAGCCCAACCAAGCTTCAATTTTGGTGTTTCCTTGCCACTGGGCCGATAAGGCCGTGTGCATCAAAAGTCGATGGCAGTTCCCCATTGAACCCATCGTAGCCAATTCATCTGCACCACTAGCCTCGCCTTGACTCCCTCTCCACCCTACATGTGCCAGTGGAACTACTACCACCTCCCCGACACCACTAACGTGGCCGTGTCTGCCGCAGCTCATCACCGAGCTTGCCATGCGCACATGGCCAGCCCATCCCCGGCCTCCTCCGCTACAACCACCACACCGGTCGAGCCCGTGGTAAGTCCCTGGTGCTCACTGGCTAGCCGATTAGGTCCTTAGGTGCCCTGGTTCGCCAAAACAGTCGCGCCACCATCACGGATGGCCGCGCATCATCGTACCTTGCTCCAGCGAGTCCCACCGCCCCACGTTGCCACTTAGCGTAGGCATTTAAGCCATAGTTTGAGGTCAGCCCGACCGATGGGCCTGTGTGAGCCTTTGGTGGCCGGTGTAGCCACCCATGCCAATGCTCGCCGCGCCATTGTGCATGAGTTAGCTGGGTGTGTGGGGGGGGGGGAATTAGAGGAAGGCCAGGGGACTAAGTGAAGAGGTTAGATAGAGAAAGAATTAGTAAACGGATGGTGACATAGTTTCAAAAAAGATCAGGGTCTCTTTTGCAAAAGAGCCACGCCCATGCGGGTTTCCCTCTTGGGCCGCGTTGATGGGCCGGCCGACGCGCGCGGTCTGCGCGTTTGTGGGCCGCGAGGTCGGTTTCATTTTTTTCTTTTTCTTAAAAATAGGTAATAGCTTTCTATTTAATTTCTGAGCTAGATTTGTATAATTAATATAAATTTGTATAGGTTTCCAAAAATTATAAAACTAATTTTGTTAGGTTCCTAAAATCATTGTCTACCTGATAGTGTAGTTAGTTCATACATATCTGTGTTGATACTTATGGCTATTAAATCATTTGAAAGTGCTTAATATTATTAAGGTAATTATTGTATGAGTTTTTATGGTAAATTGGTGAAAATTTTAATCCTAAAATTTTTATGGTAGCTTCATTGTATTATTATGTGCTCACTGTAAATTTTGTAGCCTTAGACTGGACTAAACATTAGAATAGTTAAATGTTCTATGTTTAAATATACATTAAATCTTTAATAGAAATAAAGGCGTACCATTGAATTGCAAAACTAGGTGCTTGTTAGTTGAACTCAATATCTTGCTTGATGAAGATGATAGTTAGCTTAGTATCTTAGTCATTAGAGCTAGCTTAGTAGCTTAACATGTGCATTCTTATTTTAAGAGTTGTTGTTGCCTAAATACTGAATTGTTGCATCATCATCATCATCTCATGCATATAGAGAACGAGTTGACAGAGATCATGACCACCGGCGAGCCCGAGTTCAAGAAGATTATCAAGGAGTATGAGGAGGAGATTCTAAGGAGGAGGAGGTCCTAGAGCCACCACTGACTAACTTAGCTGACACCACGTCTGCCCAAGGCAAGCCCCGCTACATAACCCTTATTTTTTATAATCATCGTAAATATATGTGATGTGCATTTATGTTATAGGAATTCTATGGAAACCACATGCATATATATATATATATATATATATATATATATATATATATATATATATATATCCTAAGAGTCCTACTAGTGCAGGTTCGAGTAGCTGCTATGCTTAGGTTGTCGGTAGCGTGAGTAACCTGTCGTTACTCACAATAGGTGATTATTATTACTTTCATAATAAAAAATGATAAAGAGAAAATAGAGTCCAGACAGGGATATGGCATGAGTTATTGGTAGGTGTAACAAGTTGTGTTCTGCGGCCATGGGGTTTAGCTTGGTTACACTGTTTTCAATGTCCATGTCGATTGAGGACCGTCTATTGCTGTGGATGGTAGTCAGGTCACAGACTTATTATCCTGAGCACATACTTGCTTATGGGAGTGGGAAGGCTCGTTGCGCTCTTGTCATGGGTTCTGGCTCTTTCTAAACTGACTGATTAGAGGCAGGGAAAGGTGGAGGTCTAAGCACCATGCTGAGACTGGGTCTCAAGTGTGGGGGCTTAGAGTCCAAGTTTGGACGAGGACCTAGACCCCCAACAGGAGTGGAGTGGATTGGTCTCATTTGTGCCTGGGGTACAAGTGAGGCGTGTGCTTCGGGGTACCCAGCTGGGATACATTAGTTCACAAATAGTCATTTTCGTGAGATGGTACGACTTGGCTATGGTCTAGCACCGTAGTAAAAACTGGAAGATGAAAGATGGTGAAATAGTTCTGATTGCTCAACCCTTTCTAGAAAGTAGAACATGTGCTTACCTAGAATGGTTAGCTAACTACTAATAAAACTTGACCCTAAGAACGTACTTTTAGTAATGCTTTTTTGCAAACAAACAAAAGCAGCAAACCATATTGCCTATCATGTTCCTTGTGAGTCAGGAAACTATTCCCACTAGTCGGGTAAGTCTTATGAGTATATTGTGTACTCAGGGTTTATTTTACACTATTGCAGGTGCAATTTGAGGAGTTAGCTCTTGTGTTGAGGATTCTTCTGGTGGGCACAGATGGATCCGTGTATCGTTTCCGCTAGAAGATTATTACATTTCCGTTGTTTAATTATCGCACTCTAAACTCTAGTATTGTAATAAATAATTTTCAAGACTCTAGGTTGTATGAAATGGACTAAGTATTATAAGCGCGTACTCATTATTGGATTCTAGATGTAAAACGTGGATTGTTTAGTGTGCTCGACGGAACTGGCCAGTATAGTCCACTTTTGGGGAGCTTAGTGTCTAGTGGAAGACAAGCGCCTCCGAAAGTGTGTTATTCTACGTGGTTCTGCCATAGCCATAGGGTTGATAGTGTACCGAACAAGGGGTGGCGGTGCCACCCAGGCACCAATCCTTTCCCCAAGTTGCAAACTTTTTTCGCATTTCGTTCCACAGCAACTAGGAGCAACTTCTCGCAAGCGATGCTAACTCTCAAAATGTTTTCTCAAAACATGTTAGAGCCAAGTTAGCATTTCTCAAAACATTTTCATTAAACATTTTTGCTTGCTCTCCGATTGCACACTAGGCCTAAATGCAATGCATGAAGTCCAACACCTAGTGGCACTAGATGACTGAATTGTCTAGTTAAGAACCCCTCTTATTAGTACGGCCATCTACCTAAATGTGATCACGCTCTCTATAGTGTCTTATTCACTAAAATAAAATCCCTATTTATACATTTGCCTTGAGCTCCATAGGGTTTTGTTTTTCTCTTTCTTCTTTTCCAAGTTGAGCACTTGACCATCATCACATGTGGCCATCTTCATCATTTCATGTGATCAACGTCACCATTTGAGTGCCATCATGCTCCTCACTTGGATTGCACCAACCTAGCTCATATCACAACTCATGACAAAGGTTAGTGCATAGGTTTCATCAATTATACAAAACCAAACTAGGGCTTTCATCCGCACAATATCTCAAACACACAAAAAAAGATAAGCAATGAAAGTAATGCTCGTGGAAAGAAAGAGTTGGACAAGTGGCAATCGTATTTTGTTCATGGTGTTGAGCAATTGCTACTAACCCCTAGTCCATGTTGGAGCACCCACTAAGGGTCGATCTCCCTTGAGTAACAAATGCTAAAGATCCACCCATTCTCCACTTTAGATTAGTGAGTCTCAAACCAAGCACACCTCTAGGAGCCTTCTAATAATCAACTCCTCCAAGAAAGTCACCTAGTCCTCCAACATGATGTTTAGGAGCTAGCAAACTCCAAGAGTAACAAGTTTTGATCTTCAGTTTGTCAACCTGCTCCAAGCCAAGAGCAAAAGGATGTACACTATGATCATTCCTCAGCACTCTCATTGACTCGAAGTGCCCTCAACCCCTTCTCAAAGCCTCTCCATGTGTAAATCTTCAGGGGATTCAAGGGAGCTCCAAATGATCTAGAGAACACATATATACATGACATGGGTGAGATCCTAGACATTGGAAAAGTTTGCTGAGAAAGTCAACACCAGATCCATCGTGGCCCATTGAGGGCATCGGATCATCTGCTGACCTTGCTTTTCTTGTCTTTCCAGTGGCCACTAGTGGAGATTACCTAATATTCATCATTAGATGATACATTACAACCACTAAGCTACGCAATGGATCATACAATGCACATCAGTAAGCACGTCCAACTTGAACTAGTAGTTACACAATACCACCACATATACGTAGAGCCCACTAAGGTGCCCACGAATCATAATATGCACTCTAACAAGCAAACCCAAGATGAACTCTTCACAACACAAAGACATTGGATCATCCGCCAGTCCACACAGGACCCTTCACCATATCGTCTAGCGAGAAACATTGCCTAACACATAGTAAAACGTAATGTGACCATATGATCTGATGGTCTTGATCAACTCATCCAGTGCACTACAACCTTCAAACTTGGCTCCATTTGAAATCCCTATCTCGTCCAACTTTATTGGGGTGTTGATTTGGTGTTGGGATAGTAGTGTAGAATTCTAAGTGTCGCCAACACCAAATCTGCACTTAAAGAGTACTGTGCCCTTAGCCTTCACGAATATCCTTGAACTATATGTTGAATCCAATCATCAAGGACCAAAAAAAGCAAGTAGACTCAACATGACTAACTCTTTGTCAATAACCCTTCAAAACAAAGTTAGCAACATATCCTTGTGTTCACCAATCATCAAAACCTAAACTAGGAGCCTTGATGTATTCATCAGTCCCTACGTGCAAAGGAGCTAAAAGCAAGTCATGTATCGAACAATTTGCTAGATTGTCAAAAATAAAAATATAAACTAAGCAGAATTACTAGGAGCCTTGCTGGAAATCCTTCAAATGGTCTAGCACCTTGTTAGAATTACTTTGATCAAAATTTGCACTCATCTTGATAGTAAGGTGTACATATACTCATTTTCATAAGTAAAAAATATAAACCATATTTTAGGTCTTTATGCTACTGTCCATTAAGCAATGTTAGGCTAGGACTTGGTGGAATGGGATGGACTTGTCCCTAATTTTGGGATCGAATTGTCCCATTCTATGTTTGGTTGAGGGAATAGGTCCATTCTAGTTTTTTGTTTGGTTGGAGGCAATCAGAGGGGTGGGATGTTGATGCAAGTTTTTGTTGTTGTTAGCAACCGTTATCAACAGGTAGGGGTGTAAATGGGCCAGATACGGATAGATACCTATAGATACGAATATGTATAGCTACATTATTCCTTGGATTCCGATTCAGTTATGAATAATTTGGATAAGATATGAATGGATATCGAGATTCAAATATGGTATGTTCCATACGGATATTGAAGCCCTTCTATCGCTCGAGAAATATCTATACTATTTACATCCTTATCAACATGCCACAACTGTCATCCTCCCTTTAATTACTTTTATTTTTCCTTTTTATTTTGAGTGTGTCGTATCTTCTTCACATGTCGCTCGCCTCCCCACCCCTACCCCCACCCCCACCTAACCCACACCATGAGCCAATGGCCATTGCTAGTCGGGCCTTCCCAAGCCACTGGATTTGGGTCAAGATCAAGAGTGCAGGGAGATGGGAAATATGTTTTCTTCCAAAAAGTTATTTTTACTAAAAAACACCAAATCATGAGTCAAAAGTCTAGAGTACCAAAAAAAGTCTAGAGTACCAAAAATATACACGTATCTAAGTAAGAAGACAACTATACTAGGGTCAAGTCCAAAAGATATTATGTATTAGAAAGATATACATCTTCATAAAGACGATCATATACAAGGATTTTAAAAGATATGCAACCTAGAGCGGCACAATGATATGCAGTAGAAGAATATGGCCATCTCTACTCTAACAAGCATGGAGAGCTTACGTTCACACTTCATCGGCGTGCCTTCTCATAGAGACATGAGGGGAATATAAAAACATGGGGAAAACGAGTATAGCATGTATTATGTTCTTCCAAAAAAATCATTTTGAACTAGAAATGACAGATTATGAGGCAAAAGTCTAGAATGCCAAAAAAAATCTCATATTTAAGACAGCAGCTATACTATAGTGTCATGTCCTAGAACGTCACAATGATATTACGTATCAGAAAGATATACATCTTCGTAAAGACAATGATACAAGGATTCTAGAAGATATGCAATCCACAACGGCACAATGATATGCAATAAGAGAAGATGGCTCTCTATTCTAAAAAAACGTGGAGCGCTTACATTCACACTTCATCGGCATGCCTCCTCACCCCGACCCAAGGGAACATAAAAACATGCAAAAAAAGCAAGTATACTATGCAATATGTTCTTCTTCCAAAAAATCATTTTTTAACTAACAGCGATAAATTATGAGTCAAAAGTCTAGAATGCTAAAAAGATTCATGTATTTAAGAAGACAACTATACTAGAGTGTTGTAAAATATATCTAGAATGTCACAAAAATATATGGGGTCTGCTATACTCCAGGCACCTAATATTAAGTTATCCTTCACGCGATAAATGTTGACCGTTCTTTCCTAATCCAATGGAGCACATGTCTTCTTCCTCTAGCCTATTGTTTTCTTCTGCAAACTCTCCCGACGCGCCGCCGCCGCCCATCGCCCCGATGCGACGTGGTAGGGTCTCGCCGGAGCTCCACTACCGCAGGACATACCATGCCCGCAATGGCCTCCTTCTTCTCCCAGCGCCGCCATGTCCATCGTCGCCCCTGCTCCAACCTAGCCCGACTGCCTCCTCCGCCGCTAGAACCCTAATGCCATCCTCCTGTCATCCCCACTGCCTGGCCAGCCTGCCTGCCCTGAGCACCTCCTTTTTCTAAGGTCACTGGAGATCTCTGGAAGCCCGCCGCCGCCGCCGCCGCCTATCCACATCATGCCGGAGAGATGGAAGACGAACATAGAAAGGAGGAGGTCGCACAGGGAGGAAGGCGCGTGGAAAGTATAGGATTTGTGGAAAGTATAGGATTTGTGGAAATATATGCGTCTTTGGTAAAGATGATCACACAGGAACTTTAAAAGCACAACGATATGCAATGCGACAAGATGGCCAAGGTTAGAAATACACAATCAACTAAACAAATGGCCCGTAAGCCCATTGCAGTCCATTTCCTTCGTGTTTAAGGAAAGAAAAAAAAACTGACGAAGAAACAACTGTCGACGACTTGCACAAAGGAGTCCACTACCTCTTCGGCGATCTAGCTCGCATTCCCCCTCCTCATCCCCACGCACCCCCATCCCATGGCGAACGCAGCGGGCGCGCCCGCGTGCGCCGCCTCCGACGACTCGTACCTGCAGGAGCTCATCCGCGGCTCCGAGCCGGGCCCGTCGTCGTCGCGCGCGCGTGTGGCTCCGCTGACCGATGACGAGATCGGCTGGTTCTGCTGCGCCATCTGCACGGAGAGGCGGCTGGTGCTCGATCGGTTCCGCGCCGGCGCGCTCTGCGCGCACGACTTCTGCATCGAGTGCGTCGTCCGGTACATCGAGGGCCGCGTCGCGGACGGCGCGGTGCCCGTGCCCTGCCCGGCGCCCGAGTGCCGCGACGGCGTCATGCACCCCGAGGCGTGCAAGAAGCTGGTGGACATCGACGTCTTCGACGCGTGGTGCGTCGCGCTCTGCGAGCGCGCCGTGGGGCCCGCCCGCGCGCGGTGCCCCTACAGGGACTGCGGCGAGCTGGTGGCACTGGAGCGCGCCGACGGCGGCGTGGTGTCCGAGGTGGAGTGCCCCACGTGCTCCCGCGCGTTCTGCCTGCAGTGCGAGGAGCCGTGGGACGATCGCCACGGAGGCGGCGACGGCCGAGGGTGCGTGCTGGCCAGGCTCGCCCTGAGGAACAGCTGGACGCGCTGCCCGAGCTGCCGCGCCATGATCGACAAGATCGACGGGTGCAGGCACATGGTGTGCAGGTAATTCTCCGATTTAGGTACTGCGCATTGTTCTCTTCAATCTGTCTTCCACCTGTCAGTCTTTCTTTCTTGGGGATCATCAAAATGCGAGTCGAATTTTACTGCAACTCTAACTCTAAGTATTCAATCTACGAAATCGGTAATACTTGGAGGCATTCAGGTACGAACTGTGCAGGCATCTGAAACTCTTCAGTTGGCTGGCCTTCGGTGATGTTGACATAACCGATGACTGAACCTCTGAGGAAACTGATCAGCATTTTACCTTTGTGGAGATCGATGGAGACAACTGCCTAACATCCGTCTGTCGACTGCTTTTGAGATGTGCAGGTGTGGCACTAGCTTCTGCTACGTCTGCGGCTCCCCTGTATCAGAGAAAGGTTGCAGGTGCTTTTTCAGCCAAGAGGACCCTGCTCTTACTCTGCAGAAAGCAGGATTTGAATGCAAGTCAGGCGTGTCGATCGACAAATGTTGAATCGACGGAGTTAGCTATCCATTCCATATGATGATTCTTCTTGCTAGGGAGAGTGGGCCCCGTTCGCTTGGCTGAAATTGGCTGAAAAATACTGTTCTGGCTGAATTGTTGTGAGAGAAAAATACTGTTTCAGCTGAAAAAGGAAGCCAAATAAACCGGAATATAAGATAAGCCGAACGGAGCCAAGACTGCAGATTTGCAGCAATAGATGTCTGAAACAGGTTTCAGAACTATAGTACTAGGAGTATTGAGGAGAACTTGTGTGTGACATGTTCTGTGAATTGTCTTTGCTCTTCAGTGACAATGCCACCCACACATTTTTCATTTGAATGCTACTGCTATGCATCCATCAGTCAAATGTCTGCATTTTTATATGAAAGCTTAAGAAAAAAAGGAAACAAGAGTTTTGACTCATCGTGCATGCGGCAGTTCGATTGAGCAGAAAGGAGAGATGCCTTTGGTTGGCAAAACTTCCAAACTGCCAGATTTTAAGTAGTTTCAGAAGATGCCACAATCTGTGATTTCAGTTCCGACCGGACCTATCTCTAAATTCCTGATTGGTTGTATCCATGTCAGGTCATCCATCCTCGCCATTTCTGTGTGCGGATGGCGATGGCAACGGCGTCTGCACCGAGCCATCGACCCTGCTGCTTTCATGTATGTGTCTTTTTTTAGAAAATGTATAAATCTTTTTTGTTTAGAAACTCTCTTTGGATGCCGCTAGCCATGGAGAAGACAACCTAGACGAGACGACGGGCCATGCCTGATGTGGTGATGCCTCGCCGGCTCGCCGATGACGAGGACGAAGGCGTAGGCACCAGAGTGCTGTTTCGCGTTATAGCTGGGCTCCCGCGCTGAAGGATCCAGCCCACGCGGCGTGGCGTCATTGCGAGCTTGCGGCTTGTGGCCTTGTGGGGAAGGGAAACCGGCCAGCGAGCAAAGTAAACACCAGATTATAAGCTCAGCTACTGCCACCATAAACTATGGGTGGATTTCGGCCTAGGACCAGCCTAATTACTCATATGCACGAGATAAAACTTGTGCACCCTGGCCTTAGGCGTCCTAATCTTCTTTTATACCCTCTTTTAATTCCCATTATTATTTTTATTTTATACCAACTTCATTCTTTTATACCCTCTTTTAATTCCTATTATTATTTTTATTTTATATCGACTATATTCAAGCATCGATTCCCATTATTATTTTTATTTTATACCGACTTCATTCGAACATCCATTCTCTTTCATCTTCGGTATCTCTTGTTGCTCAATACATGCACGATAGCTTGCACCATTGTAGCCTATCCAGATTGGGCCGGGCTCCTTAGAGAAGGGGACCTTGGCGTCCAAATCCTAGCCGGCAGTATCTCTTGCCGCTCTATACATGCAGCTAACCAAACAGGGATGTCGTCCAAATCCTAGTCGACAATATCTCTTGCTGCTCTATACATACAGGCAACCAAACAATGATAGCTTGCACCACCATAGCCTATCTAGATTGGGCCTGGCTCCCTAGAGAACAGAACCTTGGCATCCAAATCCTAGCCGGGCACATGTCGCAAGCGCTCTTGGGCACGGTTGCCGGCCTACTTTTTTTACCTATGTTCCACGTTCTCTTTCCTAATCCTCATCACATCTACTAGATGTCTAGACCACACCACTGCTTAGGCTCCCATGCTCAACTTGTTGCTCGCATAAGAGCCGAGCTCTTCTCTCTCCTCTCTTCTCTCCTCCACATTAGCATTTGCTTGGCTATAATACGATTATTGTACTTGCTCTTATATATATTGGAGAAAGAACCTTAATGCCCCATTAATACAATGTTCCTTCTTTAGAACTATAACAATCAATGCTAATTGTTCGGTTGCCAAGATACATGCATCTTAATTGCTCATCACCTTGGGTGATACAAGAATTGTGAAAGTGGATTGGTTGAACGTGTGGTCTGCTAATTAGTAATACGTGGGACAAAGCTAGATATCCAATTATCATACAAGTATAAATAAATGATCAAAGTATAATTTAGAAAAGCATATTATGTTAAACTAAATCTTATAAAAGAGAATGTAGGGAGCAGCAAACTTTTTACTAGAAGTTAATTTGTTTTTAAGAGGAAGGGAGTAATTAATGGAAATATATTCTTCGATTGGGTGGCCGCAAAGAATGGACTAACGTAAAACCGTGCTTGTTTTGTCCCTAAGGGTCTGTTTGGTTCGTGTAGCAGTAGAGCCTGGCTCGTATCTGAGAGCCAGGCTCATATGGGACAGGCTGAGCACATGCAACGCTGTCATGTTTGGTTGAGTGTATCTACTCAGGCTGGCTGAGAAGAGATGGTGTTTGGTTGCCTGTACGAAGATATACTGCATGGGATAAAAATATTATAAGGTTATGATTATGATTTTTATTTTGTACAAATACACTCTTAAAGTTCTTATTTTATCTAATTATGTCTTAAACATCTTTAAAATAAATTAATATCACTTGATATTTACTAATCATGCACTAATACATCATTAGTCGAGTAAATAGCTGCACCGAGCGAGCCTGGCCCAGCAGAAACGGCCGATTCGGGCGTTTCCCGCGAGCCAGGCCCGACGGCACTTCCTGCATGCGGCCAGCCAGGCTCCGACGCTCCTCCGGCCAACCAAACGCTCCGACTCTGCACCCCACGATGCATGTTCGTTCGGAACACGCCCTAAGCGTCCAAATCCTAGCCGGGCACCTGCGCAGGCGCTCTTGAGCACATTAGGCGTTCAAATCCTCCTTTATACCCTCTTTCATTCTCCATGGGCCACGTGGCCCTAGGCGTCCAAATCAACTCCAGAGACGCCAAAGTGACGGTTGGGCCCGCGGACGCACGGTTGATGGTGTGGCTGGGATTCAAGTCCTGACGAAGACGTTGAGGGCCATGTATATGAGCAAAGACGAGGCTTTGAGCCCACGTTTAGGCCTGTGCTGTCCGGCTCAGGAGTTGTCGGCATTGGGCATTGGCATTGCCTGAGGCCGGACCGCCGGAGCCATGCAAATGCGGACTCCTTCCACCCCCAGCGCCCTAGCCACCCTCAGCCTCTGCTTATTCGGTGCTCGCCGGTGGCTGACCACGCTCGTCGAGTCGTCGACGACGAACACGGACCAGCGGGTGAGACGGTAAACCGACTCCTCGCCGACTGACTACCGTACCCATACCATGCGCTGTCGTCGTCTCGTCGCAGCAACTATTACACATCAGCTAGAGGCTTATAGGAGGCTAGTCAGCAACTATTTTTTCCATTAGCTACTAATAATTAGCTAGCTATAATAGCTTATAGTTAATATTAGCTACTATTACAAGTTTGATCTAACTAGTGAGATAGAGTAGTTGTTAGTTGAGTATTAACTAACAATTAGCTAGACCTCTTTAAAGGAGCTAATTGTTAACAGCTAACTTTTAGCTACTTAGATCCAAACGTGGCCTATATGTATCTAACTGGTTGCTTGCATTAACATTTTTAGTCTGTATTAGATCTTATAGCATAACTTAAGTCAGCGTAGGTAAACGACTAAACATATCCAGTGTCATGGCGTTTGGTACGTTATTCTACACAGGTAAGCCACGCTTCACAAAATTGATTTGGTTGTGTTATGTTTTGATGCATGCATTCACCTTCATGTTCTAGTTGAGGTATTATGTTTTACTGTACAGTCCGATATGAAGGATGACAATGCAATATTTCATTTTTTGTACGCATCGGCTTGAACAAACCTGTCTAATATGACCAAATCAGGTGTACTAGCAGCTAATATTGTATTGGATCCGTTTTGAACATTGTACAGGCCCGCATAAGAGTTTATATAAACAATCAAATATGAATAAACTCCACCGCATAAGTTTATTTATTAATATAAGGATGCTTATTCGGTACTGCTGAGTAGTATGAACGGCATGCTCCGCCTACGACGTGGTCTAGTCTATAGGCGGTACGTGGCCTCTGATCTGAGGCGCTGACGAGCGCTAATTAACCATCCGTCGTCGGCCGACCTCCAGGAAATCGCAACAAACTTGCTTGCTGCCCCCAATTAAGCACGTCAGATACTGGGAAACATAACAACAAGCTAGTACGTAGCTACGAGTACAAGTCCTACCGTTACGGGCGTCAGCGTGTGGACACAGGATTTATACGCATCAATACGGTGCCGATGAAACAGTGCATGCGCTACCGGATTCAGGTTGTTTGCCGAGTGCCACAGGCCCTCGGCTATATACACTCAGCAAAACCTTTGCCGAGTGTCGGTAAACAATTTATCGGCAAAGACCTCTTTACCTAGTGCATTTTATCGGACACTCGGTAAAACCTTTGCCGAGTGCTAATCTGACACTCGACAAAGAAAAGTCACCGTGATGGCGAGCGCCACCGTGACGGCAGCTTTGCCGAGTGTCAAGGTCAAACACTCGGCAAAGGTCGCCGCCTTGCCGAGTGTCCTGTCAAGACACTCGGCAAACAGGCGACCTTTGCCGAGTGCCTGGCCCGTGGCACTCGGCAAATCTATGATGTTTGCCGAGTGCAATAGCCTTCGCACTCGGCAAAGCATGTTCCTAGATAGTCACTTTGCCGAGTGTCATGGCCATTGCACTCGGCAAAGTGACTGAAAATAGCCTTTTTTATTTGTTTTTTACATCCCATCCAAACAAACAGAAGATATATATAACAAACATCACCAACATCACATATATATCATCAACAGCACATATATATCACCAACACCACATATATATCACAAACGTCACATGTCTCACAATATATCACAAATAAGTTCACAAGTAATCCAAGTGCTCCATCATCTACAACCACAATTGCAAATAGAAGTACCGATTAACAACCACAAGTATCATCATCAAGATGGCCAATGAGACTGATTTGGTGAAGGATTCGCTGAAGTATGAGGATCGTTCGATGCCGCCGATTGATTCTGCACAAAGGAGAAGAGATTGCATGTGTGAGATAAAATAAATATATACCATACATGAATAAAACTTTCATACTCCACTAGGTTTGACCGTAAGCATGAACATACAAACTAAAACATTTATACTCACAGGAGTAGAATAGTGAGGAGGTGGAGGTGGAGGTGGAGCGAATAGCGAAGGTGGCGGAACTACACCCGTAGCAGCGCCAAGACTTTGCATGTACTGAAGAATCTCCGCCATCCTCCGCTGCTCGGCCTCCCGCTCGGCCTCCACCCTCTCCATCTTCGCCTGCATCTGCTCCCGTATCCTCCTCTCTTGTTCCAGCTGGACCTACAATATATTCACCCCAATATTACAATAATGCAAAGGAAAGGTATGAAAAAACCAATGAACAACGAATAAACCAGGAATAACCTCGAGTGCCTCCATCCGGTGGTGTGAAGTGTCCTGCCGAGGTCGTATGGGCGGGCTCGTGCTCGTGCTGCTTGCTCGAATCTGGGAGAGACTGGGAGTAGCGGCCGAGTTGATTGCGCCGTCGCCAATCCAGTATCGCCCATGCTTCTTGCCTCCTCCCACCCTCATGACGAATTCTCCATCAAGGTCCTCGGTGCTCGGATCGTACTCTGGCCCATGGACCTCCCTTGCCATCGATGTGTACTCACTGAGGCGGTTGTGGACGGTCGCATTGCTATACGCCTCGGGCCTGTCCTCCAGGTTGTAGTCGATGTCGGACGTCGCCTTGCCCTCGTGGGCCATAGCAAATGCCTTGAAGATGGAGCAAGGCTGGCCACCATGTAACGTCGACTGCGAGAAAAACAGCAAGATGATTAGAAATCATGCAGAATTGAGCGTTAAAATAAATAAATGAATTCGCGTACCCATGTTTCTACGTATCCGCTGAGGCTGAGGCTGCCTTGATGGTGTGCTACACCTAGCATCATCAAACGCCGCTCCCGGCACAAGTTGTGCATCTCCTCCCACTCGCATGAGCACCACTTGTCCACCATATCTACAGGCCATCAAGTACATGACATATCAGAAGATAAAATTAAGCCTACTTAATCTCAAAAGGCCATCAAGTCCATTTATTTTTTTCATTATTCGAATGACTAGCAGTTATAATTTGAATTATCCAAGAAAATTCAATTAAATAAAATAAATTAAAGAAATATAGAAAAAGTCTAAGAAATATGCCACATTGGAACATGGAGTATCAGGTATTGTATGACTACAGAAAAAAAAAGTTTGAATGTCAAAAGTGGAAAAAAATATATGGTTTGCCTAGTGTCAAAAAATGGCACAGCAGAAGACACTCGGCAAAGGGTTAACGGCGGCTGCCGGCCGTTAACGGCGGCGGCCCTTTGCAGAGTGTTCTGGTTTGCCGAGTGCCCGACACTCGGCAAACCTAGTCTTTACCGAGTGTTATTGTTTGCCGAGTGCCGGTTGTTTGCCGAGTGCTTTCTCTCTAACACTCGGTAAATAGCCTCTTTGTCGAGCACATAATAAAAAGCATTCGGCAAAGTCTAGAACACTTAGAAGCCGTCTTCGGTAACGATGCATAGCAAGTCGGTCCTTGACCACGTACATGTGGGAGAAGCCGGAAAGTGAAGCTGCAGTGGGCGGATGCAGTGTACTTAAGGATTGGGTTAGTTGACGACGAGAAGATTAAGAAACCTCCAATGGCATGCCAGTTCGATGGATCTATATTTATTAGTTTATATATATAGTACGCATTCAGCATTCTTACACTAAGTATGTTGTTTAGGTAATCAAATCCCAGAAAATCTCGAAGGAAATACTAATGGGAGATCTATCGGTACACGACAAACCCAGTGACTTTAGTAATACGATGTACACCTTGACTTTAGTTATCCGGTTCTGGTAAAGTGTTTTTCTTTCGAAACAAAACCGCATCAGCCGAACAGTCTATAGAGGATCATTAAACTCTCTGCAGGAAATACAACTGTTTTAAATTGAAATTCCTGGAAAAGAAATCCTACTCCATATATATGATTATTGCGGCGTTCCAAACAGGCTTTACCTCAAAATTATTTGCAACAACGGTTAGGTTGTTATATATGCTCATGGAACGCTAACCCCAACGAATTCCCAGACCCACCACTTGTTCCAAAAGAAAAAGAAAAATCTGAAAACTTTCGACAAATTGCCTCCGGCGATTACTTCCTCGGCTCCTCGCAATCGTAGCTGGATGCATTGCATGGCACCCGATTCTGGCGAGCAGAGCAGAGCGAAGGGGATCCAATGTCCATGTCCATCATCGTTCGTGCAAGGAAATACTAAGCTTATTTTATTTGTATCCTGGCAAAAAGAGGCCTGCCGTACCCCATTGGTGGTATCTGAGAGGGATGTGCTGGGGCCTGAGGGGGAGAGGGGAGGGCAGGGGAGGATGAGTTCATTGAACCTACTAAAGGCAGTGGGAACCATCGTCCTCGTCCGCGGCCATCAAGTGATGCCAACCGAAGAATATAATGGAGCGTCATGCGCTCCTTCTCCGCGCGCGCCAAGTGCTCGATGGCCACATTGCGCGCGACGGCCACGGCGGCCCTGTGCTCCGGGCCGCGACGTTTTTGTCTCTGGGTCTCACCCGCCTAAATCCTAATCCATCCATCAAACCGAAGATGAGGATCGATCAACATATCCAACCTCCAGTGGCCAATGGAGGTTGTTTCAATCAAATTCCTTACGGTAGACTGGTTTTCTGTGTCAGGTTCCGCTTCTGAATTTTTTCAAGGACAGATTCAGAGGATGCAGTTTACACTATGACAAGAATAGATTAACATATGCAAAATCTAATCCACGACGCGAAGCGCTTCAGCGGCTGCACGACCCTCTCTCTTCTTTTCCATCGCTTCAGCGTCCTCTCTCTTCTTCTCCAACTTTGACGATCTTAAAAAAGGGAGGTAGGCCAGCCAGGCGGTGGGGATGAGAGAGACGACGGTGAAGCCGCCGGAGCAGGCGTCGTAGGAGGCAGGTCGGACCAGTTCGAGGTGGGGGCGCCCATGGCCAAGGCGACGGTGGGGGCACAGGAGGGCAAGGAGGAGGTCCCCATGGGTGATAGGGCCTCGCCGGAGCCACGGCCGCAGAGCTCTAGCAAGACCCTACCGTCCGCGGTGGGGCAGGTAGGGGTCCAAACATGTACGACAGAGGCGGGCGGAGGAGGGGGTGGTGCCATTGGAGCGGAAGGCAGGGATAGGGGCGGCGCTGGCGAGGAGGAAGACAGGTCACGCAATATCGGCATCCATTAACATAACACAGATGCAAATTTTTCGTGTTACCCTATAAAATGTTCAGATTTTCCTAGTTCAAACAAAGAACATTGTGTCCTGCCTTGTAATAATGTCAAAACATGTCCCATAAGAAAGGAATGCATCCCGTTTTACATGGTACTAGAAAAAATCGGTTCAAATAGTTGGGGATTGGAGGCCTATATTTTTTTCGCGAACAGGTCGTAACCTGTGTTTTATTAAGACGACAGGAAAGTTTTAAAGTTACACGACATCGACGAGTTCCGGCCGTTCCACACCCGCTTGGCAAGACGCTAGCGTTCAAGACCAACCAAGAACGTCGACACGCTAGAACTAGAGCCTAGTAACTACAACACATACAAAGGACTATACGGCACTATAATTTACGACCGTGGGTACAACAAGGCAAAGTTGTAGAAATGCTTAGCCTATTCAACGTCCGTCGTGCGCGACGCCGGACTCTCCCTAGAAAGAGGGCCTCCATGGCTTCCCGCGTTCCAGGGGGCAACGGCAGTGGTGAAAGTCTACTGAAACTCCTCAAAGAACGCCTCATCAGGCTTCTCCGTCACCACCTCCTCAAGCCTCAGCTTTTTCAGGAGCACCTTTCTTGCCTGGACGTCTGGCTTCGTTGCTCTAAACTTGCTCTTAGCCTGCTAAACGGGCGCTGCGCTTGGGGACGAAATCTCCATCATCAGCAGCCTTGGGGTCCTTAGTGATGCGCAGCCTAGGCGGTGACACCATAAGCGGCTGCTCGAGCAGTAGTTTGATGGCATCGATGAAGGACACCAAGGCGCCATCCCCAGAGGAATCCGAAGCCGGCCTATCCGTGTGCGGCGACCCACAACCACGCACAGGCGAAGCTAGCGTTCTGGGGGCTTCGTGCTCAGTCGGTGCTCCAGCTGTCTGAATAATAGGGAGCGCGGCAACAACCTCCACCATCATCAGATCCTCCGCCACATCTCGACCGGCCTGCCCCGCGTCAAGGCCCAGCGACCCACAGGAACGCCCAGGCGATGGCATTTCGGGGGCTTCTTCCTCCACGGGAGTAGCAAGCACGATAGGCGGTGTTCCAGCTATCTAAATAATGGAGAGCGAGGCGACGAGCTCCACCATCATTGGATCATCTACCACGTCCCGACCGGCGTGCTCTGCGTCCAGGCGCAGCGACAACGTCAATGGGTCGAATGCGGAGTAGGCAGGAGGCGAAACTTCGACGGTAGTGTTGGCTGGGGACACCGCATACCTGTCTCTGGCAGCCGGTGAACACTTTCGCTAGCCTGGCTTTCGCTTCCGCCACCGCCACCGACGTCTGTGGGGATGACCACAGACTGAGGTGTCCAACGCGACACCATCAGCAACATCCACTACGACGCCTGAGGAGGAGGTGCATGGGGGGGCATCAGAGGACCGGCGAAGTGGTCGTCCACGGGCCGATCCGTGTTTACGGCAGCAGCGACGTGCATGGTGACCCTCATCCCCACACCGGAGGCACCTAGACCGATTGTGGCAAGCTGCAGGCAACATGGTCTTGACCAAAGCAGTTGAACCAGCGCCCAACGAGTTCCGGTGGAACTGGACGAGCCTGATGCCTTGGACCAATCGGGCGTGCCTGTGAATCCACTTCGCGTGATAGAATCTTCCTCCAGTCATCAACGTCGGGGGCCAAGATACGGCACCAGCGGGCCAAGACGTTGGAACACAGGCACCCTCGGACGACCGATTTTGACGTCCTGCTCACCCTGGCGCCCCGGGTTGTGTAGGGGTAGGCTGTGGACGAGCACTAGGGTGGCCCTGACGCCTCCTATGGCGGCGCCGATCCCATGTAGGGTCGAGATGGCGGACTAGAGGAGGGTGAATAGTCATTTATAAATTAATCACGCCGGCTTACTGAAACATATGCGGAATTAAAACTATCGGTTTAGCCAAGACTACACCCCTCTATCTAAGTTCACAATCACCTTATAAAGATCCTAAATAGATAACAAAGGTGCCGGGCTAGTTAGAGCTCACCTAACTAATTCTAGAAGCAAGGTCACACAAATCCATGCCACTAGTAATTCAAAGCAACGGGGGAGCTCTTACACATACTAGTAAGCAAAATCACAAAGCCACCTAAGCTCACTAGCAATGCTCAATAACAAGGCTACACAAGCCAAATTATAGAGCTTAAATTAGTTAGCTACACAAAATAAGCAATGTGACTAACAAGGTTACTCAAAACGAATTAGTCACGTAAGAGAGCTACTTCTATGCTACATAAGCAAGAAGGTAACTAGCAAGCTACATAAGCTAACTAATTACAAGAGCAACTACACAAGCACAATGTAAATAAAGTAAATATAAGCTTGTGTAACGAGGATGCAACTCGATTACCTAGCGCCACTCGATGCAGCCTCACGATACAATCGCACTAGAATCACTCACTCACTCGATTGGATGAACACTATCAAGCTCAAGTGAGTTACAGGGCTCGCAAGCACACCTACACAAGCCACCAAGGCTCAAGGGTGTTCAGCTATTGACCAAAGGCCAGCCAACACTTCTATTTATAGCCCCACGGGCTAAACTAGCCGTTACCCCTTCACTGGAGGCAACTCGAGGTGACCGGACGCGCTGGTCAAGATGACCGGATGCACCTGGCCAGCGTTCGGTCGCTGTGATCACGCCACGTGGCCTCCACATTCAACCTTGGTCGTTCGATCTCAACGGTCACTGACACCACCTCAACGGGCAAGTGACGACCGGACTCATAGGAGCATGACAGGACAGTAGCCGCACCGCGTCTAGTTCTCGCAAGCTCGCTCACGCCGAGAAATCGATCGAACGCGCCGATCCCTCCTTATGACGCTGTGCCGCGCGGAGTCAGGTCGACACCAGAGAGGGTCCAGAGAGGCAAAACCGTGAGCTGACGCGTTCGGTCCAACGTGACCTAACACGGTCAGCGTCTGGTCCTCTCTGGTCAGCCAACCAATGCCACGTCACCAATGAACGGATGCAGGAGCGTCGTGTCCGATCATCAAGACCGACACCGCACCTCTCAGCCTACACTGACCGGACGCGCAGGTCCAGCGAGGCCTGCGTCCGATCACTTCCAGTGACCTCCTTTCGCCTCCGTTTCTTCGCCGAGTTGATCCACTTCAACACCAACTTCTTCTCCTTAGCAAATGTGCCAACACTACCAAGTTTGCAATACGTTGTGCGTGTGTGTTACTTTTTCACAAATATTTTTAAGGAGTTAGCCACTCAACTTGCCACGCCACTCGATCCTAGCAACGATGCAAAGTTAGATCACTCGAGTGGCACTAGATGACCGATATGCAAACAAATTTGCCCCTTTTGATAGTACTGTCATCTATCCTAAACCCGGTCATAAACTTCTCTACACACCTATGACCGGTGAAATGAAATGCCCTGGGTTATACTTTTGCCTTGCGCATTCTATTCCAACTCCTTCAATGTTGATGCAACACATGCACCAACAAGATCGACAATAATACGATCCACTCCATATCATCACGTGACCATATTGGTTCATCGATCTTGACTTCACTTGCTCTTCACCGTTGCTTCGGTCCATCGGTGCCAAGTCATCACTCAACTTTCCATTCACACTTGCAACTGGTTCGTCGAGCCAAGTCATGTCTTGATCTTCTTCACCTTAATCACATGACTCAATGTCATGTCTCATGTGCAACGAGCTCCTTCATCATCACATGTGTAAGATTTGCAACAACTCCGAACTATCTTCACCGTCGTGACATATGTTGCTCACACACATGTATTTGTGAACTAATCACCCGTGTATCACACTCAAATACATATTAGTCCACCTAGATTGTCACTCAATTAAAAAAATCAAACAAGGACCTTTCACCCCTGCACCACGATTGAGCGCACGCCAGGGGGTGGCGGAGCCGTGATCGAAGGAGACCCAACCTGGGGACGCTCGAGGTCGGGCAAGGAATAGCCTGGAGGTGAGCGCTCGAGGTCGGAGTCGGAGACGAGAGAGATGAGGTCGGGCAAGGAATAGCCTGGAGGTGAGCGCTCGAGGTCGGAGTCGGAGACGAGAGAGATGGAGTCCTCTTTCCACGACGCAGCTTGGACCTCCCCGCGAAGCTATGGGCAGGAATGAAGGGATCCGTGAAGGGAGATAGGGCGCTTGAGGCGTCGGGGACGGCGGGGGCTTGTGCGGTGGTTGCCGGCGCCGGCGCAGCTTCCGACAGGCTGGAGGGATTGGGGCTCTCGGTTAGCCTGCGCACGTCCACCGACCCATCAGCTAGTAGATCAGGCAGTCGAGACGACGGATCTAGGGTCGAAGCAGTTGATTTGGGCTGCGTTGGAGCGGATCTGGGGAATCCAGGGTGGGAGGAAGGGGGCAAGACGGGGGTGGAAGGAGTCGAGGCGCTCATCCCCCATGGGGCCTCTATCCCGTTTCGTCCTGGCCTATATTTTATATTACATGGTTTCTTATTAGCTCAGCGTTAATTAAAATTAGACGAGTGGGAAAATTGAGCAAGAGGTGTTAAACTTCTCCATTATTGCCCTCGATGGTCCGAGGTTTGCAGTCGGACTTTCCGAAAACCCACTTGGGATGGTGGCCAGCGAAAGGCCGGACTTCCTTAAACCGCAATGCAACTATAATGAGCAGCCTCTGTCACTGACGCCATGGCAATAATTCCTTGACGACCACATCTGACAGCAAAAGCAACAGCCAGAGGCCCAAGTTGGCCAATTTGCTCCCTAGTTTTCCATTCAAATATTGACAATGAAAATCAGGGGTAAAGCAGACTCGCCCTGGAGCCTTAATGTTTGCAGTCGCATTAATATTGACACTTGCCCAAAAAAACATCACTAGGCATGTAAGGTGAAAAAGATATGTTAACAGCTACGAAAATTCAATTCAAGACTTTGTTTTTGGTTTAAAAAGTTTTCAAGAATCCCGCTTTGTTTATGGCTGCTGTATACCTCAGTGCCAACGCTGAAAAGCAAAACCAGGCACCGAATCCAGTGTGGCAGTTCACCACCTTCCCCAGCTTGGGGTCACAGTCCACAAGATAAAACTATCTGTTCCAGTATCCGTCTGCAGCATAAAAATGTCTTTGAGCATAAAGCTATAGCACAGAACCCGCCCAGGTTCAGCTAATGGCTTGACCACTGGCCCTTAAGGCCTTAAACAACACAACCCCAGCCCAGCCGGAATCTAACGCAAACTTAATTAATTTATTCCCAGCAAACAGCTGAGTGAGACAAACAAGCCAAGCCTGCACATCAGCAATCAGTCATCCACATCTTTCTCGATTTCTGGTGCCACAGATCGTCGGACTTGGCCGGCACCTACCATTTCCCGAAAAGAAATGTTGCGTAGAAAGCGAAACCGAGTGCTTCCAGACAAAGAATTGCAATATATAAGCACACCATATATATATATATATATACACACACATAATACATAACATGCAGTACGCACACTACAGTCCAGCAGGCATAGGCAAGGTAAATTATTGAATCAGTCTCAAACTCGCTTCCAATCATAGACGCACCATGCAGCAACATACTATAAACATTGTCATAGCTAGAGTTCAACTGGCAAAAGCATATATATGTAATCTACCATATATAACTACCGCGAGAAAACGTAGCAGATACAACTGCCTCTCCAGCATCACCACAGGTAGGAAACCTGCCATGAAAACAAAACGAATATGAGACGCTCCATTCACGGCAGAAGTGATCTTCTGCAAGAGATGTGTGTAGGGAAAACAAAATTAACAAAATAGCCAGTATGGATGCCTTACATTTTTCGCTGTCAACACACCACACTGATAATAACCATAGCTTCTCATTAAGCACCAGCTGCCATGAGCAGCTCATCAAGGCTCCAGATATCCCCATTGCTTGCCCCATCCTGTGGAATATCAGTTTGCTCCATTGATGCATCTGTTGAGCTGCTCTCAACATAAGGCAATGGCTGAAAGTTCATCTCAGGATCAAAACCAGCCATGACTTGTGCGAGACTGGGCGCACCATTTCCCTGAAGCATGGCTACACCATAGTTGTTCCTCATTCTCTTTGACACTCCACCTTGCATGTAAGATGCTGGTATAACATTATTGGGAGCAAAGACTGAGGTGTAGTCTGAGGTCATGGTGTCATCGTCCCACCCAAAGTCAGAAGAGCCATAGGAGTTGCTGCTCTGGTCAGAGAGCATGTTAGTTGCAGATCTCTTACGGGGCACCAGAGGTTTCACTGAAGGGAGGAAACTGGCACCCTCAGCTGGCTTCACAGGAACCTTATTGTCATTGAACGCAAACATTGCGAACAAATCATTGTTGTCATTGCTCAGGTTATTGAAAACCTCATCAGCACAGGCCTTTGGGGGTAGAGCTAGCTTTGTTGCATTCGCAGCAGTTGGCTTTGCAGTTGACTTCTGAGCACCTGGCACTTCATCAGGAAAATTGACCTTCGCTTTTCTTCCACGGATCTTGCGAGCTTCAGCATCATATGCCCTAGCTGCCTCCTCAGCAGTGTTGTAAGTTCCAAGCCAAACACGGACACCCTTGCTAGGGTCTCTGATTTCAGCTGCCCATTTGCCCCAAGGGCGCTGGCGGATTCCCCTGTATTGATTCTTCCGGTTGCGCTTTACCGAGTTAGCAGTAGGTCTATCTCCTTGAACATCCTTTGGAGTCATCACACCATCTATAATAAAGGCTGTCTATCAATCTATCTCAACAAAACATATGGAATAGGCATGTAAAGAAGTTAACATATACTTGTATGAGCAGATAATTAAGAACACATACAGAAGAACTACAATAGCTAGTTAGCCACAGATAGTAAAAATACAATCAATATTGGCATAAGGACAAATCATTATCGAAAGGCATGGTAATCTAGTATGCAATATTGTTATTGAATTATCCCAGAATCTAGAAAAAGGATCCCACACTTCAATAGATGATGAATCTATGTATTATAATAGATTGATTTATATGTTAGTCATGGTTTCCCGTTTTATGTCCCAGTTTCACGAAATTACATCATCAGATAAAAAGCAGGTGACCAGGAGATGGACACCATCCACACCTAGCATGAATTGTTTGTAATCAACAAACAAGTACTCTACTTTGTAGGTAGTTTGTTCGGGTAGCTGAATTGGAGAATAGTTAGCAAACAACAAAGAGGTTGAAGCATAAATGATCTCCTTTTCTCAGACAACTGAAGAGTAGAAGCAATCTCTGGTACACAAATTGCCCATGAGCATATGCTGCCAATAAAACAGCTTGTTGCACTACAAGAAGAACATATAGTAATTTTCCAGATCTATTGCAATCAGTGACCTTTGAAGATCCATCGAGATCTTCAATTAACACAGATTAGAATACCTTTTTTAACTAATTAACTTCAGAATCATGAACATGTAAATTAGAAATTAGAAGCAATTAAATTCTTGTCTTGACCCCCCCCCCCCCCCCCCCCCCCAAAAAAAAAAAGGAAAAAGATATTAGCATAACCTGGATTTAAACAATAAAATTGACAGATAAAGAAGTTCAGAACTAAAGCTAACCATCTGGAACGAGATGACAGTTAACAAGGAAAAATTCCAGAAATTATTCTGAAATTAACTAAACATCAGTCTGAGTAAGACGCCCAATCTGAATACAACTAAACTCAACATACCCTAACAAGACATGTACTTATTTTCATAATTGTTCAATAGATCATTTATGTTAATCGTAAAATCATAAAAAATAATCAACAAATCTGCTCTGCTTAAATCTGGAGTTAGCACAATGATATAGATAACACAGAGCAAAGCACATGGACTACCTTACGAACTAGTAGTAAATAATTTCTCCATTTGTAGCATAATAATATGTTACTCCAGACAGAGCAGCTAGCGGATTGCATACGAAGTACCAAGGCAGCCATCAGTTCCCACTGAAAGCCTGAACAGCCTTGCCCACTCCATGCTAAGGCTAACCAAAAGAATAGAATTTAAATTTCGTCTTGCAGCTAGAAGCCCTGTTTGGCAGCACCCGCAGCTCCATGGAACCCCGATTTTCTCCTCATCATCCAAAGGAGATTCGAGAAACAGCGCCGCAAAAGAGGTCATCTTTCTTTCGCCCGTCTAAGCACTTAAGCAGTGTGTGTGCCATATATAACGAGAGAGAAAAATTTAGCGACTTTAATGCGGTGCTCAGTGCTCACCAACTGCAGGGCGCGGCGCCTTAGCCGCGGCGGCGAAGGCAAACCTCGCCGGCTCCGGCGGAGGAAGCTCCTGGACCTCGTCCTCCCCGCCTTCGCCGGCGCCGTCCACGTCATCCTCGCTGAGGCCGCGCTCGAACTCGCGGAAGTCGGCCTCGAAGTCCTCCTCCTCCTCCTGGGGCGCTCCCTTCTTGCCGGGCCCCGGCCACAGCAGGTCCGCCGTCACACGCCGCTGCTGTTTCTTCTTGGCGGCCGCCGCCGCCACCCCGGACGGCGGGATGAAACCCGAGAGGATGGCGCCGCCGCACATCGCCGCAGCGCAGCGGGGTGGTGGTGGATGGATTATTGGTGTGGCGGACCGGGGGAGTGGAGGGCACGAGCGGCACAGTGACGAGCTGGGAGAAAAGGAGGCCAGGCAAGATCTTGGCTTTGGCTGCCCCTCTGGCTCTCGGTGAGCGAAGGAGTGGGGGTGGGAGGCGGAGTTGGGGAGATGGTAGCTGGCCACGCTACTACTTATAATCGGAAGCGACGCTGACGCACTACTGGACAGAGACACCAAAGGAGATAGCTGCGGTGGGGCCCGCGCCACTCGCCTCGCGTGTGCTGCTCTTGTTTCGGCGCATTCTTCTTCTTTCTTTACCCACCCTGGTAAATAGTACTTACTTTTACCTCCAACGATGCTTCCTTCCTCTTGTACCGAAGCAAAAGGTCATTATTATATACTAAATAAAGTAGGTGTTTATTTATTTATTATATAAGAGAGAGAAAGGAGCACTAACCCCCCCTAAAACACGTGACAGTTCTGACCAAAGCATGATTACCATGGTGATATGTTTCTAGATGAATAACTAAAGTGCCATTATAAAGGTTATTTAAATAGTTCTAAAATACACCCTCCGATCCATTTTATCTGACGCAAGTTAGAATGACCGGTCTCCTAAATTATACTTTAACCATTCATTTATTTTATATTATACTATTTACGCTTGTTATGGGGGTATGGCCCCCGGTATCCACAAGACAAGCCGCACCATCAGAGGTGGTCCAGCCCACAAGATCAAGGCATGCACGGTGCTGCTCGGCGTGCACCGCAAGATATTATATAGTACCAAATATGATACTTTCCTTCTAACCCTATCCCTCCAGAGTATATAAGGAGAGGTAGGGGTCCCCTAGTGGATAAGGATCTACATGGTCATCCAGATCAATACAATACACCAAAGACACAGGACATAGGGTATTACGTCGATGAGACGGCCCGAACCTGTTTAAATCGCTGTCTCTGCGCCTTGTGTCACCGTCCGGTTCCTGATTACGCGCACCCCCACCGATAAATCTACCATCGCGGGATACCCCTCGGTGGACTGCCAAGCATCTTTTGTCGACAGTTGGCGCGCCAGGTAGGGGTTGTGCGTGCTGATCCATGGCGAACCAGATGGAATCTCAAGACTTACGCCCTGGCGAGATCGACTTTCATCTTGCCCGCGACGTCTACACGGAGATTTGCTGCCGAACTCAAGTCGTCGTGCGAAGACCAACCGCCCAGATCAAAAACTCACCGCCCGCCGGGTGCTCGCCGTCAACGCCGACTAGATAACGCCATACGCCTCCGACCATATGTTATGTCTAAAGCTAAGTCACGCTTTAATATTTTCTTAAATATTATCCAATCTCCGTATATCGCCATAATATTTCTCCGAGCTGTTTTCTCCATATTTGCTCTCCAAACATTTTTCTGAACCCCCAAACAGTCATGTTGACGCTCGGATGTCCCCAGAGACGGCTCTGTCTTCGGCTCCTCCTACACGTGCACGAACGTCTGCCCTCTGCGTTATGGGTGGTCGGCAGCGGCTCCTTAGCGACACTTTGTTCTTCCTACACGCACACGGGCTCCGCGCTTCGCGTTATGGTTAATGGGCTAGCTAGGGCTGGAGACTCAGCTACACACTAGCTGGTCGGGCGGTTTATATTAAATATAAATACATCTTCACACCAACTGATCACAGAGCTACATACGCTATTTCATCGCCATTGCTGATTTTTCTCCGGAGTTCATATATTTGTACATCATGTACTACCCGTTCTACATATTTGTATTGAAGGATCATCGTCCAGGTGATCGGACCACCTGGTACTCGGACTTCTCCACCGATCAACTGGTCGGACCGCTAGGTTTATGGACTTCGTCGCCGACCAGTTGATCGGACTGTTCGCCGGTCGCTTCTACTCAATGCTCACTTAGCCGCCAACCAGTTGACCAGACTGTTCGTCACTCGTGCTTCATCGTCAGATACGCCGGGGACTCCTTGGTGCTCGGACGTCGCCAACTACGTCGGTTACTCCTCGGCGCTCGGTTTCTTCGTGCTCGAGGACTAAGTGGGCGCACTTCACCTTTCGGACATTGCCAGCGACGCCGGGGACTCCTCGGTGCTCAAACCTCGCCAGCTACGCCGGGGACTCCTCGGTGCTCGGACATCGCCAGCTACATCGGGGACTCCTCGGTGCTCGGACCTCGCCAGCTACGCCGGGAACTCCTCGGTGCTCGGACATCGCCAGCGACGCCGGGGACTCCTCGGTGCTCGGACATCGCCAGCTATGCCGGAGACTCCTTCGCTGCTTGGACGTTGCCAGCTACGTCGGGGACTCCTCGATGCTCGGACATCGCCAGCTACGCCGGGGGCTCCCTTGATGGTCGGATCTTACTACGTCTCATCGGTGTGCTATCAAGCTGCTCCATGCTGGTCGGATCAGGGTGCTGATCTTGGGCAGCACGTCTGGGATCTTGATACGCGCATGTCAGACGACGTCGACAAGCTTTCAGGCTTCTTCTTTTTTATCCTGCTACGAGATTAATTCTTCATCTTCCCGCAGGCTCGAGGACTAAGTGGGCACACTTCACCTTGTGGTGAATGTGCGCTTTTCGATTCGGGGCTCCGCCCGTGGACTGGTTGCCTGCTCGGCCGGTCTTCTGCCTTCCTTCTACTTTCTGACTCTGGCACCACGTGACCACATCACCTACTGTCAGGCTCGGGGACTAGCTATGGGGGTATAGCCACCGGTATCCACAAGACAAGACATAGGCCGCACCATCAGCCCACAAGATCAAGGCGTGCACGACGCTGCTGGCGTGCACCGCAAGATATTGTATAGTACCAAATATGATACTTTTCTTGTAACCCTACCCCTCCAGAATATATAAGGAGAGGCAGGGGTCCCCTAGTGGACAGGGATCTACATGGTCATCCAGATCAATACAATACACTAAAGATACAGGACGTAGAGTATTATGTCGATGAGACGGTCCGAACTTATCTAAATCGTTATCTATGCGCCTTGTGTCACTATCCGGTTCCTGATTACGCGCACCTCCACCGATAAATCTACCATCGCAGATACCCCTCGGTAGACTGTCGAGCATCTTTTATCGATACTTATAAACTTATAATCATTGGATAGTATAATTTCTTATAAATCTAATCATATAAAGTTTATATTATAATAGTTAAAAATTATTAGCCTAATTATATGTCAAAGTTTTTAAAGTTTGAATCTTCATATGCGCGTGCATCAGATAAAATTAACCGGAGGGAGTATTCTTATAATAAAATATCGAAATACCAAGTATTTGGAAACAGAGATTGGCTTGCATGGTACAGTTGTTTTAGGCCCGGTTTGGATGAAAAAAAATTAAATTATTGGAGAAATACCACGGAACTAGAGTATAATTACTTCTCAAAAAAATTGCTTGACAAAATTTCTCCTAAATTTAATTTGGAAGCTGTTCTAGAAGCTCGGTCAAACGTGTCCTTATTACCTTATACTCCGTACAATACTAGCATCAGAGCAGTCGTCATAAGAAATACTACAAGGTGTTACTCGTGACGGTAAACGGGTTGCTCAAAGTTAGCTTCGCTTTCGATAAAAGATCCTTTTAGTTCAGTTATTTAGTCACAAACACTAGCTGTTCATGTGACGAGGCTCTAGCTAGCCTGTGCTGCCGTGTAGCACGACTATCTTGCTGGTCTACAGTACGCTCGTCCTTGCTTTGCGCTTGGCTGGGGCTGGCCACTCATGAATGACAATCTTGCTGGTCTCAATCGCGTGCATGTTCGGTTTCTCTGTTTGGGACGGGATTCCTGGCAGAGACGACGTTCCTGAGCACAAAGAGGAAACGAAACCGGCCGGCCAGCCGGCCGAGATGGCGCGGCGACTGACAACGCACAGCGCAGGCAGGAAACCTACACTAAACTATGGGCCTCCCAAGGCAGTTTTGGAGTTTTGGAGCGCGCGGCTCGGCTGGCCGGCGGTCGACGCGTTTGTGTTGGTGCTGGGGCCGGTGCCTAACCAAATTAGAAACTCCATGTGTCGAAGAAATATAGTGGCTAGCCTATCCAGAGTTTACCCACGATAGTTGATGAATAGACGTAGATACCCGTGATGCGAACAGAGACATAAGATATAAGATTTATAAAGGATTAGGCCGTCAGTTTGACGTAATACCTTATATCCTGTGTTCTGTTATTTTGTATTGATTGTGTATCAGATTCGATATCTCGTCTTGAGGATCCATGTCTCTCCTTATATATTCTGGAGGGATAGGGTTACAAGGAAAATATTATATTTGGTATTATACAATAAACCACATATTTTTATAGCCTTGCGGTGCACGCCTTGATCTTGTGGGCTGGACCACCTTTGATGGTGTGGCCCATGTCTTGTCTTATGGGTACCGGGGGTATATCCCCCACAGCTAGTCACCGAACGCCTTGTATCATTTGAGCAACGTAGTCTTAAACAAGTCCGAGCAGTTTGATGTGAAGCTGACCAGTTTAACAAGTGATCTGAGCGATTGAAGTCGAAGCCGACCAGTTTAACTGATGATTCGAGCAGTGGAAGTCGAAGCCGACTAGTTTAACTAGTGATCCAAGCGGTGAAAGTCGAAACCGACCAGTTTAAGTGGTGATTCGAGCGATGGAAGTAGAAACCGACCGATTTAACTGGTTAGGAGACCTCGAACTTAGCCAAGTAAGGCTTGCCGAAAGGATATAAGGGGCTCAAGATTAATTTTAAAAATTATTCACCTCAGATGAAGTGTAGCCACTTAGACTTCATTTGCGAGGTCAAATGATTATCATCCGTGACTTAGCTAATAAGAAGGGTAAATCAGGAAATAAGTACTACATTCACCATCAGGTGAAGTGTAGCCACTTAGTCTCCGAGCCTACTGAAAGATGAAGAATGAATCTTATAGCAGGCTCAAAGAAAATACGTCTGAAAGCATGCCGACGTCATCTGACATGTGCGTATCAAGACCCAAAAGTGCTGCCCAAGATCAACACCATGATCCGAATAGCATGGAGCAACTTGATAGCACACCGATGAGACGTAGCGAGATCCGATCGCCAAGAGAGTCCCCAGCTTAGCTGGCGACTCTTGCACAAAAAATTCAAACGCTGAGTCCTCAGCTTAGCTAGCAACGCTTGCATGAAGAATCCAAACGCCGGGGAGTCCCCAGCTTAGCTGGCAAGCCCCCAACATGGCTACGATGAAGCGATGGATAATCCGACCAGTTGGTTGGCGAAGAATTGAGCACCGAGCAGCCCAACGAACTGGTCGGTGACGAAGTGAGCGTCGAGTAGAAGTAAATGCCGAACAGTCCAACTAACTGGTCGGCGATGAAGTCCATTCACCTAGCGGTCCGACCGGCTGATCGGTGGAGAAAACAGCGACGGAGCTTGCCGGAGACATCGATCTTAGGTGAAGTGTACACACTTAGGCTTCGTTCGCGAACTCAGATGATCAGCATCCATGACTTAGTCAAGGAGGATGTTAGTATTGATACATGCGTCGTAAGGTGCAATGTATACATTGTAGTCCCCGAGCCTGACTGTCGACGAAATATGGTCGACAGTCTACCTAGGGGTATGCTCAAGGTAGTAGATTATTGGTAGACAGGTGCGTAAGCTATGAACGAGATGGTGACGCAAGACAGACACAAGGTTTTATCTAGGTTCGGCCGTCTTGAAGGCGTAATACCTACGTCCTGCGTCTGATTGTATTGCTGTGTGTAAATGAGATGATTTTTTAGAGGGGTCCCCTGCCCGCCTTATATAGTCTGGGGGCAGGGTTACATATCCGGAAACTAATCCCAACCAGTTACAATTGCCATAGGTGGCCGGATAAGGATTCCTATTCTAACTGACCAGGATCTTGGTTGATCTCTAAGTCTGCCTTGATTCCTTACGTGGAACTCCGAGCAGATCGGCTGGGTCATGCGTCGTCTTCTAGTGGGTCGGACCCCCTGGTCCGGGCCGGCCCAAACCTAGCCGTAAGGGTATAGGGGTTAATACCCCCACAGCTAGTCCCCGAGCACCATGTATTATGTTGCGACACGCCGTTTGATCTTCTTTGGCTAATGCGGTCTGTCTTCATGTCATCTCCAACTGGTTGAAACATTGACCAAGCAAATATGTTAGTATTCTAGTCAGCACAGAGAGCAGTAGACCACGATTATAGCCGAAGATTCCAGTTGTCCGAAGAATGTATGGTGCTCTAAAGAAAAAAGAAAAAGATTTCTTTCCTGATCAAGTGTGCCCACTTGTATTTCTAAAAAGAAATGTAAGTGACCCTTGTACAGTAGTAGTTATGGCCAACGGTCAGAGCGTAGGGGTCGATAAAATAAGCACATTCACCGCAAGGTGAAGTGTGCCCACTTAGTCCCGAGCCTGGTAGTAGGTGACGTAGACACGTGGTGCCAGGGTCTAAAAAGAATTCCTAGTTAAGTTGAGAATCCAATCGTCGTACAAGCGATACGAGCTGCACCGACAGGTGCATCGTACCGATGTAGTCTCCGAGCTTGCTGGAAGGCGAGGTATCAACCTTGTAGCAAGGTCTAAGTGAGAAAAAAATAAAAGCATCTCAACTGTATGTAAGTACAAATCACATGTACCTGAGGAGAGTGGTCCTCGAGCAATGGTCGGAGAGTGGTCGGGGCAGTCCCCGAGCGCAGCATGGGGAAAACGATGAATCCCTGAGATTAACCGTAGTCGGGACAGTCCCTGAGCACAAAGGTAGTCAGGACAGTCCCCGAGCATGAGGGCGGTCGAGACAGTCTCGAGCATGAGAGTGGTCGGAACAGTCCCCGAGCATGATGGTGGTCGGGACAGTCCCCGAACACAAGGATAGTCACGACAGTCCCCGAGTACGAGGGTGGTCGGGACAGTCCCCAAGCACAAAAGTGTCGATGAAATACGAATGACCCAGCTGGACTTGTCGGTGAAAATAATTGGCGATATTAACCTGTGTGGAGGTGCGACACCACCCGTACAAGGAACGTCGTCAACAAGTCAGCTAGGAGCGCCATCATCTTCAAGCCAACCGGCGAAGCCTGTGGTCTCGACCAGCCAGGCATCAGTGGGGCCATCTTCTTCAGCTCAATCAATGCTAGAGTCCCCGAGACCCGAGCACGATGTCAGGCCCAGCAAGCAGCAGGCGCCACGTGCCCCAACCAGCCAATAGTGTAGGCTATAGCTATAGAAGAAGATGTAGTTGGGTTATTGTAAACTTGGATCTTTTTAGGCAAGCTTGTAATAACGTACTTGTATATCAACATAAGCTTGTTTGTTTTGTAGAAAACATGTTTAAGCTCGGATATCATGTTGATGTAAGTAAGTTAGAACATGTTGGCGTTCTTTTTAGTTATACCAGTTTAGTCAACACGCCATCCTAAAAGGTTTGTATGGCCCTAGTTTGTCTCATGGTCGGAGTGTGAGGTGCATAGCTTGTGCATACGTAGAAACACACAAGTCAAACCAGAGAGCACCTGCTGATCACCCGTAGCGTAGAGAGCGGATCCCATGCATGCGTTGGGAGGAACCGGAGACAGGGCCTACTCCGAGAACCCGAGAAGGAATGGTGGTCGATTTTAACTGGTAGAGTTAGAATAACAATAGACTTCAAAGTGACACATTAGAGTGGTCGGAGAAATCATAATAGCTTTATTGAAATAAATCAAAAGTACAAGAGGGGTACATATCTTAGTAGCTAAGCATAGAAACACCTAAGCTTGTCGATGTGCTAGGAATTGGGTACGTATGTGCCGTCTAGGTGAGCTAACCTGTAAGATGTAGGGCGTGTAACCTCCTTGATCATGAAGGGTCCTTCCCATGGGGTTGCGAGTTTGTGGACACTAGCCTGATTCGTCTTCCACTTTAGGACCAGGTCCCCGACCACGAAGAACCGCTCCTTGACGTTCTTATTGTAGTACTTGCGCAAAACAGCAAGGTATTTGGCTGTACGTACGCAAGAATCAAGCCGCTTCTCTTCTGCACTATTCACTTCTAGCTCCCGCACTTCATTGGCCTTGTCTTCGTCAAAGTTCTCTACCCGTGCTGATCTAAAGACTATATCTGCTGGGAGCACTGCCTCAGCACCATAAACCATAAAGTATGGCGATACGCCAGTATTGTGACTAGGCTAGGTTCTAAGACCCCAGACCACGGCAGGTAACTCTTTGAGCCATCTTCCAGGAGCTTTGTCATTCTCTCTGTACATTCTCTTCTTAAGTGCATCTAGAATCATACCATTTGCCCGCTCAACCTATCCATTAGCTCTAGGGTGTGCCACCGAGACGTATTTTACTACTATGCTCCTTTTATCGTAGAAGTCCCAAAAACGTTCCTGGTGAACTGAGTACCCAGATCAGTGATGATGCTATGGGGTATGTTGAAGCGATGGATGACCTGGTCGAGGAACGCGATAGTCTTTTCTGAAGATGCCTTGACTAGGGGCATGTACTCTATCCACTTGGAGAATTTATCGATCAGCACAAAGACGCATGTAAATTTTCTAGGGGCCGGTTTGAAAGGCCCGATCATATCCAATCCCCAGCATGCGAAGGGCTAAGAGGCTGGTATAGTCTGAATCTCATGTGCTGGTACGTGGATTCTCTTGGCAAAAAACTAACAACCTTCACAATGGCGGACTAGCTTCTCTACATCGGCTATGGCTGATGGCCAATAGAACCCTGCTCGGAAAGCCTTACCAACTAGCGTTCTCAAGGCCACATGGTTGCCGTAGGAGCCAGAGTGGATTTTGTCTAGGAGATGTTCACAATCCTCCTGGGTTATACACTTCATCAAGATTTCTTCCTTCGCGTTCTTGTGCCACAATTTGCCATCGACGAGCAGATACTACTTACTGCGATGCATTAGGCATTTGTTTTTTGTCCAATCGGTGTAACCGCTACCATCTATTAGGTACTTGATAAAAGGTACTGTAACAGAACCGACCAATTATATGAAATTAAGTAAGAAAATCATCCGCCAGAGCAGACAATTTAGCAAACTTAAGCCCATATAATCCGGTAGTCTGTGAAATCATGAAGGATTTCAAACCAACTTTCATTCCAGCTAAGATCATAATAAGTTTAGCGGTCACCATCACATATTACATAAAAGTTTGCATCTTAGATACATCAGAGTTTAACATAGTTATTACAAAACAAGTTCGAATAAAAGTAGCGGAAGCCATTTGTTCAAACCACACACACACTCACACGAAGTTCAAATACAGTGCCAGCGAATGATCATCTCCAACAAAAGCATCAGACAAGACGTAAGGAATGACCATGCCCATGGTCCTAAGCACCACCCATTGTAGGATAAAGACAGTTGATACAGTAGCCGTAATACATCTGCCCATCTGCAACAAGTGGGAATAAAACCCTGAGTATGAGAAGATACTCAGCTATACTTACCCGACATAACCGAAAATAAGTGACACCAAGGATTATGAAGGGCTTTATAGTAGGGTAGCTGACTCATTTGCAAAAAGAAGCATTTTTAGCATTTCAAGACCCTTTTTAAAAGCATTATTGTCAAGTTAATTATTATTAACCTGTTGACTAGATTTGCACCTATACTAGAGCAACCATGTGATTAAGCAGATAATGATAACCAATGATCATTAAACAACTTCCATATTGTCATATTCATTATAACTGTCTAAGGGTTCCATCAACATTACTATGATGAAGTCACTCAAGTCAAATGCTCACTATCTAGGAGCGATGGCGATTCGAATCGATTCCTAACCAGCTGGTGATTTATTCCTTACACAAACCTCACTCATCCACTAAAGTGAGATATTGATCACCGAGTCAACTATCTAGGAATCTTGAGTTTGCCAGGAACCACATGTACCCATGGGCTGACCGACTACACTTTGGTCTTATCATCTCGCCCCCGTGTCCTACCACACCTGCTCCGGCACAGTGCACTGCGGGCAATCTACTCGGCCCGAATAATCTCCCAGCTTCGCGGTTGGAAGGTACTTTATATGGCCAACTAAATGTAAGGCATGCGTTCAACATGACTCGAGGCCCAACAACGGTCGGTCCTTAATCGACACAGATGGAAAGTACTACAGTCTAAAACTCTGCAAGTCTCCGTCCGGTCTCAACTTCATTTAACACTTAGTTATACTATGACTTCATAGTCATCCAAGTAGATCCAGGTAACCACATATAGCTCGTAGGTGACAGAAAATCACCCGACTTCTACCGGTCTAAGCCAGCTAAGCATTGACTCGACTGCGGATACCAGGGTAACAAGGATATAGTATAACAAAGGTAAACAAGGTATAATACAGCAACGGTTGCAAACAACTCCTGAACGTAATGCATCAATTAAAGTAAAGCATTTAATTAATACTTGCAAACCGGGAGAAAATGCTCCGGGGCTTGCCTCTCTCGAAGGAGCTCGGGCGGTGATCGGGGCACTCTGGAAGTTCCTCAACGTCCTCCTCGTCGGCTTCGGGCACTTCCTGTGGCTGCACCTCGAATTGCTCCTCGGGCTCCTCGGGTATGACGAATGGGTTCTCGGTTTGCGATCCTATATGATGCAATGTGCATAAGCGCTTATGCAATTGGTGCATCGAATGAGATGAATACAATGGATATGTTTGAATGCAAGGTAGTCAACATCATCCAAGAACATATACTACAAGCACATGTCATCTACTGTATTCTCTTCTACTACTAATATGCTAAATCAATACATCTTATTCAATGCTTCAAAGATACACCAAAGCTTCACTAATTTCTTAATCACACATAAAGCAACACTTGATTAAACCCTAATTAATAATAGGTTTGAATAGTAACATCTATTTTTATTGCTTAGAAAAATCTTAGAAAATTACCATAGCACATTACTACCCTAAGTAGTCTACTATCAGATTTTCATGGTATTTGAATGAGTGGATTAGCCTACACAAAAATAGCAAGCTATGGCATGATTATGAACATGAAAATACTTTGTACTGTGAAAAGTGTCAAACAACAGAGTTATCATTTTTCCTATGATCTTCATAGCATACAATCACTGTACAAAAATTATCACATGCATGTTTTATACAAAGTTTGCTCTCTAGCTAAAATAACAAAAATCAGCCATTAAAGGCACTTGAACTACACCTCAAAATTTTTCTTCAGCACATGCATGACACATATTTTTCCTAGGAAGTACATTACATAAGAAGATCAACAAACTTGGAATCATATTTTTCTGAAGCCTATAGGTTTTTCTACATATTTTTCAAGTTATCAGCAATATCCATGATTAAATAAAGTTCTACAGAAAAGTATCTCAAAAATGACATACAATAATTTTCCCAAGTAGATCTGGTGATAAGGAACCTAGAAAAATTTATTTCAATAGATTTGGAGCAAATTTGAGTATCCAAACATTTTTCAAACCATTTCTCTTTTCAAATAATAAAGAAAAATTGAAAACAAACACCCTATTGCTACTGGGCCGGCCCGTGGGAATCAGCCGGCCCACGACCACACTTGGCCTGCATGGCCCGTGCGACGGGAAAGGGAGGCGGCATGGCTAGGCGTCGGCCCATGGCCTCTCGGCCTAGCTCGGTCGAGGCGAAGGCCACGCCGGCGTCGTGACGTCGCGGCGGCGCGGCTCGGCCATGAGGCCGGCGGCCATTACTGGCCATGCCAGAGCAAGCGAGCAAGCGCATGCAGTTCATGAGAAGCTGGCGAATGCGGGCAGGTAGCTAGGCAGGGAGGAGAAAGGGAGGAAGAGTGCCTTCCACGGCGGCCGAGCACGGCGGCGCCATGGCCGACGGTAGCGAGGCATGAGAAGGCGCTACTTGGGCTCAACAGTCGGCACAAGCGCGAGCACCAAGTGCCAGAGAGCGAGGCAGAGCTGCTGGCGCTCGATTGCTGGCCGGGGTAGAGGAGAGGTGGCGAATTTGCCTGGCGGGCTACGGTGGCCGCGGCGAGGGGGAGAGAGCGAGCTCGGCGCGGGCGGAGAAGAGAGGAAGCGCGAGAGAGCGAAGGTGAGCGCAGCGGCTTCAACAGAAGTAGGCGGGCGCATGGGAGCGGGTGTAGGCCAGCTATGATGCGCGGCGGCGTCGACAGCGCATGGCCGCCACGCGACGGGCTTGCTCTGCCATGGTTGGGACACGGCGCGGCACGTCAGCAAGCAGGCGAGCGCGGAGGCAGGCCAGGCGCGGTGCTGGGCTGGGCTGGGCCAAGGCGAGGCGCGCAGCATGGTGGGAGGCTCGCTGCTGCAGGCCGGGCCGGCTTCGGCCATGGGCCGGAAACGAGGTGGCGGCCCATGAAATGAGGGAAGCCTTTTTCAATTTATATTTTCAAGAAATTTTTAAATACGAGCTTTCAAATATCATTTTGAGCAAGAAAATGACATCTTTTGAAAATGTACCAAAAATGAAAATTGATTAGAATGTAATTCTCTACAACTTTGCTTTTATGACCAAAGCCAAATTCTTGATAGATTTTGAATTCTAAAATTAAAGTCAATTTTAACTCAAAACCCTAATTTTGGGAGAATTATTTTTAAAAGCAAAATTTGGCAATAATTCAAATACAAACCTTGCTCCAAAAATTGTGCTAAACAGTTCTAGATGATTTACCATGATAGCCAAATATGTTTTACTAGCCTAGCAAACATAATTAGGGCAAAATAACTCTTAAACAGGTGTATGCAACATTGATGTTTCACGAACATGTTTCATATGTTTCGAAGCAGTGTTTCAGTTGTTATTTACATGATTAGGCATGTATGATTAGGATGCTTTATGATGCATGATTTGCAGTGCCTAAATGCTGGCATAACACCGGGGTGTTACAGCCCTCCTCCCTTATAAAAATCTCATCCCAAGATTTGGGTTACGAACCATTTGTTATAAAAATCTTCATAAGCTTTTTGTAGATATTCTCCTGTTTCCCAAGTTGCATCTCCCTCATCATGATGATCCCACCATATCTTGTATGTTTTCACCACACTATTCTGAGTAGCACGTTCTTTAGTGTCTAACACATAGACTGGTTGTTCACGGTACACCAAATCTGATTTGAGTTGGATACCTCGAGGTTCTATTCTTTCCTCCGGAACACGCAAACATTTCTTGAGATGTGATACATGGAAAACTCGGAAAACGGTACTCATTGTCTTAGGTAACTCTAACTTGTTGGCTATCGGACCTCTTCGTTCCAGGATCTTGTATGGTCCTATGAATCTAGCGGCAAGCTTTCTTCGGACTCCAAACCTTTTCTTCTTCATTGGTGTGACTTTCAGATAAATATAGTCACCAACTTCAAACACAAGGGGTCTCCTTCTTTGTCTGCATAACTTTTCTGACGTGATTGGGCCGCCTTCATATTCTGCTGAATAATATGAACTTTCTTCTCGGCTTCTTCTACAAAGTCAATGCCATAATACATTCTATCTCTAGGCTCGACCCAATTCAATGGTGTTCTACATTTTCTGCCATATAAAGCTTCGAATGGAGCCATCTTGATGCTTTCTTGATAACTATTATTATAAGAAAACTCAGCTAATGGTAACCATGACTCCCATGATCCCTTAGAAGACAATACACATGCTCTTAACATATCCTCCAAAATAGCATTCACTCATTCAGTCTGACCATCTATGTGAGGATGATAAGTGGTACTACGAATCAAACTAGTTCCTAAGCCTTTGTGTAAATGTTCCCAAAAGTGAGCCATGAACTAGGGCCCTCTATCAGATACTATGGTCTTTGGTATACCATGCAACCTCATAATTTCTGTGATATACTTCTCGGCATATTGAGGTGGTCGATAAGTTGTCTTGACAGGTAGGAAATGAGCGGTCTTAGTAAGACAATCCATAATTACCCAAATCGAATCATGTCCTTTTTGAGTAGTGGGCAAACCCGAGATAAAATCCATACTAATATTGTCCCACTTCCAACTAGGGACTGACAAGGGTTGCAACATGTCGACAGGTTTCGTATGAATAGCTTTCACTCTACAACATGTGTCACATCTGGCAACATATGTTGTAATTTCTTTCTTCATTTTGGTCCACCAATAATGAGACCTTAGTTCTTGATACATCTTACTACTTTCGGGATGGATAGATAGCTTAGAAAGGTGAGCTTCATCCATGAGTTTATTCCTAAGCTCTCGATCCTTGGGAACCACAAGACGGTCATCAAACCACAACACGCCTAGTTCATCCACTTTAAAGTGCTGAGACGACTTTTCTTTTATTGTCTCTTTGATGTGGAATATTCCCTTGTTAGTTCTCTAGCCTTCTATTATCTTACTCTCCAAAGAGCAACTAATCTGAATACTATGTAACACAGCAGGATGCATCAGATCGAACCCATCTTCAAGTAATGGCTGCACATTCAAGTAATGTGACTTTCTGCTCAAAGCATCTGTCACTACATTGGCTTTTCTAGGATGATATTGCACATTCGAGTTGTAATCCTTGATCAATTCCAATCATCTGCGCTGTCTCATGTTCAGCTCTGGTTGGGTAAAGATGTACTTAAGACTCTTGTGATCCGTGAAAATGTTGCACACATTACCAAGTAGATAATGTCTCCATATTTTTAGGGAATGCACAACTGCCACAAGTTCAAGATCATGTGTTGGATAGTTGACCTCGTGCTTTCTCAATTGACGTGAAGCATAAGCAATGACTCTCCTTTCTTGCATAAGAACACAGCCCAATCCAGTCTTCGATGCGTCGCAAAACACATCAAATGGTTTCTCGATATCTGGTTGTGCTAAAACAGGAGTAGTGGTCAACAGTTTCCGCAAAGTGTGGAAAGCTGCTTCACACTCCTCTGTCCACACAAACTTGTGATCCTTCTGTAGCAGACTTGTCATCGGTTTGGCAATCTTTGAGAAGTCTGATATAAAGCGACGGTAATAACCCGCTAGTCCTAAGAAACTTCTAATCTCAGGAACTGTGGTCGGTGCTTTCTAATTCATAACCTCTTGCACCTTACTAGGATCGAATGAAACTCCATTTTTGATAGAATGTGACAAAGGAAAGGAACTTTCTTCAACCAGAATTTGCATTTGCTAAACTTAGCATAGAGTTGATGATCCCGAAGTCTAGTCAAGACAATTCTCAGATGCTCTTCATGATCCTTCTCGTTCTCGGAGTATACCAGAATGTCATCGATGAACACCACCACAAACTTATCCAATTCTGGTGTAACACCTCGGGTGTTAGCCTTGCATAACTTGACTTGCATAACATGAGCATGAGCATCAAGCATTCATAAATCATCAATTACAATTGAAACATTTGATCAAAACATATGAAACATTTCTTGTTATTTCATGTTTCTTGGAACATATGCATATGATCTTGTACAAATGAATGCAAGTGGGTAATGCTAGTCACTAAAACACCTTAGCTATACTTAGGTTAGCAAAAGGAACCTTGTTCATGAAGGCCATATTTCATGATCAAGCATTTGAGTGTTATTTCATGTGTTGGGCTGAATAGCTATATGAGTGACTACTACATGAAATGCTTAAATGACCTTGCAAATTGTTTTGACATGCTTAGAGTATCATCATGAACAACTTTGGTATTTAGTGCTAGGGCTAGTTTGGTCATTTAGCCATGGTTTGAATGTGCATCATGATTTCAAAGTGACAAGTTTGACTAAAGTTGAACTAGGTGTTAGAGACCTTGCATGGAGGAGTTCACTAAAGCAAAGTTGTAGTGTTTGACATAAGGAACAACTTTTATTTTTGGGTCATGGACTGATTTTGCTTCTAACATGCTTGAATGGGTCCCACAAAAACCAGCAAATCCAGCCTTCAACACTTAGGAAATTTTTCGAAGTATTTGATCAACTGGCCGACTGACAGCCAAGGTTGGGCACGAGATTACTCCGTCTATGTTGCGAATTAGCATGAGGTGATTGAACAACATTTGTAGCTGGTACTTAGGACTACGAAAGTCATTTAGATCATTTACGAGTTGGAGCCACCGATTAGCCAATAAACCGTTTCGAAAACGCGCTGTCAGGCACTGATCGGGACTTAACTGACGAACTGAATCGCGGCGTCATGGCCGACCGGCTTCAGGCTTCGCACGCCGCGTGGCGCGGGAAATGGCCGCGCGTCGCCGCCGGTCTGTCCGCGCAGGCCACGCCGCGCCCGAGCGCGCCTTCATCACGCCAGCGCCCGCCCGAGCCTTTCCGCGCCTCCATTTGCTTCGCCTCGGCTTTTCTTCCTCGCAGCAGCAGCCGCCGAGCGCCCACAGCTCCGCCGTCGCCATAGCCGCGCGCAGCTCGTGCCTGGCCACTTCCGCACCACCGTGATAGCTCCACCGTCTCCCCAGCACCCCATTGTTTCTCCCCGTGCCCGCTGACAAAGCCCGGTAAGCCACCGCAGTGCGTGTAGGCTCGCCGGAGTTCCGCCGTGAGCCCCGTCGTCGTGGCCACGCCGCCACAGTCCTCCTCCCGCTCCGTTAGCTAGCGCGCTAGGTTCCCCAGCGTTCATAGATGCTTGTCCACGCGTTGATTTGAACCACCGTAGCCCACACCGGCGTTTCACCGTCGACCTGCACCTTCACCCCACCATGGCCGCCGCCGTAGCCGCTAGCTCCGATGAGAAGGCCACCCAGGTAGCTCAATAGCTCCGCTAAGTCGAGTAGGTCATCGTGTGATGATGTCACCGCCGGCGAGTTCGCCGTCGTCGAGCTCTGGCCGCGCCAGCACCGCGCAGCGCCGCTGCCCTGTTCCGTGTCACTGACGCGTGGGGTCCCCTGACCAGCGGGTCCCACCTGTCAGCGACAGCAGTAGAGAGGGCTAACTCATTTTGAATCCAGTTTTTGATTTGTTTTGTTATTTTTGTATCTGCAGATTGGTAGCTCCAAAAATGTTGAAATAAATATGGTTGTGTTCCTTAGGAAGTGTAGTATTTAGGAAAAATATGTTCTTGGTTTCAACAGTAGAAATTTCTGGAGATTTAAATAGGGATTTCAAATGTGCTTTTGAATGCATTTAAATTTGTTTATTTTATATCTAGAGTTCCTGTGCTCCAAAAATTATGAAATTTTTGTGGTAGGCTATTCTTGTCATACATGAGCTTGGATAAAAATTTGAGAACCAGTGCATGTGTAGATCTTTAGTTATAGATTTTTCTTTTATAAATAGTTAATCCTTGCATGAATTTTTATAAATTAATTATAAGTCCAAAATTCATGAAATTTGTTGGAGATGATACTAGTACCATATGGATGTTAAGAAAAATAAGAAATCTGTTGCTTGACACTTTTCAATAGGATTTTCCATTTATGCTATTTCAAGCCTTGCTTCCTTATCATTTTTGTATAGGATGTTCTACTTAGTAAAATGACATGAAATTTTTATAGTAGCCCTTTGATAGCATTATTAAGGCTCTGTAAATTTTTGAGAATTTATTCAGCACATCTGTTATATATTTATTATTTAACCTAGATATCTAAATAAAATAATAAAAGCAATTTAATAAATAGTTTGGGCCTTGCCATTATATTATCTTAACTATGTTTGGTATGCTTAAACTGTTAGTAGGTTCTAGGTTGTCAATTTGTGAATGATTACATGAAGTAGAGGTGTTATTACTTTATATTGCATGTTAAGTCATTTCCGGACTGATTCTAGAATATGATGAGTTGCATGTTGAAACTGATGTGGACTGTAAAAATGGTTAATAACAAAGTTGTAGAAAATTTGATAAGCTTTCCAGAAAGTCCAGGATCACTAGATTTGGAATTGTAGAACTCCAGTTATGAGTGAAACAAGTAGATATTGTTTATGGCATAGTCGATGCATTGTAGAAGTAGTTAAGTAGTAAGCGAGAAGAGATATGCACCTACTCAAACAACGCGATGCACGTGTTAACATTATGCATTCGTAATACTCATACCATACTCATGCATCTAGGATCGGAGGAAGAAATCACGTTGCTGGAATTCGAAGAAGCAGAGGAAGGGAACCCGCAGGAGAATCCGCAAGTCCCCGCTCCCGAAGGCGTGGAGCAGAACCCTGAAGAGCTTCCGGAGTGCCCTGACCATCGTCCTACTTCCTTTCTGCGAGGCAAGCCCCGGAGCATTATAAGTCTCCCAGTAATTTACAAATGTTTACTTACGTATTTATGATTGATGCATTAGGTTATAAGAGTTGAATGAAACCACTTGATGCATGTACATTCCTTGTCCAGATATTAACCCTTTAACCGGTATAGGTCCAGGATCGAATATATGCTTAGCCATGCTTAGACCGGTAGAAGTCGGGTGATGTCCTGTCACCTGCGAGATATAGGTGGATACCGGAGCACGGTTGGCTATATCTGCTATCGTGGAACGGAACCATGTGGTAAAAGTAAATTGAGACCGGACGGGAGGTCGATAGGGAAGCAACAAGGCATGGAGGTCTTGGGTGTGGACTTATCCCCGTCTGTGTCGATCAAGGACCGTACCGTTGTTGGAACTTCTGACAAGATTGAATGCATGCCTCTCACTTAGCTGGCCGGATAACTCGTTCCGACCGCGAAGCCGAGTAATTCAACTCAGGCCGGGAATCGTTCTGTTGTGCGCTCCTTCCGGGGAACGATCAGACTGAGCCCAAGGGCAGGTTTGGCCTGAGCATCCTGGCATCTGGTGTTCCAGATTGTGCGGCGCAGTACGAACCCGCGAAATGTGTACCGGAGTTGTACCAAAGGTGACCTAAGACTATCGTGGCTGATAGATCTGGGTTTGTGTTAGGAATAAATTCCCAGCTGGTGAAAATCGATTCGAATCGCCGTCTCTCCTGGATAGTGAGAAACTTGGCTAGCTCCAACACCGTAGTAACTGTGTTATGAAACATGATGGTTCAAATGAATATGGAATTACAATATCTGCTATGGTTACTATTGTGTGATTCTAAATAATATACCACATGTTTGGCATAGGAGAGTTGCTAACCTAGAAATGGATAGTTATAATTAACTTGATAAAAGAATCACAAGTGTACAAAGATTAATTGCCTTTTTCGCAAAAATGTTGTCAAGTTACGTCCACTTATACAGCCTTGCATAATCCTTGGAGTCATTTTATTTCTGGTTCATGACGGGTAAGTCTAGCTGAGTACCTTCTCGTACTCAGGGTTTATTTTCCCATTGTTGCAGATGGCACTGTGTATCATGGTTATTGCAAGAGTTGCTTCTATCCCGCTGTGGATGAGGAGTAAGCCATGGGCAGGCTTCCTTAGTAATTCCTATCTTTGCTTTTGTGGACCGTGATCTGGTTTGGCACTGTATTAAACTATGTTGGAAAAACTTTATCTCGAACTTATTTGCTTCCGCTTTGTTTATCAAACTTGTTTTGTAATAACTTTTATTCGTACTCTGATGATGAAAAGTATCTGTGAACTTTATGTAATTTGTGGCATGCATGTTGAATCCTGTACGATCTTGGTTGTTGTAAATCGTTTATCGAGACCCGTCGTGGTACTCGACGGACTACCGGGTTTATATGGGTTCAAGTATGACAGTGTGACCGCTTGCGGATTGCCATTATACTTGTATTCTTATAAATTGGTCGGTTCTGCGACAGCTGGTATCAGAGCAGGATTCAACGTTAATTGTCACAAGAGTATTTAAAACAAAAGTTTTTGTTTCCGAAAACCCTTCTCTAGCAACTAATAGTTATATAATAGGTATTTGAAATCTAAAGTGTGCCAATGATCACTTTCCTTATGCCCAGATTAAGGACTATTAGGTGGCTATTTAAGTACTAACATGGGGGTTTTTACTTCGTCGTCCATACGGCGTGCTATAGTATGGATGCCATTCACTTGAGTGGTAATGTATGGATCAAATGCCTCTACGCCAAGGTAAGATGAGTATATGACCGCAAGATGTGAGCGTGCGGTCGGGAAGAGTTAGTTCTGGTACGGCTATGTATGCATGCTTGCATGTGTATATGGTACGTATTTAATTGTGGGTTTAAATTATTGTTGGGTAGATTGATACGGAAGTATATGTATGGGGATACATATATGGAAGTATTTACAATTACATTCTGCATATTCTTTATGGGTTTAGGGCTGAAATGAAATTTTATGCAGGTACACTAACAACGAAACGTGTAGCTCGACTAGTTACGCTATTTATGAGAGAACGTATGTATGCCACCGTGTCTACCGTTAGAAACAAATTTTTCCTAAGTTTGTGAGGACGTATGGCACGAGCATGCATCATGTTAAACTATCATTCACATAATTACAATTGTTCCTCCCCTTATAAGATTCTTACTCGGTTATGTAACTCTTATCCATTATGGCATTGTCTCACCAAAGGGTACATGTTGATGGTGCAGATGGCACGCACCAAGCAGACTGCTCGCAAGTCCACCGGAGGCAGAGCTCCTAGCCGTCAGCTCGCTCCACGTACCCGTCAACGTCACACGTTCCTTGGAGAGTTTGGGATGCCTACACTTTTATGGAGAGTGCTCAGCTATGTAGGCTATCCTGATGGAATGGAACCCTGCTACTTCTGGGCGAATGAGCGGTTGGGAGAAGGTCTCTTAGTTACTGTGGAGGCCGTTGTCCGCCCCCGAGGTGACGATTCTGAGTGGACAGGCTGGTGTTATGAGTCGACTGGTAGGACTGCTGAAGAAGCAGCTGGCAGGGCAGCTTTTGGGATCCTGAGGGATATCATGGATCGTTTTCCTCAGGAGCTGGCAGCCGCTTTGGTTGGAGTCTTTCCAAGAGGTAACCCCTCCACTGACTCATGGCAGCAGGCAAGAGGAAGACCCTTGGAAATTGGTGCCGCAGAAAGGCAGAACAGCGATAACCCTGCAATGAGCGCCATGTTTGCAATGATGAGGGTGTTAGATGGAGTTGAAGGTAGCCTCAGACGTGTGTCTGGTGCTCTTGGTCATGCCCGCGAGGACCGACGTCAGCTTCAGAGGGAGCACGATGCCGAGATTGAAAGGCTCACCGAAGAGATGACTAGGTTAACTCATCAGCGGAATGCAGCCTGGTCCAGGGAAGATGTCCTGAGAGCCCGACAATTCGAGCTGGGACAGCAGCTGGCCAATGCGGAAGAATACAACGATAATCTGCATGAAGAGGTTCACCTACTGCACAATCAGCTCCACCCTTATGTACCACCTGGAGCCGCAGAAATGGATCTAGAAGGGTACGAGGAAGAAGAAGAAGTGGCACCTGAAGCAGAAATAGAACCTGGGGAAGAAGATGATTCTGCATCTGACCTCGATAGTGATCATGATGAGGATTAGATCACTTAGCATGTAGTGGGAAGACTAATGTATCACCTTTATTTATGTAATGGACCTGTAGTCCAAATTGGCATTGGTAACCAGACTATCATGTAATGTTAATCGCACGTTGGGTAAACGTCAATGCAATTCCAGTTCTTTGTCGGTAATCACGCTTTAAATTGCATGCGTTATGAGCACGATAAGTGGTCAAATTGGTGATGTCATGTTGCGAGAATGAATTATTATGCCTCTGTTTTTATTGTGCTTTTGAGAATTTTCTCCAGTAATTTCAGTTTGGCATGAATACCTAATTCATCTGCAATCTCTTGGCATCGACCAATAATCGCTTATTGTTGCAACTTCGCAGATGACGCGCACCCGTGCTGGAGCTAGTAGCGGTCAGGATGGCAACCAGGATGATTTGCCACCCCCACCGCCACCGTCTGCTCAGGAGTTCTTTACCCAGTTCTTGGGTAGCCAGAGGACAATGGAAGAAGCTTTGCGCCTCATCGCGCAAAACACTGCTCGTGGCCACCCACATCAACCAGGGGCCGAGCCAAATCAGCACAGTACATTCAAGGAGTTTTTGGACACGAAGCCTCCGATCTTCAAAGTGGCTGAGGAACCACTGCAGGCCGATGAGTGGCTGAATACCATCGAGCAGAAATTTCGTCTGCTAAGGGTCACCAAGCACCTCAAAGCTGAATATGCTTCTCATCAGCTGCAAGGACCAGCAGGAATCTGGTGGACGCACTTTCTGTCGTCTCTGCCTGCTAATGCGAGAGTGACCTGGGATCAATTCAAGCTGGCTTTTAGGGGACACCATATTCCCCCGGGCCTGATGCGCATGAAAGCAGCCGAATTTATGAGGCTCACTCAGGGAACCAAGTCACTCACAGAATATATGCACGCATTCAACAACTTGTCAAGATATGCTCCCGGTTTCGTGGATACAGAAGAGAAAAAGATTGAGAGTTTCAAGCGAGGGTTGGGTACCAAACTAATGAAGACTATGGCAAATTCTCGATGTGCCACGTACAATGAGTTTATTAGTGATGCCTTGACCCAAGAAAACCACAACAACATGCATGCAGTTGCTAAAGGTCGCAAGAGGGCCTATGAGGCCGGTGCATCCGGATCTTTCCAGTCAAAAGCGCCTATCACAGCTAGGCCACAATTCCATCCACCTGCACCTAAGTTCAGGCCCCCACCACCGAAAGCTCAGAATAACAGGCCACAGAAACCGTTTCGTAAGGCGTTCACTATTGCCTTACCAAAAGGGAATGGTAATCAGGACAGCTCCACCGGATTCAAAAGTAATCAACCTTGTTTCAACTGCAACCAACTAGGTCATTGGTCCAAGGAGTGCCCCCACCCCAAGAGGAATGGCAACCCAAATCAGAACAATCAAAGGCAGATGAATGCCAGGGCACGTCAGGGACAAGTGCATTATACCGCTGTGGAGGAAGTGCCCGCCGGAGAAGTTGTCACGGCTGGTATGTTTCTTGTCAACAAACACCCCGCTGTTGTTTTATTTGATTCAGGAGCTTCTCATTCATTTATGAGTCAAGCATTTGCATCTAGACATGATCAAGAAATAATTGAAGTAAGTAAAGGGGGTTTTAACATAAGTTCAGCAGGGGGAACTGTTACTACCAAAAAGATAGTCAAAAATGTACTCATTTTGATACAAGGGCGGGAGTACACCACAGATTTGATAATATTGCCGGGGTTGTCGATAAGTGTAATCTTAGGCATGAATTGGATGAAGTATCATGGTGCTCTTATTGACACTAGCACCCGTACTATCATGTTGAGAGAACCCACGGGAGGGAATGCTTTTCTAGTTCCACTCTCCCGCGATTTCGAACCCCAACATTTAGCCTGTGCTATCCAAGCCACCACCATATGTGATATCCCAGTGGTTTGTGAGTTTCCGGATGTATTTCCAGAGGAATTACCAGGTCTACCACCAGGATAGGGATGTGGAATTTAAGATCGAATTAGTGCCAGGTACCGCACCCATATCCAGAAGGCCCTATAGAATGCCACCCAATGAGTTAGCAGAACTTAAAGTTCAATTGCAAGATCTATTGGACAAAGGTCTTATCCAACCTAGCTCATCTCCGTGGGGATGTCCAGCATTGTTTGTGAAAAAGAAGGATAAGTCACTGAGGATGTGTGTAGATTACAGACCACTCAATGCTGTGACCATCAAGAACAAATATCCGTTACCCCGCATCGACATCTTGTTCGATCAGCTAGCGAAGGCAAAAGTATTCTCCAAAATTGACTTAAGATCAGGTTACCATCAGATAAAGATCAGACCGGAGGATATACCTGAAGACTGCTTTCTCTACTAGGTACGGCTTATACGAGTATTTGGTTATGTCTTTCGGACTAACAAATGCTCCAGCCTACTTTATGTACCTAATGAACTCGGTATTCATGCCCGAACTTGATAAGTTCGTGGTTGTGTTTATTGATGACATATTAATTTACTCAGAAAATGAGTCAGACCATGAAGAGCATCTGCGGATTGTCCTATCCAGACTGAGGGAGCATAAGCTATATGCCAAGTTTAGCAAATGTGAATTTTGGATGAGCAAAGTGCCTTTCTTAGGTCACATTTTATCCAGAGATGGAATCTCAGTAGACCCATCAAAGGTGCAAGAGGTCATGGATTGGAAAGCCCCAACTTCGGTGCATGAAGTTCGGAGTTTCCTAGGGTTAGCAGGATACTATCGTCGGTTTATTCCCGACTTCTCAAAGATAGCTAAGCCTATGACCAGATTACTTCAGAAGGCTGAGAAATACAAGTGGACACCAGAATGTGAAACAGCTTTTCACACCCTCAGAACTTTGTTGACTACCGCACCAGTGCTAGCACAACCAGACATTGAAAAGCCTTTTGATGTATTTTGTGATGCATCAGGAATAGGTTTGGGATGTGTACTTATGCAAGAAGGGAGAGTAATTGCATATGCCTCTCGGCAACTGAGAAAACATGAAGCCAACTACCCTACACATGATTTGGAACTTGCAGCCGTTGTCCATGCACTAAAGATATGGAGACATTACTTGTTGGGCAATGTATGTCATATCTATACTGACCACAAAAGCCTCAAGTATATCTTTACCCAGCCAGAACTGAACATGAGACAACGTAGATGGTTGGAATTGATTAAGGACTATAATTTGGAAGTGCATTACCATCCGGGTAAAGCAAATGTAGTAGCTGATGCACTTAGTCGGAAGTCCCATTGCAACACTATGGAAGCACTATTGGAAGATGGATTCAACTTGCTACATCCTGCCGTACTCCACAATATCACAATCAGTTGTTCGCTTGAGAGCCGAATCATAGAGCTACAGCAGACAGATGTAGGAATAAGTCACATCAAGAGAAAAATGCAAGAGCAAGAGACAAAACACTTTAGATTGGACGAAAAGAGGTGTATTATGGTTTGAGGACCGGCTAGTGGTGCCGAAAGACCGTGAGCTAAGGAATCAGATTTTAGAAGAAGCTCACTCGTCCAAATTGTCTATCCACCCGGGTAGTAGTAAAATGTATCAAGATCTAAGAAACCGTTTTTGGTGGACTAAGATGAAGAAAGAGATCGCAGCCTATGTTGCTAGATGTGATAACTGCAGCAGAGTGAAAGCCGTCCATATGAAAACCGCTGGATTACTTCAGCCATTGCCTATTCCAGGATGGAAATGGGAGGAGATCAGTATGGACTTTATCACAGGCCTTCCAACAACGCCCCAAGGTCACGATTCAATCTGGGTCATTGTTGATCGTCTCACAAAGTCAGCCCATTTTGTACCAGTTCACACAACATATCACGCGGGTAAATATTCTGAGTTATATGTTTCCCAGATCGTGAAGTTGCATGGAGTACCCCAGGACCATAATATCGGATAGAGGACCGCAGTTCATAGCTCGTTTCTGGGAACACTTACACCAAGCTTTGGGAACCAAGCTAATCAGGAGTTCAGCTTATCATCCGCAAACTTCAGGACAGACGGAGAGAGTAAACCAAATCCTAGAAGATTTACTTAGGGCTTGTGTTATATCTTCAAAAGGTTCATGGGAGAAATGGCTACCTTTGGCTGAATTCTCCTATAACAACAGTTATCAAGCGAGTATCAAGATGGCTCCATTTGAAGCTTTGTATGGCAGAAAGTGCAGAACTCCATTGAATTGGATTGAGCCCGGTGAAAGGAGATATTTTGGTATTGATTTTGTCAATGAAGCCGAAGAACAAGTACGTATCATCCAACAACACATGAAGGCAGCTCAATCAAGACAGAAGAGTTATGTCGACAGAAGAAGAAGACCACTAACTTTTGGAGTAGGTGACTATGTGTACTTGAGAGTATCACCCATGAAAGGTGTGAAGAGATTTGGGATGAAAAAGAAGCTTTCACCAAGATATGTAGGGCCATACAAAATTTTGGAACGAAAGGGAAATGTTGCGTACAAGCTACAACTACCACCAGAGATGAGTGCAATCTTTGATGTGTTCCATGTGTCTCAGCTAAAGAAATGTCTTCGAGTACCGGAGGAAGCTATTGCGCCCACCAACGTGCAGCTCCAATCGGACCTGACCTATGAAGAAAAGCCAATTCGAGTATTAGAAGTGATGGAGAGAGTAACAAGGAGTAAGATCATTAAGTTCTATAAGGTGGTGTGGAACAATCATAGTGAACAAGATGCTACATGGGAAAGAGAAGATTATCTGCAAGAAGTTTACCCCGCCTTTTTCCAAGAATGGTAGGTCTTGCAAATCTCGGGACGAGATTTTTATAAGGGGGAGGGGCTGTAACACCTCGGGTGTTAGCCTTGCATAACTTGACTTGCATAACATGAGCATGAGCATCAAGCATTCATAAATCATCAATTACAATTGAAACATTTGATCAAAACATATGAAACATTTCTTGTTATTTCATGTTTCTTGGAACATATGCATATGATCTTGTACAAATGAATGCAAGTGGGTAATGCTAGTCACTAAAACACCTTAGCTATACTTAGGTTAGCAAAAGGAACCTTGTTCATGAAGGCCATATTTCATGATCAAGCATTTGAGTGTTATTTCATGTGTTGGGCTGAATAGCTATATGAGTGACTACTACATGAAATGCTTAAATGACCTTGCAAATTGTTTTGACATGCTTAGAGTATCATCATGAACAACTTTGGTATTTAGTGCTAGGGCTAGTTTGGTCATTTAGCCATGGTTTGAATGTGCATCATGATTTCAAAGTGACAAGTTTGACTAAAGTTGAACTAGGTGTTAGAGACCTTGCATGGAGGAGTTCACTAAAGCAAAGTTGTAGTGTTTGACATAAGGAACAACTTTTATTTTTGGGTCATGGACTGATTTTGCTTCTAACATGCTTGAATGGGTCCCACAAAAACCAGCAAATCCAGCCTTCAACACTTAGGAAATTTTTCGAAGTATTTGATCAACTGGCCGACTGACAGCCAAGGTTGGGCACGAGATTACTCCGTCTATGTTGCGAATTAGCACGAGGTGATTGAACAACATTTGTAGCTGGTACTTAGGACTACGAAAGTCATTTAGATCATTTACGAGTTGGAGCCACCGATTAGCCAATAAACCGTTTCGAAAACGCGCTGTCAGGCACTGATCGGGACTTAACTGACGAACTGAATCGCGGCGTCATGGCCGACCGGCTTCAGGCTTCGCACGCCGCGTGGCGCGGGAAACGGCCGCGCATCGCCGCCGGTCTGTCCGCGCAGGCCACGCCGCGCCCGAGCGCGCCTTCATCACGCCAGCGCCCGCCCGAGCCTTTCCGCGCCTCCATTTGCTTCGCCTCGGCTTTTCTTCCTCGCAGCAGCAGCCGCCGAGCGCCCACAGCTCCGCCGTCGCCATAGCCGCGCGCAGCTCGTGCCTGGCCACTTCCGCACCACCGTGATAGCTCCACCGTCTCCCCAGCACCCCATTGTTTCTCCCCGTGCCCGCTGACAAAGCCCGGTAAGCCACCGCAGTGCGTGTAGGCTCGCCGGAGTTCCGCCGTGAGCCCCGTCGTCGTGGCCACGCCGCCACAGTCCTCCTCCCGCTCCGTTAGCTAGCGCGCTAGGTTCCCCAGCGTTCATAGATGCTTGTCCACGCGTTGATTTGAACCACCGTAGCCCACACCGGTGTTTCACCGTCGACCCGCACCTTCACCCCGCCATGGCCGCCGCCGTAGCCGCTAGCTCCGATGAGAAGGCCACCCAGGTAGCTCAATAGCTCCGCTAAGTCGAGTAGGTCATCGTGTGATGATGTCACCGCCGGCGAGTTCGCCGTCGTCGAGCTCTGGCCGCGCCAGCACCGCGCAGCGCCGCTGCCCTGTTCCGTGTCACTGACGCGTGGGGTCCCCTGACCAGCGGGTCCCACCTGTCAGCGACAGCAGTAGAGAGGGCTAACTCATTTTGAATCCAGTTTTTGATTTGTTTTGTTATTTTTGTATCTGCAGATTGGTAGCTCCAAAAATGTTGAAATAAATATGGTTGTGTTCCTTAGGAAGTGTAGTATTTAGGAAAAATATGTTCTTGGTTTCAACAGTAGAAATTTCTGGAGATTTAAATAGGGATTTCAAATGTGCTTTTGAATGCATTTAAATTTGTTTATTTTATATCTAGAGTTCCTGTGCTCCAAAAATTATGAAATTTTTGTGGTAGGCTATTCTTGTCATACATGAGCTTGGATAAAAATTTGAGAACCAGTGCATGTGTAGATCTATAGTTATAGATTTTTCTTTTATAAATAGTTAATCCTTGCATGAATTTTTATAAATTAATTATAAGTCCAAAATTCATGAAATTTGTTGGAGATGATACTAGTACCATATGGATGTTAAGAAAAATAAGAAATCTGTTGCTTGACACTTTTCAATAGGATTTTCCATTTATGCTATTTCAAGCCTTGCTTCCTTATCATTTTTGTATAGGATGTTCTACTTAGTAAAATGACATGAAATTTTTATAGTAGCCCTTTGATAGCATTATTAAGGCTCTGTAAATTTTTGAGAATTTATTCAGCACATCTGTTATATATTTATTATTTAACCTAGATATCTAAATAAAATAATAAAAGCAATTTAATAAATAGTTTGGGCCTTGCCATTATATTATCTTAACTATGTTTGGTATGCTTAAACTGTTAGTAGGTTCTAGGTTGTCAATTTGTGAATGATTACATGAAGTAGAGGTGTTATTACTTTATATTGCATGTTAAGTCATTTCCGGACTGATTCTAGAATATGATGAGTTGCATGTTGAAACTGATGTGGACTGTAAAAATGGTTAATAACAAAGTTGTAGAAAATTTGATAAGCTTTCCAGAAAGTCCAGGATCACTAGATTTGGAATTGTAGAACTCCAGTTATGAGTGAAACAAGTAGATATTGTTTATGGCATAGTCGATGCATTGTAGAAGTAGTTAAGTAGTAAGCGAGAAGAGATATGCACCTACTCAAACAACGCGATGCACGTGTTAACATTATGCATTCGTAATACTCATACCATACTCATGCATCTAGGATCGGAGGAAGAAATCACGTTGCTGGAATTCGAAGAAGCAGAGGAAGGGAACCCGCAGGAGAATCCGCAAGTCCCCGCTCCCGAAGGCGTGGAGCAGAACCCTGAAGAGCTTCCGGAGTGCCCTGACCATCGTCCTACTTCCTTTCTGCGAGGCAAGCCCCGGAGCATTATAAGTCTCCCAGTAATTTACAAATGTTTACTTACGTATTTATGATTGATGCATTAGGTTATAAGAGTTGAATGAAACCACTTGATGCATGTACATTCCTTGTCCAGATATTAACCCTTTAACCGGTATAGGTCCAGGATCGAATATATGCTTAGCCATGCTTAGACCGGTAGAAGTCGGGTGATGTCCTGTCACCTGCGAGATATAGGTGGATACCGGAGCACGGTTGGCTATATCTGCTATCGTGGAACAGAACCATGTGGTAAAGTAAATTGAGACCGGACGGGAGGTCGATAGGGAAGCAACAAGGCATGGAGGTCTTGGGTGTGGACTTATCCCCGTCTGTGTCGATCAAGGACCGTACCGTTGTTGGAACTTCTGACAAGATTGAACGCATGCCTCTCACTTAGCTGGCCGGATAACTCGTTCCGACCGCGAAGCCGAGTAATTCAACTCAGGCCGGGAATCGTTCTGTTGTGCGCTCCTTCCGGGGAACGATCAGACTGAGCCCAAGGGCAGGTTTGGCCTGAGCATCCTGGCATCTGGTGTTCCAGATTGTGCGGCGCAGTACGAACCCGCGAAATGTGTACCGGAGTTGTACCAAAGGTGACCTAAGACTATCGTGGCTGATAGATCTGGGTTTGTGTTAGGAATAAATTCCCAGCTGGTGAAAATCGATTCGAATCGCCGTCTCTCCCGGATAGTGAGAAACTTGGCTAGCTCCAACACCGTAGTAACTGTGTTATGAAACATGATGGTTCAAATGAATATGGAATTACAATATCTGCTATGGTTACTATTGTGTGATTCTAAATAATATACCACATGTTTGGCATAGGATAGTTGCTAACCTAGAAATGGATAGTTATAATTAACTTGATAAAAGAATCACAAGTGTACAAAGATTAATTGCCTTTTTCGCAAAAATGTTGTCAAGTTACGTCCACTTATACAGCCTTGCATAATCCTTGGAGTCATTTTATTTCTAGTTCATGACGGGTAAGTCTAGCTGAGTACCTTCTCGTACTCAGGGTTTATTTTCCCATTGTTGCAGATGGCACTGTGTATCATGGTTATTGCAAGAGTTGCTTCTATCCCGCTGTGGATGAGGAGTAAGCCGTGGGCAGGCTTCCTTAGTAATTCCTATCTTTGCTTTTGTGGACCGTGATCTGGTTTGGCACTGTATTAAACTATGTTGGAAAAACTTTATCTCGAACTTATTTGCTTCCGCTTTGTTTATCAAACTTGTTTTGTAATAACTTTTATTCGTACTCTGATGATGAAAAGTATCTGTGAACTTTATGTAATTTGTGGCATGCATGTTGAATCCTGTACGATCTTGGTTGTTGTAAATCGTTTATCGAGACCCGTCGTGGTACTCGACGGACTACCGGGTTTATATGGGTTCAAGTATGACAGTGTGACCGCTTGCGGATTGCCATTATACTTGTATTCTTATAAATTGGTCGGTTCTGCGACAGCTGGCATGAAAACTGTATTCATCAAAAACATAAAGTATGCAGGAGCATTTGTCAAGCCAAAGGACATGACAAGATACTCATACAACCCGTATCTGGTGGAAAATGCAGTTTTCAGTATATCCTGTGGCCTTATCTTGATCTGATGATAACTGGATCTCAAATCTATTTTTGAGAACACCTTGGCCTTGGCTAACTGGTCAAATAGAAGATCAATATGGGGCAAGGGATACTTATTCTTGATGGTTACGGCGTTGAGTGGCCTGTAATCTACGCACATTCTCAACATGCCCTCTTTCTTCTTCTTCACAAACAAGGCGGGATATCCCCATTCAGACTTGCTTGGTCGAATAAACCCCTTTTTTGATAAATCTTCTAATTGCTTCTTCAGCTCAGCTAACTCATCTGGAGGCATCTGATGGGGTCTCCTTGAAATCGGAGCTGTTCCGGGGATTAACTCAATTCCAAACTCAATCTCTCTATCTGGCGGAAGACCAGGTAGCTCATCCAGGAATACATCCAGAAACTCACACACTACCGGAATCTGATGAATAGGAATGACTGTCGTAGCACATGTAACACTTATAAGGTCTGTTCTCTAAGGCAATGGTACTTGGAAAGTACCCTCACCTAGGGGATCCTTAAGGGTAAGTACTCAACTTCTAGTATCTATGACTGCTCCTCAATCCATCATCCAATTCATCCCAATAATGACATCCAAAACTAATCCAGGCATAACTATAAAGTTCACTCGAAACTTCCTGCTACCTAATTCAAGGGTTGCCCCTCGAGCCATCCGGTTGGTCAAAACATCAGCTCCTGCTGAACTTATATGGTAACCATAACCCAATTCTATGCATAGTTGTTCATGTTTCTGTGCAAATGCTTGACTCATAAAAGAATGCGATGATCTAGAATCAAATAGAACAACTGTAGGGTTTTCATTGATAGGAAACTTACTAGCCGTGACGGGCTCTCCTTTAGGAATTTCATCCACAGTCGTACTATGCACCCTAGCATTATAAGTTTGCTGCTTCTTCTTGGGTGGATACGGACAAAACCTCAAGAAATGGCCAGGTTGATCACAGTTATAGCAGGGTCCCCTCACTGTCCCGGCAGATCCCATAGCTCCCTTGGAACTGCCTTGTACTGCAGTTGCGGCTGCCTTGTTGGGCTGTACTGCCATCTTGTAAGGCTTCTAGGGTCCACGGAAATTCTGACTTCTTTGCTGAGGTGGCCTAAACCTAGCGCCAGGTGCCGATGGGCGATATGGAGGATGACCTCCCATAGGTGCTCTAGCTTGGGACAGACCACCTATAAGGGCTCTCTTGTGTGTCTTGGCTGCGGTGCCGGCATTGTTATTCTTCTCCTGCTTCAGACAGTCGCTGATGAAGTCATTGAATCTAACGCGGTTGTTGGTACCAACATGCTACATCATTTTTGGATTGAGTCCCCTCTTGAAACTGGCTATTCTCTTAGCATCTGTGTCAACCATGTCGGGAGCATAGCGACACAAGTTGTTGAAGGCATGCAAATATTGCGTCACGGACTTGGTGCCCTGACTTAACGCCAAGAACTCTCCCAACTTCATCTCAGTTAGCCCAGGTGGAATATAAACTCCATGGAAGGCCTCAGCAAACTCTCTTCATGAAATCTGAGCATTTGGAGGGAAGGTGGTGCGATGGTGCTTCCACCACATTGCCGCTGGTCCTTGCAACTAAAGTGCAGCATACTCTGTTTTCAACACATCAGTCATCCTCAACACACGGAATTTATCTTCCATAGTGTTGATCCATTCCTTAGCATCTAGTGGCTCTGTTGCTTCCTTAAATACTGGCGGCCTGGTGTCCATAAAATCTTTGAAGCTGCTATATTGGTTCACTCCCATGCCACCACCTTGATTGTTACCACGTTGAACGTTGTTGGCGATGGTACGTAGAAAATCCTCCATGTTCTTCTAGGATTGTTCCGTGTTGCGCTGACTCCTGAGCAACTGTGCGAGGAACATCTCAGGGGTAAACGAGGGAGGAGGTGGCAAATGCGGTTCATGGGGAGGCTCATTGTTGTTGCCGTGGTTTCCACCACCACCACCGGTCCCCGCACCATTAGCACCGGTCTCAGCGGCCTCATATGTGGTTCAGTGAGTGTTTGTCATCTGCATATTTTAGCAACAAGTAATGATTGATTGAAGCTGTAATAATTGTGAGTGAAGGAAAAATTATGCCATACTGAATTTACTGGAGAGAATAAATTCATACAATAAAATAGAGGCACAACAATCGCATCCCAATTAAAACAACATCACTTAATCAAATTACTTCAACAGCAAACATCGTGTCCATACAACCAAATTGCCAGCATACATACACTGGACTTTTATGCGTTCAGATATCGCATTCTTAATCAAGTTCCAACCACATGCCAAGTCTCATAAGTTTGAAGCAAAACACATTAGGTTACATGCCAACAAAAGAAAGGTCATCGCGATAGGACCTAGATACTAGTGCAAGGCAACTAGCCTACTCCTCAGGGCCATCGTCAGGATCGGAGACGTTACCATCGCCCCCAGGTGAAACTATAGGCTCATCCTCGTTGTCGTCATCGATGTCCATGCCAGCGGCGTCTGGTGGAGCATATGGGCCAACCCCATTGTAGAGCACGTGAAACTCCTTGTGCAGGTTGCCGTTGTATTCCTCTAGCTCATCAACCCTCTATAGCAGAAGGTCCCTCTTGTCCTAGGCTTCATTCCTTTCCTAAACCAACTGTCCAATCATGCGGTCTACATTGTTGTTGGCTTGAGTCAACATATGCACCCGCTGCATAGCTCTATCACCTCTCTCAACTGCCTGGTCTCGCTATAAGTTCATATTAGCCAACTGCTCCTGCAAACTAGCTATAGCACGTGCCTATCTCTTCTTCTACTTTCTCCCCTTGAGCTTATCCTGACCATGCAAGCCAGTCAAAGTCCAGTAGGTACTCTCGAGACCCTCATACGCTCTAATGGCGGTGAACATAGCACTCATAGAATGGTTGTCGCTAGCCTGTCCCTCAGCTAGACCTTTGACCAAGGCGCTTCCCTGAGGCTGAACCCAAATGGCATCACGAGGATCATCCCTAGGAAAAGTGCCAGCTAGAGCTGTTGCAAGCTCGCTGGGAAATCTGCTCATAATATCCCTGATGACACGGAAGGCTGCTCCCTCTGCACCCTCAGTAGTAGTGCGACCCTCAAACTCCAAGTGCCAACCATCCCAATCTGGAGCATCACCAAGAGCAGGAACCGTGATCTCCACCACTGCAAGTCCATCCTCTGCTAACTGGCTCTCATTCCAGGAGTACACCGGCTCCTGACCCTCTGGGTACCCCACATCATGGAGCACTCTCCAAAGCAAAGTTGGCATGCCAAACTCGCTCAAGAAGGTGTCTGTGGTGCAGTGCTCCCTCAGGGCCAATGGACGTCGAGGTGCTCTTCCTCTGGTGGACTTACGGGTGGTCTGCTTCGTGCAGGCCATCTGTAGCAAAAGTTCTTTTATTACCCCAGGGAAACATATTTTAGGTGATACAACTTTTATCAAAATGAGATAATCAATTTATAAGGGGAGGAATGCATGACATGAATGAAATGCACAAGTAATATGATGTATGTACGTGCCGTACGTTCTCACAAACTTATGAAATGAATAATTTCTAACGACAAATTCGGTGGCATACAAATGATCTCTCAAATACGTAGCTAATACGTTCTACACGATAGCGTTGTTATGTACCTGTAGAAGATTCATTTCAGCCCAATCCCCAATGAATGCATAGAAGCAGTAAATTTTATCTGCACGCTCTACACGACTCCCCAGATATGTGTACAACAGTAGTAACTACCCGAACCATCGTCCTATTGATAGCATCGCCTCAACAGACGGAATACCCACACATGAGATACCTTTGTAAAACATGCATAGAACATGTAATTACTCCAGCATCATATAAGCATTCACCCTAGATCGGCGATGTATCTGATCATGCTCTCACAACTCACACTTACCGAGGCGTAGAAGCAATTGATCCATACATTACCACTCAAACAAGTGGCACTCATACAATAGCATGCCGTATGAGCGACGAAAGAGAAATATGATGCAAGAACCCCAAGTCAGTACTTAAGTAAGCCACCTAAAGTCCTTAACTGGGCATAAAGGATATGACCACTGGCACACTTTATAGTTTGAAAATCATGTTTTCCAAATGCCTTTTTGTTTTAAATACACTTGTGAATAGTAACACGCTAAACCATGCTCTAATACTAGCTGTAACAGAACCGACCAATTATACAAAATTAAGTAAGAAAATCATCCGCTAGAGCAGACGATTTAGCAAACTTAAGCCTGTATAACCCGGTAGTCCATGAAATCACGAAGGATTTCAAACCAACTTCCATTCTAGCTAAGATCGTAATAAGTTTAGCGGTCACCATCACATATTACATAAAAGTTTGCATCTTAGATACATCAGAGTTTAACATAGTTATTACAAAACAAGTTCGAATAAAAGTAGCGAAAGCCATTTGTTCAAACCACACACACACTCACACGGAGTTCAAATACAGTGCCAGCGAATGATCATCTCCAACAAAAGCATCAGACGAGACATAAGGAATGACCATGCCCATGGTCCTAAGCATCTCCCATTGCAGGATAAAGGCAGTTGATACAGTAGCCGTAATGCATCTGCCCATCTGCAACAAGTGGGAATAAAACCCTGAGTACGAGAAGGTACTCAGCTAGACTTACCCGACATAACCAAAAATAAGTGACACCAAGGATTATGAAGGGCTTTATAGTAGGGTAGCTGACTCATTTGCAAAAAGAAGCATTTTTAGCATTTCAAGACCCTTTTTAAAAGTATTATTGTCAAGTTAATTGTTATTAACCTGTCGACTAGATTTGCACCTATACTAGAGCAAACATGTGATTAAGCAGATAATGATAACCAATGATCATTAAACAACTTTCATATTGTCATATTCATTATAACTGTCTAAGGGTTCCATCAACATTACTACGATGAAGTCACTCAAGTAAAGTGCTCACTATCTAGGAGCGATGGTGATTCGAATCGATTCCTAACCAGCTGGTGATTTATTCCTTACACAAACCTCACTCACCCGCTAAAGTGAGATATTGATCACCGAGTCAACTATCCAGGAATCTCGAGTTTGCTAGGAACCACATGTACCCGGGGGCTGACCGACTGCACTTTGGTCTTATCATCTCGCCCCCGTGTCCTACCACACCTGCTCCGGCACAGTGCGTTGCGGGCAATCTACTCGGCCCGAATAATCTCCCAGCTTCATGGTCGGAAGGTACTTTATCCGGCCAGCTAAATGTAAGGCATGCGTTCAACATGACTCGAGGCCCAACAACGGTCGGTCCTTAATCGACACAGATGGAAAGCACTACAGTCCAAAACTCTGCAAGTCTCCGTCTGATCTCAACTTCATTTAACACTTAGTTATACCATGACTTCATAGTCATCCAAGCAGATCTAGATAACCACCTATAGCTCGCAGGTGACAGGAAATCACCCGACTTCTACCGGTCTAAGCCAGCTAAGCATTGACTCGACTGCGGATACCAGGGTAACAAGGATATAGTATAACAAAGGTAAACAAGGTATAATGCAGCAATGGTTGCAAACAACTCCTGAATGTAATGCATCAATTAAAGTAAAGCATTTAATTAATAATTGCAAATCGGGAGAAAATGCTCCGGGGCTTGCCTCTCTCGAAGGAGCTCGGGCGGTGATCGGGGCACTCTGGAAGTTCCTCAACATCCTCCTCGTTGGCTTCGGGCACTTCCTGCGGCTGCACCTCGAATTGCTCCTCAGGCTCCTCGGGTATGACGACTGGGTTCTTGGTTTGCGATCCTGTATGATGCAATGTGCATAAGCGCTTATGCAATCAGTGCATCGAATGAGATGAATACAATGGATATGTTTGAATGCAAGGTAGTCAACATCATCCAAGAACATATACTACAAGCACATGTCATCTACTGCATTCTCTTCTACTACTAATATGCTAAATCAACACATCTTATTCAATGCTTCAAAGATACACCAAAGCTTCACTAATTTCTTAATCACACAAAAAGCAACACTTGATTAAACCCTAATTAATAATAGGTTTGAATAGTAACATCTATTTTTATTGCTTAGAAAAATCTTAGAAAATTACCATAGCACATTACTACCCTAAGTAGTCTACTATCTGATTTTCATGGTATTTGAATGGGTGGATCAGCCTACAGAAAAATAACAAGCTATGGCATGATTATGAACATGAAAATACTTTGTACTGTGAAAAGTGTCAAACAACAGAGTTAGCATTTTTCCTATAATCTTCATAGCATACAATCACTGTACAAAAATTATCACATGCATGTTTTATACAAAGTTTGTTCTCTAGCAAAAATAACAAAAATCAGCCATTAAAGGCACTTGAACTACACCTCAAAATTTTTCTTTAGCACATGCATGACACATATTTTTCCTAGGAAGTACATTACATAAGAAGATCAACAAACTTGGAATCATATTTTTCTGAAGCCTATAGGTTTTTCTACATATTTTTCAAGTTATCAGCAATATCCATGATTAAATAAAGTTCTACAGAAAAGTATCTCAAAAATGACATACAATAATTTTCACAAGTAGATCTGGTGATAAGGAACCTAGAAAAATTTATTTCAATAGATTTAGAGCAAATTTGAGTATCTAAACATTTTCCAAACCATTTCTCTTTTCAAATAATAAAGAAAAATTGAAAACAAACACCCTATTGCTACTGGGCCGGCCCGTGGGAATCAGCCGGCCCACAGCCACACTTGGCCTGCGTGGCTCGTGCGACGAGAAAGGGAGGCGGCCTGGCCGGGCGTCGGCCCATGGCCTCTCGACCTAGCTCGGCCGAGGCGAAGGCCACGCCGGCGTCATGACGTCACGGCGGCACGGCTCAGCCACGAGGCCGACGGCCATTACTGGCCATGCCAGAGCAAGCGAGCAAGCGCATGTGGTTCACGAGAAGCTGGCGAATGCGGGCAGGTAGCTAGGCAGGGAGGAGAAAGGGAGGAAGAGTGCCTTCCACTGTGGCCGAGCACGGCGGCGCCATGGCCGACGGTGGCGAGGCACGAGAAGGCGCTACCTGGGCTCAACAGTCGGCACAAGCACAAGCCCCAAGTGCCGGAGAGCGAGGCAGAGCTGCTGGCGCTCGATTGCTGGCCAGGGTGGAGGAGAGGTGGCGAATTTGCCCGGTAGGCTGCGGTGGCCGCGGCGAGGGGGAGAGAGCGAGCTCGGCGCGGGCGGAGAAGAGAGGCAGCGCGGGAGAGCAAAGGCGAGCACGGCGGCTTCAGCAGAAGTAGGCGGACATGTGGGAGCGAGCGCAGGTCGGCTGCGATGCGCGGCGGCATCGACGGCGCATGGCCGCCACACGGCGGGCTTAATCTGCCATGGTCGGGACACGGCGTGGCGCGTCAGCGAGCGGGCAAGCGCGGAGGCAGGCCAGGCGCGGTGCTGGGCTGGGCTAGGCCAAGGCGAGGCATGCGGCGTGGCAGGAGGCTCGCTGCTGTAGGACGGGCCGGTTTCGGCCTTGGGCCGGAAACGAGGCGGCGGCCCGCGAAATGAGGGAAGCCTTTTTCAATTTATATTTTCAAGAAATTTTTAAATACCAGCTTTCAAATATCATTTTGAGCAAGAAAATGACATCTTTTGAAAATGTACCAAAAATGAAAATTGATTAGAATGTAATTCTCTACAACTTTGCTTTTATGACCAATGCCAAATTCTTGATAGATTTTGAATTCTAAAATTAAAGTCAATTTTAACTCAAAACCCTAATTTTGGAAGAATTATTTTTAAAAGCAAAATTTGGCAATAATTCAAATACAAACCTTGCTCCAAAAATTGTGCTAAACAGTTCTAGATGATTTACCATGATAGCCAAACATGTTTTACTAGCCTAGCAAACATAATCAGGGCAAAATAACTCTTAAACAGGTGTATGCAACATTGACGTTTCACGAACATGTTTCATATGTTTCGAAGCAGTGTTTCAGTTGTTATTTACATGATTAGGCATGTATGATTAGGATACTTTATGATGCATGATTTACAGTGCCTAAATGCTGGCATAACACCGGGGTGTTACAGGTACTCTCTAGTTGGGCTTCTTAGTGGTCGGAGGTGGTTTGGTGGTGTTTGACGTCGGAACCGTAGCCACCAATGGCTGGTCTGGAGGCTTGTCGACCGTGGAATCTTCTTCTTTGATGGAGGGCATGAGTAGGTCTTGAATAAATACGCCATGTGGGACTTTGGCTTTGGATGATCCTAACTTTGATAGTGCATCTGTTGCTTGATTTTTGTCCTAAACCACATGTGTGTACTCGATGCCATGGAACTTGCCTTCTAGCTTTCTGTTCGCTTTGCAATATGTGTCCATCTTTTCGCTGGTCGTATCCTAGTCCTTGTTGAGTTGGTTAATGACCAGAGCCAAGTCTCTATAGACATAGAGATGCTTGACACCAAGCTCGACCGCAATGCGCAGACCGTGTAGGCATGCTTCGTACTCTGCGGCATTATTAGGCGTTGAGAAATAAATCCTAAGGACATATCAGAGCTGCTCCTTGGATGGTGATATGAAAAGGACTCCTACTCCTACACCGTCGATGTTGAGAGAGCCATCGAAGTACATCTTCCAAAACTTGGCGGGCCCCTAAGAGGCAGGTGTGCTTAAGTCTATCCACTCGACGATGAAATCGACAAGTGCCTAAGACTTGATTGTAGTATGGCTCACAAATTCCAAGGAGAAAGGGCATAGCTCCATTGCCCATTTGACGATGCGCCCATTTGCATCCTTGTTGCGAATGATGTCTCCCAAAGGGTACTCGGTCATGACCACCACACGATATCCATCGAAGTAGCTTTTCAACTTTCGGGATGTAAATAGTATGGTGTAGATCAGTTTTTGAATCTATGGGTACCTGGTCTTGGATTCACTGAGCACCTCACTGATGAAATAAATTGGTCACTATACCTTGTAGACATGGTCGGGCTCATCGTGCTCGACCACCATGGCAGTGGAGACCACTCGATTAGTTGCCGCAATGTAAAGCAGGAGGGTTTCATCTTCTCTAGGAGTAGTGAGGACCAGAGGTGATGTCAGGAATTGTTTCAGCTGTGTAAAGGCAACGTCTGCTTCCTCCGACCACTCAAACTTCTTTGATGCTTTGAGCAACTAGAAAAATGGTAGTCCTTTTTCGCCTAATCTAGATATGAAACAACTGAGGGTAGCCATGCATCCGGTAAGCTTCTGAACATCCTTCACCTTTTTGGGCGGCTTCATGTCCAAGACATCTTTTACTTTCTCTGGGTTAGGGCGTATGCCATCGTGACTGACGATGTTGCCGAGCAGTATACCAGATGGAACACCAAAGATGCACTTCTTTGGGTTTAATTTCCATTGGAATGTGTTAAGGGTTGCAAAGGTACGTTCTAGGTTGTCGACAAGGGTGTATGCTTCCTTGGTTTTAACAACTACATCATCAACATAAGCCTCGACGAGGTCATCTTTTATCTCGTCTTTGAGGCAGGCTTGTATGGCGTGTTGGTAGGTAGCCCTAGCGTTCTTGAGCTCGAACAACATGGTCGTGTAGCAGTAGGCACCGAAGGGCGTGATGAAGGATGTCTTGATCTAGTCATCCTTTTTGAGAGCGATCTGGTGATAACCAGAGTAGCAATCGAGAAAGGAAAGCAGCTCGCAACCAGTAGTTGAATCTATGACCTCGTCTATGCGAGGTAAGCCGAAGGGGTCTTTAGGGCAGTGTTTGTTGAGATTAGTGTAATCAATGCACATTCTCCATTCCTTATTCTTTTTTATGTACAAGAACTAGGATGGCTAACCACTAAGAAAGATACACTTCTTTGATAAATCCGGCTGCTAAAAGCCATGTAACTTCTACCCTAATAGCCTCCTTTTTGTCACGAGCGAACCCTCGTAGCTTCTGCTTGATGGGTTTGGCCTTGCCATCGACATTTAAGGAGTGCTCGATCAAGTTCCGAGGTACACCATGCATGTCAGCGGGTTTCCATGCAAACACACTCATGTTGCTCCTCAAGAACCTGACGAGCGCATCTTCCTATTTAGGATCCAGGTTGGCCCCAATAAGGGCCATTTTGCTGGGGTCATCGTCGACCAGCTGGATCTCTTTATGCTCTTTGGACTTGATGTTCTTGCGTGGGGCCTCGAGCTCTGAGATCTCTAGGTGGTCAGCTGGGGTCTACTTGGCATCGAGCGTGGTCTCAGCCATGCGAATAGAGAGGTCATGAGCCTTTGCTATTTTGAAGCTATCATCCTCATAGGTGTAAGCTATGTATACATTGCCCCTGAGAATTAGAACCCCCTTCTCAGTAGGCATCTTGAGCACCAAATACCTATAGTGAGGTATGGCCATGAACTTGGTGAGCACTGGTCGGCCAAGGATAGCATGGTAGGTGCCTTTGAAGTCGACGACCACGAAGTTGACGTAGTCGGTGCAGAAGTGGTCTAGGGTACCAAATTGCATAGGTAGCGTGATCTACCCGAGAGGTGTGGAGCTATGTCCGGGGAGAACACCCTAGAACTGTGCCTCGTATGGCTTGAGATCAGCCTGGGTTATCTTTAGGGCTAGCAAACTGTTCTTGAATAGTATATCGATGGAACTGTCGCCATCAATCAGCACTCTATCGAATTGAACCTTATTGATACAAGGATCGAGAACTAGAGGAAAACGCCCTGACTCAGGTATTGTAGCCCATTGGTCCTTTTTGCCGAAGGAGATCTTGTGGTGAGACCAAGGAGGGAGCCATGGATTGGCGATGAGGTTGTCAGCATTGGCCATGTTCAAGCAAGCGCAGGCGAGTAGCTTGCGCTCTCGTTTGGTCTCGATGGACACTCTGCCCCCAATGATGGTGTGGACGCGGTCGGTTGGCTTGATGTACTTGTGACGGGGATCTATGTTTTCATCATCATTGTCCTCGTTACGCTGCTCCCCTATGTCGTTAGGCTTGTCGGATTTATCTTGAGCCTATTGGCACGTGTAGATGGATTTGAGAACACAGCAATTCTCCATGGTATGGTTTGACTTGGGATGGAGCTGGCAGGGTCCTTTCAATGCTTTGGTGTAGTCTTCTTCATAGTTGCGACGTCCACCACCTTTTTTAACGATGTTGACTTCGCCGTCATCTTCCCGAGAACGCTTGCCCCTGTAATCGTCATGGTGATTACACTGGTCATGGTGGTCGCAAAAATCATTGCGCTGGTTGCGATGATTAAAATTGTCGTTCTAACCATGGTTGCCACATTAGTCATCGCGGTGTGGGGGTGGTCGGAGCATGGAACCCTTGCTGCTTCTTCGATGATTATCTTTTTAGCATCATCGGCGTCAGCATATTTTTTAGCAGTAGCTAGGAGCGCTATGATCGATTTAGGTCTTTTGCGGAGGAGCTTGTCCCTTTGGGCATCGTGGAAGCGGAGACCAGTGATGAAAGCTTTGATTGCCTCATTGCCGGAGATTGATGGGACCTTGATGCACATCTCTGAGAAGCATCGGACGTACTCACGTAGTGGCTCATCTTTGCGATCTCGAATCCACTACAGATCATATTTGTTGCCGAGTTGTTCACAAGTAGCAATGAAGTTGTCGATGAATGCTTGCTTGTGCTCTTGCTAAGAATCAAAGTAGTTTGCCAGTAAGCTGACCAGCCATTGGTGGCCTGCATGGCCGATGGTGACTAGGAAGTAATTAGACATGACGTGCTCGTCAGCCATGGCTGATCTACATGCGGTTTCATAGAGCATGACCTATAACTTGGGGTTCTCCTTGCCATTGTACTTCTGGAGTTTTTTGAGCTTGAAGTTTTTTGGCCATACGACTTGGCGAAGGTGAGGAGTAAATTGCTTCAAACCTGGAGGGTTGTGGGTAGTATCATATTCCATATGGCGATAGCTTTCGTGGGATGCACGATCGTTGGCTCTTTGGTTAATGCGATCGCGCAGATCGCGTTCTCCGAGGGAATGGTGGAGATCGTTATTACCATCACGGCGATCCTGATTGCCACACTGGTTGACCTTGCGACCGTGGTTATCACAACGATTGTCGTGGTTGTCTCGTCGATTATCGTCCCGGTTGTTGCGGTGGTTGTCGTCCCGGCCACCATCATGACCACCATTTCCACCTTGACGGTTGTCTAGTGGGTCGTTGTTGCATGAGCCACATTGGTTGGGTGGCTGTGGGTGACTTAAGTACTAGCGACTGTGGCTTGATTCAACTAAGACGGATGGAGCCCGGGCTTGGTTTGTAATCTCTACGGTCTGGGCTATAGCAGCCGTCAGGTAGGCTTGTACATCATCATGAATTGCCTAGATTTCCGAGGTATTGGGTAGTCGTTGCATTATCGCCATAGCAATAGCTATGTTGGCGCTTGGAGTCCTGAAGACCTACTTTTCCCCTACCCTATCAAAGGCATTGTTGAGATCACGTGGCTGGAACCTTATGCGTCGTGCCTCCTCTTCTGCCTTGGCTTCGACTTGTCTACGATTAAACCGGTCAATATTGCATGCTTCGCGTGCTAGCCTTTCTTGTTCTGTTTCACCAACTGCCAGTGGTTCATCATTACTGACAACATTGATCAAGTCTCCTCACCTTGGTGGGAAGGATGGGAATCGTGGGAACCCCGGGGAGTGGTCTGGGATATCTAGATCGTATTCAACTTTTTCATTGTCACGATGCTAAAGCTCAGTGTGGATGGAGCTAATAGATGTGATGCTGGACGGGGAGCTTGAACCGCCCTCTTGAACTGTGTGGACCGATCCTTCTTGATACTCCTCAATCCAAACCATGTTGACAAAGTTGCATGGCTTTGGCCAAGGTCGATGTATAAAACACAGATCTGAGCAGCGTTGTACATTGTATGCATAATTGGAAGCAGTGTTTCATAGGCCATAGGGCTAAGCTTAGTAATTCTCTATCAAGGCTTCACACTCGGAGAGCTGGAGACTCGTTGCGGGGGCTGGTCAGCGACGAACGGAATGCCATTTAGGAGTAGATGTGACCACAAGATCTGTACCGAGTCGTGCAGGACTGGCCCAAGCTGGTTGGGTAGATCTGTACTGGGTAGTGGTTACCTGCTTGGTAGGTTGATTTTGAATCGAATCTACCAGAGCTAGGGTTTCAGCAAGCTTGGTGCTGACTTGATTGATGGAATCGAGCAGGTCGGTGTTGTCGATCTGCCTCCCTTTATAGCGAGGAAGCGAACGACAGGTTGTCGGCATAGCTGAAGATGATGCTGGTGTGGCCAGAGCCAGATCCAATGTGGTCAGAGCCATACTGATGCTGGTGAAGTAGGGGTTGATGCATATTGGATCTACGCCTCCTCCGTGGTCATGGCGATGAAGTTGTCAGAGCCAATGGTCCAGGTGATCTGGCCGATGGTGAACGTGAGGCCGTTCGGCGTAGCCATGGAACCGAGGATGATGACCATCTTGTTCATTTGGGGGAGCAGTACACACACACCCTACCTGGCATGCCACTGTCGATGAAATATGGTCAGTAGTCTACCTAGGGGTATGCTCAAGGTAGTAGATTATTGGTAGACAGGTGCACAAGCTACGAACGAGATGGTGACGTAAGACAGACATGAGGTTTTATCCAGGTTTAGCCGCCTTGAAGGCGTAATACCTAAGTCCTGCATCTGATTGTATTGTTGTGTGTAATTGAGATGATTTTTGAGAGGGGTCCCCTGCCCGCCTTATATAGTCTAGGGGCAGGGTTACAAATCTAGAAACTAATCCTAACCAGTTACAATTGCCATAGGTGGCCGGATAAGGATTCCTATTCTAACTGACCAGGATCTTGCTTGATCTCCAAGTCTGCCTTGATTCCTTGCATGAGACTCCGAGCAGATCGGCTGGGCCGCGCGTCGTCTTCTAGTGGGTCAGACCCCTTGGTCCAGGCTGGCCCTAACCTAGCCATAAGGGTATAGGGGTTAATACCCCCACACTAACAGTAGGTGAAGAAGAGACTTGGTGTTGGGATCAAAGAATTTCAACTATCAATTAGTCAAAACAACTAATTTCTAGCTTAGCTAAGCACGTAGCTAGTCCCTAGCTTAGCTAAAAAATAGTAAAAAGAAAAAAACAGTACATTCACCGTAATGTAAAGTATACACACTTAGTCCCCGAGCCTGCTATAAGATAGAGAAACATCTTGTAGCAGAGTGGGGGGTACGAACCCGGATACCCATGGCACACTACATGGGTTGCGCTCCCTAGGGCGGTCCAGCCCATAAGATGAAGACATACGGTGCATGGTACTGCTCGGTGTGTACCGCAAGACATCAAGGGTGATATCCTAAAGATGCTACGACATCTGTAAGGATATGTTTGATCCCATAATTTCTATAATATGTTATTACTTACCGGTTATCTCCTAGATCTAACCGACTTGTAACCCTACCCCTAGCTATATAAGACAGGTAGGGGACCTCCTCAAAACACATGCAATATCATACGATAGCCAATACAAACTAACAGACCACAGGAGTAGGGTATTATGTTGTGCAGACGGCCCAAACCTGTCTAACTCTTGTGTCTCTATTGCCTTCTTGTTCTTGATTATGTGCACCACTGCCATCAATCTACCTTCGTGGGATACCCCTCAGAGGACTGCCAATGATATACTATCGACAGTTGGCACGCCAGGTAAGGGTGTCTGTGCTGTTTCCATGATGAACAACATGGTACATTTTGTAGGCTCTTCATCCCCCCAAAGCCCGACCAGATCTTCATGGTCGGATTGATCTCCTAGCTCATCAATGTTGATGGAGACAGAGAGATCATCGAGCCGGTGCAGATCGATTCTACACCAACCACACCAACACCTGCAACGGTAGATCTGATCTTGGAATCACCCTCGAGGTCGTCTTCACCAATAACTCACCGCCACTCCCCCACTACCTGAGGAAGCAGATCAACAATGATGATCTGATCGCATCCATTGATCAAGTTGGCCAGAAGCTCGTTGACTGCCTCTCCATCATGGAATCGTCTCTGACCACTCTGGTTCAGCACTGACCACCCTCTGATTCCAATCTATCAGAGGCTAATGAGGAAACTCTAGGGGTTATGGCTGCCATCCATCAGGATGCCCTAAGGCGCAAATTCACTGACTAGGTGGGAGACATCTATCCTCTCATCGACCCGATCACCGACTAGCTATCGGCAACTGTCAATATGCTGCAAATCGGTCAATGTCCCGAAGCATCCCTCCACACCATCCTAGAGGAAAATCTAGACTTTGAGTCCTAGGGCTCTATGGAGACTATCGCCGAAACCACCACCATCCAACCTCCTTTCCCACCCTTCCGAGGAGGCAGGATTTTTAATGTCAGCGTTGACAACCCTCCATGGGATGGAGAAACCGATGAGGACTACGTAGCTCGTATCAACAGAAATGCCAACCGTGCGCAGCGCAGAGCGAATGAGGCCACCATTGTGCTAGCCGAGGCTGCTCACAACAAAGAATAGCTTGACTCACAAGGGAGGCCATACCCACTCTGCCACAACCTCGATGAAGAATTCATCCTTGTCGATGGCCACGATGTCTACTAGACCCCAAGCACCAATTTGGTCATGGCTACTAATGAGCTCGCTCGGCTCGAGCAAACGCCAGAGGTCACCAAGGTCACCACAATGCTTAAAGCTGCGCACTACTGGGTCAATGAGATCCGCTAGGATCAGGGAGCCTCCTACTTGACAAGCTTGAATTGCCAATCTGCCATGCCAAGATCCAATTACTACCTTGGCAGAAGTTGTTTCACTAATAGGGTTACGGCCGCCATCCATCAGGATGCCCTAAGGCGCAAATTCGCTAACCAGGTGGGAGACATATATCCTCTCACTGACCTGATCACCGACCAGCTATCGCCAACTGTCAATATGCTGCAAATCGGCTGACATCCTGAAGCATCCCTCCACACCATCTTGGAGGAAAATCCAGACTCTGAGTCCTAGGGCTCTATGGAGACTATCGCTGAAACCACCACCGTCCAACCTCCTTTCCCACCCTTCCAAGGAGGCAGGATTTTTAATGTCAGCGTCGACAACCCTCCAAGGGATGGAGAAACCGATGAGGACCACGTAGCTCGTATCAACAAAAATGCCAACTGTGCGCAGCGCTGAGCGAATGAGGCTGCCATTGTGCTAGCCAAGGCTGCTCACAACAGAGAACAGCTCAACTCGTAAGGGAGGCCATACCCACTCCACCACAACCTCGATGAAGAATTTGTCCATGTCGATGGCCACAATGTCTACTAGACCCCAAGCGCCAATTTGGCCGTGGCAGCTAATGAGCTCGCTCGGCTCGAGCAAACGCCAGAGGTCACCAAGGTCACCGCAATGCTTAAAGCTACGCACTGCCAGGTCAACGAGATCCACCAAGATCAGGGACCCTCCTACTCGACAAGCTTGAATTGCCGATCCACCGCGCCAAGATCCAATCGCCGCCCTGATAGAAGCCGTTTCACCAATCAACATCATGATGATGGACAACCCCTCTATGAGGAAGCTAGGGGAACCATATCAACTACCCTCGCCAACACGACCAAGAAGTGGATCAAGATGTCCGAGCACACATCAACAATCTCTAGGACACAGACATCATATCGACGGGCGCCATTTCTCTCGGCATGAAGAGGAAGTACGCTGGCGTCAAGAATACGAGCAAGAGTTTGGTAATCTGGATGTAACCCTCTAGCCACTTAACGCTAGCAATGTTGTAGATCCTATGGCAAAACCACCCAAAATAGCATACTTACAGAGGCGCTCGTCTTCCACCAGACACTAAGCACCCCGAAAGCAAGCTACAACGGGTGGTATCCATTGGGCACACCTCGAGAGAGAACCCGAAAGATCCACATTTTTCCTAAGGATCCAATAATGAGAATGAGTTACAACACAAGTCCATTTCATACATTAGAGTTTCTTAAAAAGTACATTATTACAATACCAAATACCAGAGTGCGGAATGATAACAGCGGAATTTAAAAATAACATCTAGCGGTAAGGGGCGAGGATTCTGTCTGAGCCCACCAGAAGGATCCTCCACACAAATGTACTCTTCAAGCATCACCTGCAATAGGGGTAAATAAACCCTGAGTACACAATGTACTCGCGAGACTTATCTGACTAGTGGGAATAATTTTCCGACTCCAAAGAATATGATAGGCTTTACGGCTTGCTGGTTTTCTTTAGCAAAAAGCAATACTAATAGTGTGTCCTTATTTATGTATTATTATTATCAGCCATATTAAGTTATTATCTAGCCAGTCTATATAAGCACCTGTTCTATTTTCAAGCAAGAGTTGAGCAATCAGTTCTATTTCTTCTCCTTTTCCACTTTCAGTTCTTACTACGGTGCTAAACCGTAGACAAGCCGTACCGGATTTCCTGGTGATTCACGAATCAATGTGCCCAGCTGGGTGCCTCAAAAACACATACCCTGCTTGTACCCTAGGCACAAGCAGGACTAACCCATCACTCTCCTATCCCGGGTGTCCAGGTCCTCGTCCAAACTTAGACTCCAAGCCCCCACATCCTGAGTCCTGGACTCAGTGTGGTGCAAGGACCTCCACCACCTCCTCTTCCCATCAGTCGGTCCAGAAAGAGCTGGATCCGCGATAAGAGAGCAACAAGCCTTCCCTGTGCCCATACCCAAGTATGCGCTCGGGGCAATAAATCCGTGACTTGCCTAGAGTTATATGCAACGAACGGTCCTTAATCGACACAGACATGGAAAATTGTAACCGAGCTATGCCCTATTGGCCACAGGACACAACTCTTTACACCCACCAGTACCCAAACCCTATCCCTGCCCGGTCACCATTTACGTTTACCATTTTATCATGAGTTATCATGTTTATCACCTACTTGTGAGTAACAGTAGGTTACTCACGCTACCGATATCCTAAGCATAGCAGCTACTCGACCTATACTAGTAGGAATCATAGGTAGATATATTTATACATGTAGTTTCCATAAAATGCCTGTAACGTAAATGCACATCATATATATCAGTGATCATTTAAAATAAGGATTATGCACCGGGGCTTGCCTTGGGCAGGCGCGGTGTCAGCAAAGTCAGTGACGGGCGGCTTTGGAATGTCCTCCTACACGAGGATCTCCTCCTCATACTCTTCGACGACTTTGTCGTACTCCCGCTCGCCAAAGGTCACAATCTCCACTAGCTCGTTCTCTATATGCATGCAGTGATGATGATGCAATTATTACTACTATTTTGGCAACAACAACTCTTAAAATAAGAATACATCTACCAAGCTACTAAGCTAACTCTAATGACTAATACGCTAAGTTACGTATTATTCCCACTAAACAGGTATGAAACATTTCATATATTATCTTAGCAACTAAAGGCATCCTTATTGTTAATATCAATTTACTACATATATGATAAAACAAGGAGCACTAGTTTCCACATTTATCAACCTATTCTAAGGCTACAAAAATTACAGAGAGCATCTAATATTATCATGAGCCTACTGTAAATTTTTAGGGCTAGCACTTCTACCAGTGCATCACAAAAAATCATTCTCTAAATAACCATAATAATAATAAGCATTTCAAAATAATAAAGTAAGCCTAAAGGTATCACTGAACTATATGAACTAAATACACTTACAGATAGATCATGAATTTAGGAATATAACAAAATTTATTACACAATAAATAAATAAATTTAAATGAGCTCTAGAGATGAAGAAAATGATATTATTAGAGGAGGCCAATTAGCTTGATTAACTAATTGATCTATTCGCACCTTTGTGTGTTCTTGGAAATGGTAGAACATGAAGCGGTGAATTGGATGTGAGATGCTGGTTACTTGATTTGAGAGAAGTGAATGATCAGTGGAGCGGAACAGCTCGGCGGCTCGGCGTGTCCTTTTAAAGGGAGGAGACACGGGGAGGGAGAGGCCAGCTCGTTGCATGCGGTCACGTTCAGGTCATGCTCGTACCGCTACCATGCTGTCGATGGATGCGTGTGGGATGGGTGAACAGTGTTTCGTCACCTCACCTCATTATGATTATCCATGTGTGTGGGATGGATCATGGATGCGGTGAGTTTTGAACGAGAGAATGGGTGGGTTTAGGGCCTCTAACGAGTGCGTATCTGATGGAGACGACTGGGGACGGATTGAAGGTCGCCTACCAGGTAGGTAATACATGGTCAAAACTCTCTCACCTAACAAGTCAAAGTAGAGCCAGTGCCTTCGGGCTTCTGACAAATGCGTGACACGGCTCAGCTATAGTGTACGAGTATAGTCCAAGTCTTTGGGCCAAGACCAAGGAATGGGCCATTCCTATGAGTTTTTATTCCTGTTTGTGAGAACTGTAAATAAATTGCAGGGTCTACTTAGAATTACGTACTACAATTCAACTAAAATACATTTATCAAACTATATAGATTATTTTGTTGCATACTGTATTGCTTAGCCTGGCCGTGCAAGCTAGTTAAACCTGGTACTAATCTACTAGGAGTAGCTTAAGAAGTATTACGTGAGGAGAAGATGACACTAAAGTCTGTTGTGTCACTATGTTTTTATCCTACCATGGACCGTGGTCGCTAGCAGACTTCGTCCAGCTTGGCAGCATCTTTAGACATCGGCCTTTCTTGGCAGTCATTTCCAAGACCAACACCAATTAAGTAGCTACAGCACCACGATGACGACCCTAAATTACCGGACTTGCAGCGAGCGTGCCGGCCAGGGTGTAGTAATTAATTACCATCGCATGTAGTCCCTGCGTGAGTCATGCTAGAAGTTGCTGCCCAACCCGCCATGCATGATACGATGAAGTATTGGCACTATGGCAAAGTGTCAAGGCTTGCCAGCAAAGTGTACTACAAGTGTGCTTCGCGGGCTAGCTCTACGAGGGTGTTGTGTGCGTGCTCAGGGGATTAGGAAGAAGATGAATAGTGAGAAATGGAGTTGGATCCAGATAACAATAGTGAGTCGAGCTGTGCTGGAAAGTATTTGGACAAGGAATAAATTAGAGCTCAAATTGGTAATTAGTGCAATAAAATTCAATTTCTCATTTTACCACATGCAATAATACATAAACATGATGCTCATGACATGGTTTAGTGTTTTGATTAAGGCGTAACATCGAGGGTGTTACAAATCTACCCCCCTAAAACAAAATCTCGATCCGAGATTTCATGTGCCTAGTGTGAGAAAGAGATAGGGAAATACATTTCGACGCAGCAACTAACTATCAGAACTAGAAAGGAGGTGGGGGTAACGCTTCAATAGGTAACTCTCTTGTTCCCACGTGGCCTCATCCTCTGAGTGGTTTTGCCACTACACCTTGTAGAACTTTACTACTCTGTTCCTGGTCACTCTCTCCTTCTCATCCAAGATTTTGATAGGGTGCTCCACATAAGTCAAATCTGGCTGGAGGGGAAGCTCTTTGATTTCCACAGCTTCATCAGGAGCATGCAGACATTTCTTCAATTGTGATACATGAAACACATTGTGTACCGCAGATAAAATATTAGGAAGCTAGAGGCGATAAGCAGCGGGGCCACACTGTTGCAACACCTGGTATGGGCCCAAGTACCGAGGGGCTAGCTTGCCATGGACACCAAACCGATGCACCCCTCTCATAGGAGACACTTTGAGATACACTTAATCCCCAGCTACAAACTCCAAAGGCCTCCTTTGCTTGTCTACGTAAGACTTTTGTCGGCTTTGAGCTACCTTCAAGTGGCTTCAAATAATGTTTACTTTCTCTCAAGCCTCTTTTATGAAATTAGGCCCAAAGTACCCATGGTCTCTCACTTCAACCCAGTTCAGTGGTGTTCTACACTTCTACCCATATAAAGCTTCAAATGGTGCCATGCGGATGCTCTCTTGGTAGTTGTTATTATATGAAAATTCAGCTAGCTTCAAACACTTATCCCACTTCTCAGAAAAAGAAATGGTACATGCCCTTAACATATCCTCGAGCACCTAGTTCACCCTTTCAGTTTGACCATCAGTTTGTGGGTGGTATGCTGAGCTTCAAAGAAGATGAGTACCTAGACATTGTAGTAGTTGCTCCTAGAAGCGAGAGACAAAGACTAACCCTCTATCGAAAATGATAATAAGGGGAACTCCATATAGGGTCACAATCTGATCAAAATATATTTCTGCATACTTCTTGGCTATATATCTTGTGTCCAATGGGATAAAGTGAGTAGACTTGGTGAGATGGTCCATAATGACCCAAATAGAATCGAAGCCCGTGGAGGTGCGGGGTAAACCCACAATGAAATCCATGGAAATATCCTCCCATTTCCAAACAGGAATGGGCAAGGGCTGCAAATATCCTGGGGTACACATATGATCTGCTTTAACCCTACCACAAGTGTCACACTTCGTGACGTGTCAGGTGATGTCCTACTTCATGTTAGACCACCAGTACAAGTGGAGCAGATCATGATACATCTTGTTACTACCATGATGAATAGACGGTTTTGAATGGTTAGCTTCATTCAAAATCTTTCTTTTTAGCTCTTCATTGGATGGAACCACCGTCTATCCTTATATCTCACCACTCCATGTTCATCAACACTAAAGTGAGGGCCACGCCCTTTAGCCATCAACTTCCTGATGTGAGGAATCTCTTCAGGGTCTTCCTTTTGCTCCTGAATAATCTGCTCCAGCAATTCTAAGGTCAATGCAATATGAGCTAACACCTCTATGTGGTTGAGAGACAAAGGTATTTCCTCAACCTAATATGACTTACGGCTCAAAGCATCTGCTACAACATTGGCCTTTCCTAGGTGATAATGGACTTTCAAATTATAATCCTTTATCAACTCTAACCATCTCCTTTGCCTCATGTTCAGCTCACACTGAGTGAAAATATATTTGAGGCTCTTGTGGTTTGTAAAGATATACACTTTGTTGCCCAACAGATAATGCCTCCAAATCTTCAGAGCATGGACCACAGCAGCTAGCTCTAAGTCATGAGTGGGGTAGTTCACCTCGTGCTTCTTCAGTTAGCGTGAAGCATAAGCTATCACACGTCCATCTTGCATAAACACACACCCCAACCCCATCTTTGAGGCATCACAGTATACATCAAAGAGCCTATCAATATCCGGTTGGGCCAACATAGGAGCAGTGGTCAGAAAAGTCTTCAGAGATTGAAAAGCTTCTTCGCAAGCTGGGCTCCAATCAAACTTAGCTTCTTTCTAGAGCAGCTTGGTTATGGGCTAGGCTATCTTGGAGAAATTAGGAATGAAACACCGATAGTATCTAGCTAGACCAAGGAACTGACGAATCTGATGCACAGACTTGGGAGACTTCTAATCCAATACATCTTGCACCTTGCTAGGATCTACAGAAACACCTTTAGGTGTCAACAAATGCCCCAAAAACTGCACTTGATCTAACCAAAATTCGCACTTGCTGAATTTAGCATACAGCTTGTGCTCCCTTAGTCAAGTTAGTACTATCCAAAGGTGTTGGGCATGCTCTTCATCATTCTTGGAATAGATTAGGATGTCATCAATGAAAACTACCACAAACTTATCTAGCTCTAGCATGAAAACTAAATTCATCAGGTACATGAAGAAGGCGGGAGCATTGGTGAGACCAACGGACATCACTAGGTACTCATACAACCCATACCTAGTAGAGAAAGCTATCTTTGGTATATCATGTGGCCTGATCTAGATCTGATGATAGCCTGATCGGAGATCTATCTTTGAGAACACCTTGGCACTAGCTAATTGGTCGAACAAAGTATCTATACGGGGCAAAGGATACTTGTTCTTAACTATTACCGCATTAAGGGGGCGGTAATCCACACACATCCACAAGGTACCATCCTTTTTCATGAAAATAGCTGAGCAACCCCATGGTGAAGAACTAGGACAGATGAAACCTTTGTCCATCAACTCTTCCAGCTGCTTCTTCATTTCTACTAGTTCCCTTAGAGCCATGCGGTACGGGCATCTAGAGATAGGGGCAGTACCAGGCTCTAGCTCAATGGAGAATTCTACCTCTCTATCCGATGGTAGCCTAGGAAGATCTTCAAGGAAAACATCTAGGAACTCACATACTACCGGAATAGAGGTACGATCAGGAGAGGCTTCAGCATGGGCAGCAACAGGCAAGACTGGATCTGAGGGTACAATAAGAGACATCCTATCCTTAGAAGAAGGAAGCCATAACTCCACACTTCTCCTCTTCATATCCAATACTACCCCATACACCCACAACCAGTTCATTCCAAGAATAGCATCAATGCCTTGCCTAGGCATTACCATGAACTATAGACGGTAAGTGTGGGTGGCTAATACCAAACTTACTATATCCATGCGGGTATTGATGAACAATTGTGAACCCGCAGTATGGATCTTATAGGCATACGGTATAGCCATAAGTGGTAAGTTGTGCCTCTCTACAAACCCCATGCTCATAAATGAATGTGATACACCAGAATCGAACAAAACCAAAGCTGGATGAAAGTCGATGGTAAACATACCATCCATCACCGGCTCCTACTGCAAAACCTACGTAGCATCAGTGAAGTGCACCTAGCTAGACCTGCTGGGCACTTTCTTCTTAATGATGGTCCTCTTAACAAGCCTAGAATTTGTGGACAGTTGAGTTGACTAAGCTGGCTAGTTCTGGGGATAGGCCCAGGCATAGTGGCCATCTTTGCCACACTTGAAGCAAGCTCCTGGCCTATTCCCAAACCCTTGACGAGGTGGGACCTACTGTCCTTGAGACTACTATGGCTGCACCTGCTGTGGAGGTGCACGGTACTGAGTAGAGGAAGTCTGCTAGGGTTGCTAGAATGAAGGCCCGCTAGATGGTTGATAGGGCCCCCGCCAGACAACCTAAATCTTCTATGTGTGAGGGTGGCTAGAGGATCTAGCTGCCACCCACTTCCTCTTCCAATCAGCCTGGGACTCCTGCTAAAAACCCTCCATGGCAATAGCGGCGTTCATCAGCGCCCCGAACACCTGATAGTTCCCCATATACAGTTTCTCCTAAAGGAGTGGAGCGAGACCATGAAAGAAGCGTTCCCTCTTCTTGTCATCAGTATCCACTTGACTGCTAGCATACTGAGCCAAGTGATTGAACTTATTCACATATTCCATCACTGTCCTATTCCCCTGACGCAGCTTCAGGAACTCGATCACCTTCTGGTTGATGACACCAGCAGGGATAAAAAACACTCAGAAAGCGGTGGAGAACTCCCGCCATGTTGCCGGATGATCTGGCTAAAGATGGCAACAGGGCCCTGATACCCGATACCCGATGGGTATTTGATCCATTAGGAGATGGGGATAGGATCATATCTTTACCCACGGGCATCTAAATGGGCAAGAATCCATCTCCGATGGGTATAGCGGGTACGGGAACATTCCCTGTTTACTCGTCCCTGTTACCTATTGGGGAACCCGATTATTTGAGCTATCATGCAAGTATTAGGCCCAAAGAAGCTCAACATAGGTATTTTGGCCCAAATCTGAACAATTATATATATAATTTGTGTGTTCTAGGAACCCTAGTTCAATTTTTCCTTACCATCTTCGCCAGCAGTACAAGCATGCTTATCTCACGAGCGCTCATGCCTCTCGCTTCCTCAGTTCGGTCTCTCTACCACCTTTACTCGTCCTCCTCACAACCTCACTCCTTCTCCTCGGCATCTCCGAGACTCTGACACTTATACCCGGGTGAAGAAGAAACGTCTCCGATTGCAAAGCTACGACCCCAAGTGTCCTTGTTTATCGAGTATGCAGTACCTATTGGGTATCTGTTACCCAACCGATGCCCGACAGGTATGGGGATGGGCAAGAATCTATACCCGAGATAGTTAATGGGGACGGGGATAGGATGAATTCTCCGTAGCGGGGAAGAGAACGTTCCGACGATACTCGATGGGTACATCCCCATTGCCATCCTTAGATCTAGCTGCTCCATGGCCTAGAAGGTTTCCCACCATGCACCTATGGACCCCAAAAGCTATTGCACCACAAAGTACACCTTCTGCTCGTCGGTCACTCTGAGCAGCCAAAATTTCTGCTCTAGAGTGCAAAGCCAGTGCTCCACCTCTAGGGGCTCATCAGACGACATGAACATGGGTGGGTGAGTCTTGAGGAAGTCCTAGTAAGAGGATTGTCCCTCAAGGTGGTGGGCACTACCCCCATTCCCACCGTTGCCCCTATGGCCTCCGCGGGCAAGGCCCGCGACAGCCTATGCCATAATGTCCATGGCATGAGCTGTTTCTTGGCGAGCAGCAGCTGACTCCTGGTGAGCAGCCAACAACTCAGCCATTATCTCTATGGGAGTCATCGGTGGAGGCGGTGGTAGAGGAGGAGCCAGAAGTGGAGCCCCATGGCTCTCCCCATTGGGCTCATGGGCCTAGCCACTCTCGCCTTGGCCCTCGCCAAGACTGTGAGCTACCCCCACACTAGTGCTCCTATGTTCGGACCTTAGATTCATCTATAAGAGATATGAACCATCCATTAGAACACCCTTCTCGATCAGAAGCAGGGGATAGAGAAATGACAGCACATTTATTAAAGCATTCCGTTAGTTAGTCCTATAAATTTACTAATTCAATTATACATGAAGGGGGATTTCAGTTGAAGTAAGATGCTATTATCATGATGCATGCTTCGGCCTATACGTTCACTTAGGCACGAATATAGCGGCATTCATAAAACTTTTTGGCACATCGCACACTCACTTTCCGTATACTAAGTGATTTCTTATGCAACGTAAGTCAGTGTACCTGTAGAAAACTGATTAGATAAAACCAGTGCTGCTATCCTAGATATACCATATTGCTAGGGCTTATATTTATTTACCTAATAAAATCACATCCTACTTTTCGCAAAACTTTTATTGGTTAAATTTTTAAGTTTTGAAAAAGAGTGATGAAACTCGTAACCATTATTGGCTCTGATACCAACTGTGGTAGAACCGCTCGAAATAGCATACTTGTGGAGGCGCTCGTCTTCCACCAGACACTAAGCACCTCAAAAGCAAGCTACAGCAGGCGGTATCCGTCGGGCACACCCCAAGGGAGAACCCGAAAGATCCACATTTTTCTCAAGGATCTAATAATGAGAACGAGTTACAACACAAGTCCATTTCATATATTAGAGTTTCTTAAAAAGTACATTATTACAATACCAAATACAAGAGTGCGGAATGATAATAGCGGAATTTAAAAATAACATCTAGCGGTAAGGAGCGAGGATTCTGTCTGAGCCCACCAGAAGGATCCTCCACACAAATGTACACTTCAAGCATCACCTGCAACAGGGGTAAATAAACCCTGAGTACACAATGTACTCGCGAGACTTATCCGACTAGTGGGAATAATTTCCAGACTCCAAAGAATATGATAGGCTTTATGGCTTGTTGGTTTTCTTTAGCAGAAAGCAATACTAATAGTGCGTCCTTATTTATGTATTATTATTATCAGCCATATTAAGTTATCATCTAGCCAGTCTATATAAGCATATGTTCTACTTTCAAGCAAGAGTTGAGCAATCAGTTCTATTTTTTCTCCTTTTCCACTTTCAGTTCTTACTATGGTGCTAAACCGTAGACAAGCCGTACCGGATTTCTCGGTGATTCACGAATCAATGTGCCCAGCTGGGTGCCCTAAAAACACATGCCCCGGTTTTACCCCAGGCACAAGCAGGACTAACCCATCACTCTCCTGTCCTGGGTGTCCAAGTCCCCGTCCAAACTTGGACTCCAAGCCCTCACATCTTGAGTCCTGGACTCAGTGTGGTGCAAGGACCTCCACCACCTCCTCTTCCCATCAGTCGGTCTGGAAAGAGCCGGATCCGCGACAAGAGAGCTACAAGCCTTCCCTACGCCCATACCCAAGTATGCGCTTAGGACAATAAATCTGTGACTTGCCTAGAGTCATGCAACGAACGGTCCTTAATCGACACAGACAAGGAAAAAGTGTAACCGAGCTATGCCTTGTTGGCTGTAGGACACAACCCTTTACACCCACCAGTACCCAAACCCTATCCCTGCCCAGTCACCATTTACCTTTACCATTTTATCATGAGTTATCATGTTTATCACCTACTTGTGAGTAACGGTAGGTTAATCACGCTATCGATATCCTGAGCATAGCAGCTACTCGGCCTGTACTAGTAGGACTCATAAGTAGATATATTTATGCATGTAGTTTCCATAAAATGCATGTAACGTAAATGCACATCATATATATATCAGTGATCATTTAAAATAAGGGTTATGCATCGAGGCTTGCCTTGGGCAGGCGTGGTGTCAGCAAAGTCAGTGATGGGCGGCTTTGGAATGTCCTCCTACACGAGGATCTCCTCCTCATACTCTTCGACGACTTCATCGTACTCCTGCTCGCCGAAGGTCACGATCTCCACCGGCTCGTTCTCTATATGCATGTAGTGATGATGATGCAATTATTACTACTATTTTGGCAACAACAACTCTTAAAATAAGAATACATCTACCAAGCTACTAAGCTAACTCTAATGACTAATACGCTAAGTTACATATTATTCCCACTAAACAGGTATGAAACATTTCATATATTATCTTAGCAAATAAAGGTATCCTTATTGTTAATATCAATTTACTATATATATGATAAAACAAGGAGCACTAGTTTCCACATTTATCAACCTATTCTAAGGCTACAAAAATTACAGAGAGCATCTAATATTATCATAAGCCTACTGTAAATTTTTAGGACTAGCACTTCTACCAATGCATCACAAAAATTCATTCTCTAAATAACCATAATAATAATAAGCATTTTAAAATAATAAAGTAAGCCTAAAGGTATCACTGAACTGTATGAACTAAATACACTTATAGATAGATCATGAATTTAGGAATCTAACAAAATTTATTACACAATAAATAAATAAATTTAAATGAGCTCTAGAGATGAAGAAAATGATATTATTAGCGGAGGCCAATTATCTTGATTAACCAACTGATCTATTTGCACCTTTGCGTGTTCTTGGAAATGGTAGAACACAAAGCGATGAATTGGATGTGAGATGAACAACTCGGTGGCTCGGCGTGTCCTTTTAAAGGCAGGAGACATGGGGAGGGAGAGGCTGGCTCGTTGCACACGGTCACGGTCAGGTCATGCTCGTACTACTACCGTGCTGACAATGGATGCGTGTGGGATGGGTGAACAGTGTTTTGTCACCTCACCTCATTATGATTATCCATGCGTGTGGGATGGATCATGGATGCGGTGAGTTTTGAACGAGAGAATGGGTGGGTTCAGGGCCTGTGATGAGTGCGTATCTGATGGAGCCGACTGGGGATGGATTGAAGGTCGCCTACTAGGTAGGTAATACATGGTCAACTCTCTCACCTAACAAGTCAAAGTAGAGCCAGTGCCTTTAGGCTTCTGATAAACAAATGACACGGCTCAGCTATAGTGTATGAGTATAGTCCAAGTCTTTGGGTTAAGACCAAGGAATGGGCCATTCCTGTGAGTTTTTATTCCTGTTTGTGAGAACTATAAATAAATTGCAGGGTCTGCTTAGAATTACGTACTACAATTCAACTAAAATACATTTATCAAACTATAAAGATTATTTTGTTGCATACTGTATTGCTTAGCCTGGCCGTGCAAGCTAGTTGAACCTGGTACTAATCTACTAGGAGTAGCTTAAGAAGTATTACGTGAGGAGAACATGACACTAAAGTCTGTTGTGTCACTATGTTTTTGTCCTACCGTGGACCGTGGTCGCTAACAGACTTCGTTCAGCTTGGCAGCATCTTTAGACATCAGCCTTTCTTGGTAGTCATTTCCAAGACCAATGCCAATTAAGTAGCTACAGCACCATGACGACGACCCTAAATCACCGTACTTGCAGCGAGCGTGCCGGCCGAGGTGTAGTAATTAATTACCGTCGCATGTAGTCCCTGCGTGAGTCACGCTAGAAGTTGCTGCCCAACCTGCCATGCACGATACGACAAAGTATTGGCACTACGGTAAAGTGTCAAGGCTTGCCAGCGAAGTGTACTGCAAGTGTGCTTCATGGGCTGGCTCTGCGAGGGTGTTGTGTGTGTGCTCAGGGGATTAGGAAGAAGATGAATAGCGAGAAATGGAGTTGGATCCGGATAACAATAGTGAGTTGAGCTGTGCTGGAGAGTATTTGGACAAGGAATAAATTAGAGCTCAAATTGAGAACTAGTGCAATAAAATTTAATTTCTCATTTTACCACATGCAATAATACATAAACATGATGCTCATGACATGGTTTAGTGTTTTGATTAAGGTGTAACACTGAGGGTGTTATAGATCCTGACGGTGATGATCCCGAAGGGCCCTGAGCATTCACGAAAGCACTCCGAACACTCTAGTGGCCCCATGGTTTCAAAATCACTAGGGTCGAGCCCTATGAGGGGTGGATGAACCCCACACAGTGGCTACAAGCTTATGCCACCGATGTGCGTGCTATCGGAGGAGATACCAGTGTCATGGCAAACTATATTCCTGTCATGTTCACGCCGACCGCAATGAACTGGCTCATGAGCCTCGCCCTAGATTCCATCGAATCTTGGGAATAGTTGAAGAAGGTCTTCACCGACAATTACATGGCTACGTGTACTTGGCCAAGCACCAAGCACGATTTGAATCGCATCTATCAGAAACCGTCCAAGCTCCTTCGTAGTTATATCAGATGATTTTCTGAGATGAGGAATTCAATTCCCAACATCACGGAAGCAGAAGTCATCACTGCCTTTGTTAGAGGACTCCATCACTGTGACCTCCGCTCCAAATTCAATCATAGGCCGCCAAAGGGGATTGGCGAGATGATCACGACCATCGATCAGTACATCGACGCTAAAGAGGCCAAAGTTAGCTTCAACAAGGATGCGGGCAATTATCGCCCAACTTGCCATAGTGACAGCCGCTATGACGACCGCGGCCACCATTAGGATAGTGGTTGTGATCGGCCAGAAGGGTCTAAAGCTAGTTAGTATCGCCGATGCCAACCAAACAACATCGTCACCACCGTTGATGAACCTCACGCCAAGTGTAACTATGATGAGCAGTATAAGAAAATCCTTGAAGGCCCATGCCCCCTCCACAAGAATAGCAAGCACAAGATGAAGGACTGCCTTGGCTTAGCTAAGGAGTTCCAGGCAAAAAAGAAGGATGACGACAACGACGATGGAGCCAGAGGTCGCTGACCACCTAGGGACAACAACAATGCCTTCCAAGATCATGACAAAGTGGTCGCCACTATCTTTGGGGACCTCACCACCGTCGAGAGCAGAAGAGATCAAAAACTCACCGCCCGTCGGGTGCTCATCGTCAACACAGAAGACCATATTGTTGACCCTAGCTATCGCCCCTAGTCTGAGATCCCCATCACCTTTAGCAGGGCTAACCAGTGGGTGGACATCTCTTACATAGGGCATTTCCTCCTCATCCTCAATGCAATCATTAAGAAAGTACTCTTTAGGAAAGTACTCATCGACGGTGGAAGTGCCCTAAACCTGCTCTTCATCGGAGCCCTAAAGGAGCGGGGCCTTGGAATAGAAGACCTCACTCCCTCTGACTCCTCCTTCTAGGGTGTGGTACCTGGCAGGGCATCACGATCGCTTGGTGAGATCACCCTCCCAGTACAATTCGGCACAGCTAGCAACTTCCGCGTCGAGCACATCAACTTCTACGTCGCTGACTTCAACACTGCCAACCACGCCATACTTGGTCGGCCAGCTCTAGCCAAGTTCATGGCCATACCGCACTATGCCTGTTTGGTATTGAAGATGCCCTCGCCTACAAGAGTTCTAGCCCTATGGGCTAACCTCTCCATTGTCTATGCCTATGAAATAGAGAGTCTCGCTCTCGTTGAAGCCACCGACCTCTCCATCCAGATGGCTAGCATGGTCACTGATGCCAAGATGGTGCTCGTCGATGACCTAAAGATCCCAGCGCTGGACCCTCCTCGCGCCTCTGCCAAGTCTAAGGAAACGAAGGAGGTCAACCTCGGCCTCGATGACCCCACCAAGACTGCTAAGATTGGGGCTAATCTCGACCCCAAATAGGAAAGTGCGCTCATCTCCTTTCTACGTGCTAACGCCGATGTGTTTGCTTGGAATCCAGTAGACATGCCGGGGCTACTAAAAGGATTAAGATGCCCAAGAGGGGGGGTGAATTGGGCTAATTCTAAATTTCTTTCAATAATTAAGTCCTACGGTTAGCCCAATTAACTCCTTGTGCCTAGAAAGTGTTTCTATTGATCTATCACACAAAAGTTTAGCAACCTATGTTCTAATCCTACTCTAGCATGGCAATTCTATGAATGTAAATGATAAAAATTAAATTGCTCAAAGTAAATGCTCAAAGTAAAGAGAGAAGGAGGAACGCAGTGATGTTTTGCCAAGGCATCGAAGAGTCGCCACTCCCCACTAGTCCTCGTTGGAGCACCCACGCAAGGGTGTAGCTCCCCCTTGATCCGTGCAAGGATCAAGTGCTCTCTACGGGTTGATTCTTTGACACTCCATCATGGTGAATCACCCACAACCGCTCACAACTTGAGTTGGGTCATCCTCAAGCTCCGCCGGATGATCACAAAGCTCCCAATCACCACCAAGCTATCGAGGTGATGGCGATCACCAAGAGTAACAAGCACGAACTCTCACTTGACCACGACAAGCCTAATGAGAAGGGTGGATGCACACTTTGCTACTCTTGATCTCACTAATGAGGGCTCTCTTTGGGATTCTCAAATCTCAATCACCTCACTAGGACCTTGCTCTTCTTAGCACTCTCAAAGGTGTTTCTCGGCTGTTGGAATGAGCAAAAGTACCCCCACACACAAATGGAGGAAGTATTTATAACCATGGCTGAAAAACAAACCGTTATGTGCCTCTACGGGGTGACCGGATGCTCCAGTCATGTTGACCGGACACTCCAGTCAGTTCTCCCCAAACTTCAATGTTTAAGTGGTGACCAGACGCTGGACAGTGTTTGATCAGCATTGACCGGACATGTCGGTCGAGATTTTCCCTCTCTAGAACCTTACTAGAGTCGACCGGACGCTGGGACCCAGCGTTCGGTCACTTTACCGCTTAGCGTCCGGTCGCACCAGATGATTTCACCTTGATCAAATGAACTGACTAGACTCTAAGCCAGCATCTAGTCACACCAGAGCCAGCGTCCAGTTAGCATTTGACCCTCCATTCACTTCTAGCTCTCGATCATATGTGAATGAAGTTTGCTCCAATGGATCTAAGGGCTTTTTAGGAGCTACCTAGTGCTAGGTTTAGCAAGTGTGCACCACACCTAACCCACTAGACTCACCTAGGTCAAACTACTCGTCCATACCCCCCTTAATAGTACGACCAAAGGAAAAACAAAGTCTGAAATTACTCTAAGTGTCTCTTCAACTCCAATCGACCTTAGAACTAGTCCATCCTTAACCTTGTCGTCCATCCTTTAAAAACCAAAATGATTTCCATTGTAGGGGCATGACCACCATGATAGCCCAATCGATCTCTAATTATCGTGACCTAACTTAATTGCCTCTACAAAACACACGTTAGTCACAGTAATCACGTATTGTCATTAATCATCAAAACCCAACTAGGGGCCTAGATGCTTTTAGGTACCATGGGAGAAGATCGAGCACTCCTTAAATGTCTCGCCGACCACCAAGCCGATCAGGCAGAAGCTCCGATGATTCACGCCAGACAAGAAGGAGGCTATTAGGGTAGAAATAAAATAGCTCCTAGCAGCTAGATTTATTAAAGAGGTGTATCATCCTAAGTGGCTAGCAAACCTAGTTCTTGTTCAAAAAACACTACCCTAAAGACCCCTTCGGTCTGCCTTAGATAGACGAGGTTCTAGACTCCACCATCAGCTATGAACTCCTCTCCTTCCTCGACTGTTACTCCGGTTATCATCAGATATCTCTCAAAGATGACGACCAGATCAAAACATCGTTCATCACACTTTTCAGTGCGTATTGCTATACCACCATGTCTTTTGGACTAAAAAATGCTAGGGTGACCTACCAAAGGGCCATCCAGATGTGACTTGACCAACAGATAGGCCGCAACGTCAAAGCCTATATCGACGATATGGTTGTCAAATCCAAAACCGCCGATAGTCTCACCGTCGACCTCGAAGAAACATTCGCCAACCTGAAAAGATACAGATGGAAGTTGAACCCTTCAAAGTGCATATTTGGAGTTCCATCTGGCATACTCCTAGGCTACATCATCAACACCCGCGATATCAAACCCAACCCTGACAAAGTCTCTGACATTACCAATATGAAACGGCCAACCTACGTAAAGAATATATAGAAGTTCACAGGGTGCATGGCTACTCTCAGCCGCTTTATATCATGCCTCGGTGAAAAGGGACTACCGTTCTTCAAACTACTCAAGGCTTCCGAGCGCTTCTCCTAGTTGGAGGAGGCTGATACGACCTTCGAGTAGCTCAAGTTGTTTTTAACGAAGCCTCCGATCATGACGGTGCCTCAACCAGACGAAACCCAATTGATCTACATCGCCGCCACTTCTCGCATTGTTAGCACAGCTATCGTCGTCGAGCGCGATGAAGTTGGACATGCCTACAAGGTACAACGCCAAGTCTACTTCATCAGCGAGGTTCTTAATGAGTTCAAAACTCATCATCCTCAGATTCAGAAGCTGTTATATGCCATTCTGGTCACGCCACACAAGCTCCACCATTACTTCGAGTACTATAAGATCGCTGTGGTCACCGAGTTCCCTCTAGGGGACATCCTCTATAACAAAGAGGCCAATGGCTGCATCATCAAGTGGACAGTCGAGCTCGGCACTTATTCCATAGAATTCAGAAGCAGGCCTACCATTAAGTCGCATGCGCTGGCTAACTTCATCGCTGAGTGGACCGAGATCCAAGAGCCCATCCCCGCTGCTTTCCCCGAGCACTAGGTGATGTATTTCGACGACGCCCTCAACATCAACGGTGCTAGTGCTAGAATTTTATTCATTACTTCGACTAAGGACAAGCTCTGATACGTCCTCTAAATTCATTTTCCAGCCACCAACAACGCCATGGAATATGAAGCATGTCTCCATAGACTTCATATAGCCGTCGAGCTCAGCGTCAAATGCCTCATGGTATACGGAGACTCCACGCTAGTCATCAACCAAGTCAACAAAGATTGGTCCTATTCTAGTGAGAAGATAGACGCATACTGCACCGAGATTAGGAAACTCAAAGGAAAGTTCTACGGTATCGAGTACCACCACGTGGTACGAGACTAAAATCAGCTCACCGACCACCTATCTAAGATAGGCTCTTCTCACGCCATGATTTCGCCTGGGGTTTTTGTTCAAGACCTCTTTATGCCGTCTATTAAGGAAGAGAAGAAAGTTTAAGAAATCCCCACCGCCGAGCAGCTAGTACTTGCAGTACCTTCACCGGCCGTAGATTGGAGGGAACAGTTCATCAAGTACCTCACCAGCACCGACATACCCGCCGATAAGACCGAAATTGAATGCCTCATCCATCATAGCAAGCACTACGTAATGGTGTACGGGAAGTTGATGAGGAAAAGCGCCAAGGAAGGGATACTATAGAAGTGCATCGCCCAAGAAGAGGGAGTGAAATTACTTCTTGAAATTCACTCTGGCTCCTATGGCAATCATGCGGCCTCCAGAAACCTAGTTAGCAAAGCTTTCCGAACTAATTTTTACTGGCCCATGGCCATCGCTGACATAGAAGACCTCGTCCGATGTTGTGAAGGATGTTAATTTTTTGCCAAGCAAATACGCGTGCTGGTGCGGGAATTGTAGACCATCCCAGCTTCTTGGCCTTTTGCATGCTGGGGACTCGACATGATTGGGCCTTTTAAGCCAACGCTAGGCTATTTTTGGTATGTATACATCACCATTGACAAGTTCTCCAAGTGGATCGAATACAAGCCACTTGTTTCGGCCACTGCAAAGAAGGCAGTCGAGCTCTTCGAAGATATCATCCATAGATTCAGTCTCCCATACAGCATTATCACCGATCTCAGAACTACATTCACTGGTCATCATTTTTGGGACTTCAACGAAGACCGATGCATCTCTATCAAATATGTCTCTGTTGCCCATCTTAGGGCCAACGGCTGGGTCGAACGGGCGAACGGCATGATCCTTGATGCCCTCAAAAAGAGGCTATACCAGAATAAGGAAAAACATCTGGGCAGATGGCTCAAAGAGCTCCTAGCTATGGTCTAGGGATTGCGCACTCAAGCTTGTCGCAACATCGGTGTGTCTCCATACTTTTTGGTCTATGGCTCAGAAGCCATACTTCCTGTGGACTTTGCCTTCCGAGCACCGAGGGTGGAACATTATAATGAAGAGAAGCCGCAGCTGTTCGGATAGAGGACATCGACAGAGCTGAAGAAGAGTGCCTGATCACTTGCATCCACAAAGCCAAATACCTATAAGGCCTGTGAAGATACTACAATCACAATATCAAAAGTTATTCATTTGCAGTCGGCGACCTCGTTCTCCGTAGAAAGTAGAAAACCGAAGGGATGCACAAGCTCTCCTCCCTCTGGGAAGGGCCTTATGTGGTCAAGGAGGTTACCCGACCAGGGTCTTACCGGTTATGTGACATGGAGGGAATCGATATCCCCAATTCGTGGCACATCAAGCACCTTATACGTTTCTATCCTTGAAACGCTCTAGATATGTACTCTCCACTCCATAATGAATGAAGTTTTTGTCGCCATAATTTGTCTCCATTATTTCTCCACTTTAGTTTACTCTCCATTTATGATCACCAGCTCCAAGCTACTCCTTAACAAACTCTGACAATTATATGCGATCTCCATAATTGCTCCGTCCCGTTTCTCCATACTAAAATATCTTTAAGATATTCCGCCAACCATCGAGCAGTAAACGCTCTACTCTGTGTTCTTTGGAGAAAATCATGTCTTCGATCTCTCCCTACATGTGCTACGGGCTCCAACACTCTACATTATGGGTGGTCAGCTGTGGTTCCTCAGTCATGTCTGTTCCTCCTACACGTGCACGGGCTCTAGCACTCGACGTTATAGAATATGGGCTAGCCAAGACCAAGAGCCCAGTTACGAACTAACTGCTTGGACGCTACTTATACCATGTATAAATGCGTTAGGGTTAACAACACATTTCTTTTTCACCGCAAGCGCTAGCAAGCTGTCTGAACATGCACATGTCGTCTACTTACAACATTTATACAAATACACAAATGTTTGCTTATTCCCTCGTGCATCTAACTCTCCTCTCTAGTTGTCCCATACAGGTTCCTCTCTACTCAGGTTATTGAGCTTGGCCCTCACCGTCTACCTTGCCGAACAGATCGACATCACTGGCCAGCCTCTTCGCCGTGTCCTCCACCTCATCTTTCAGTTGCTCCTGCTTCGTCGCACCCGTCCCTCTGGCAAATCCAGCCCCTATCGCTCGAAGATTGATGGTAGGGTAGTGAGACCAGACCACCGCCAGGGCATGCATCACGATGAAGACAGCGACGTCTCGGTTAAAGCCTTTGAAGTTCTCCCAAGCCGTCTTGCACCTATCAATGATGGTGTCCGGATGGGGCAGCCTGTCTTTGGGCTGAGGAGCTACCTCCATGTAGATACAGTCGAGCACCAGCTTGACTCTAACCACCAAGGCATCAAATTTTTACCTCTGGATTTTTGCCTCTAGCTCCAGCACGTCGAACTACGCCTTGGTTCTTTGATGGTATTCTACGGACACCAAAGGGATTCCTCAAACGAAGAAATCATTTCAGCAACAACTCCGACCATGAACTACTCACCTTCTAGATCCTCGGCCAGTTTCTCCGCTCGCCCAGACGCCTTCTCCTTTCCCTCTTGGAGTTGACCGATGACCTAACGCAACCGGCCGAGCTCCGCATCTTGATCTACAAACATAACGGTCGACAGCAACATCAAGACTATTCGGCAATGCAGAACAAACTCACCGATCCGTAATACCTTTCTTCTGTCCGGAGACGCTTTTTAGCTGCTTGGGAAGGATCATGGAGCTCGGGAAGCGGACCATCTGGCTCACCATGGAATCAGCACGCACACCCCCTACCTGGCGCGCCATTGTCGATGAAATCTAGTCGATAGTCTACCGAGGGGTATACCCACAGTAGTAGATGAATCGGTGGAGATATGCGTGATGCAGACCAGATGGTAACAGAGACAGAAGACACAACATTTATATAGGTTCATGCCGTCAGCTTAACGTAATACCCTACATCATGTGGTCTGTTATTTTGTATTGATTGTGTATCAGATTCGATATCTCGTCTAGGGGACCCCTGCCTCTCCTTATATACTATGGAGGGATAGGGTTACAAGAAAAATAGCCTATTTGATATTATACAATAAACCACATTTTCTTATAGCCTTGTGGTGCACGCCTTGTGGTGCACGCCTTAATCTTATGGGATGGACTATCTTTACTGGTGTGGCTCATGTCTTGTCCCCCGCCCCCTCCCCCACCCCCCACCCCCAACCCCAACCCCACCCAATGCCGCTGTAGCCCAGAGGCGAGATCGATCGTCGGATGATCAGCCTGGAACCAACAAACGATCCTGCTTCTCCTTTCCTGATGATGGACTCTGAGTACGTACGTACAGCACAGCGCGTGTTTATGTCGTCTAATTAACCTTCTCGTAATCGGTAGTAATCCCTACGTGCATGTATGTAGTGTCCATCCCGTTCATTGTACGCCGCCATGGCGCCAGTAGGCGATCATCTAGGATCTAGCAAGGCGTTCGAACTAAAAAAAAAAACCGCGAAGAAAACTAATGAAACTGTTCCGGTTGGCAGTTGGCACCCCTAATTTAAAGGTCTGGACAGATACTGCCGAGATCGGTAATTGTTTGGTGCGGTCATCTAATTGCATGCGTATCTATCAAAAACCGTAAGATTCCTGCAGAGGCTTGTCGTTTTCCAATCTGTAATAAAGCATAGACACATGTACACATGAAAGAATATACTACACTCCAAGCAATTGACTTTGATTCCATACATACATCTGACTTGGATGAGCTCCAAGATTTCGCAGCTAGCACTTGCACGGATTCAAACAGTGGTTGCAGCCAAATATAATTATCTCATCATCTTGCAATACTAGTCCCATCCCACCGTCGTGTCATGGTGGCGATAATGATGATAATAAACTTCAATATCGCGCGAAGTTTTAGCCCATCCCTTGGTCCTTGGACACGGACTCGGCCACATCACCGATGGCCGGCCTTGGTCACCAAACTTTTGCAGTTCATCACGTACGGTACGCCCCAACCACAATTTTGCGCTTTTTTTCTCAAATCAATTTGCAAGGTAGGAGACGCGCGAGCGGTTTGCCAACTTGGGTGCACAATCTCCGTGTCCGCATCCGTGAGTCACCCTCTGCGGTTTTTTTTTTCCTCGGTGAGTCTGTTTGCTTATTGGTTTCATCCAAGGCTTATCAATAATAGAATAATATTTTTTTTTACAATAAATCAACACTAACTGAGCTTATCAACCTAAAAACCAACTAGCGAATGGGCTAGATTTTGGCACACATGCGGCATGCCATGGCGTCCAGGAGCACCAAAGAAATAAAATTTGTACTACTTGTTTAATTATATATATGCAGTCAGATCCCAATCATGTACGTGACATATATATATATATATATATATATATATATATATATATATATATATATATATGCTTCATGTTGGGCTGTCAATCTGTTCAGCCGATGCTGATACGATCGTATATAATCGTGAATTATTACTGTTGATTGGTTTAGTGTGGGAGAAAAATATTGTTCTAACTAAAAATTTATGATCCAAACGAACGGACTATATGCGCTTAGCTTGCACCGTATAAATATTTCCTCACACGGAATAAATGTTGGAGTAAGCGGGACGGAGGGAGGACCACCAGATCATATGAATTTCGTAGCGAGCCTCTGCTGTTTTATTTAATGTTAGAGGACTAACGTTGAGAAGTGATATGCTTGACCTGACTGACATGATTCGTTGATTGATTACATACAGAAACCAGATATCCGGCCAAGTGATATGCTTGACCTGACTGACATGATTCGTTGATTGATTACATACAGAAACCAGATATCCGGCCTAGTTGGTTTCTAGGCTGGTTTGGACTAGCTGGTGCTGGTTTATTGTGAGAGAAAAATACTGTTGGCTAGCTGGTTTAAGCTGGCTAAAATCAACAAGCGAACAGGCTGATCATCGTGTTCAGAATTCCACTTGCTTTCTATTTATATCTCTAAATCAGTTTAGTATAAAAGTATATTTAATAATCTATTTAATGATACTAATTATATATAATAAATATTAATATTTTGTTTAATATATTTGGTTAAAGTTAAAAGTTGTAGACTTTTTGAGTTGAGAATGACTATTATTTTAGAGATAGAGAAAATTTGTATGTATTTTTTGTACTTTTTCTATAATTTAGGTGCCTGAATTTTAAGATTATTTTAGTCAACACTTTTGTACCTCTAACTAGCAGAAGTATTTGTTACTTTTGTGATTTGTTACTTGTCTTTGTGTCATGACATATCAAATTTTGTCCTTGTCTTCCTATAGAAAATAATTATAAATTGTTAATTGTTTTTGTGCCAACATAAAACAGATTTTACGGGTTCGTGGTTTTGTGTAACGGGTTTTTTATTCTTGGTTTCAAAAATTGCAGATTGTGTTTACAGAAACTGCAACAAATGAAATCTTCAATTTTAATATAAAATATATGCAATAATAATCGCTTGAAAGGAAATTAAAATTCAAGCTAGCAAATCCTATTTTTTGAGGTAGACCTAATCATCCGGAAATCCGTTCATAGTACGTCCCAGATGGATGGGCCGGTAGACCGTATTTTCCTTTAGATCGGGTGGTATATCGCTTGAACTTATTAGCCTGACCTATCAGTCGTATAGTTTTTTTTTCTTACAGTAAATTAGTAAATAGTATTTTTTAGTCTGATTTTTTAACAAAATAAACAGAAACGTGTATTTTTTTTAGACGACGGTAGTACTTTGTCTAGTCTTATCGGAACTACGAGACCAGACCCAGGCATATGGTTCTGTGCCTCGTTGGGATCTTCTACTCCGTACTCCCTGCGTTCAAAAAGACGAATCCAATTGGGTGGGCGAAATGGGTCGGTTTAGGCGCCGTTCGGCCGTAAGAAAACCAGCCGAAATTTACTGTTTACAGCGGGTTTTACTGTTCACGCTCTCACAAATTCTGGTAGGTACCTCCAAATTTCTCCTAGCGATTACATGGATATTCATACATGGAACATGGATATCTTGGATGCAGGACGTTTGGTTGGATGGTTAAGCTAAATCTGCATATTCACGACAGGGAATATTCTGGGTAGATACTGGATATCGTGGCCCTCAAAATTCTAACGAATAAGCTTATCTATGCTTTCTAATCTTTGTCATTAGCAAATAAATTAAGGATTATTAGTATGTTATATTATTAATTAGTAATTATGATGACAAAATAAGTTTTCATAAGTGTTAATATGTTGATTAGTGTATGTTTTGTGTGACAATTAGAGTAGTATAGTGTTAATTAACATATTTTATTTTTAATTAGTGATTATAATGATAAAATTAGTGTCGGTGCATATTTATCAGTGTAATAATTAGTTGTTATTATTTTTAAATAATAGATATAATTAGTCTAGTATTCTCGTCCTATCCCATCTTATACATCCAACCAAACAGAAAAATAGCTCGTCTATCCACCCAACAAAAGAAATCCATAAATGACCATATTCCATTCATCCTTAACGCACCATCAAAGGACAAGGGCGGGCAGCCATGGCGCGGTTTGGCAGATCGAAGTTGATGATGGGCGTGCTACTAGCGAGATCGGCGCATGGACGACGTGCGTGTTGCGGCCTCCCGCTTGGGTGTGTTTCATTTTGCGGCTGGTTTTCAGACACGTGCGCCTACTAGCGAGCAGGCACGCAGGCAGGCAGGCAGCAGGCAGCAGGAGCAGCCAAACCGTCCCGGCCGGTGACCTGCTGTCGCGCAGTAAACAGCTCCGCGTGTGGGCGCGTGTGCCCATCACAGGCCGGCGGGTCGCCGTCCCGGAGCCAGCAGAGGTGATGGTGATCATTAGCTAGCGTCACAACAGGATAGGATACTCCAGCCAGGACGGCGGTCCGTGCCGCGGCCGACGTGCCGAGACCGAGAGAGCCGGCCGGTTTCTTCGCGACGACGCGGAGAGAGAGAGAGAGAGACGCTGATGACGCCCCGGAGGCGCGGGTTCGGTTCTGCCTGCGACACCACACGCTGCTGCCTTCGCGGACCGCGGCGGGCGAACGTGGTTTTGGTTGGCCGGCCACGCACGCACGGATGTTGGTGGTTGCGTTACCGAGGCGATCCGACCCGCTCCCGGGCCACGCGCGCCGGCTACGTTTTGGGGGCCTGGCGCACGGTACCGCTGGTGTCTGCGCGGGCCGTGGAGCGGCGCGGTTGTGGACGCCCACGCTGCACAGTGCACAGGGTGTGAGCGTGACTAGCCTCGGTACAGGCTAGCCTCGGCCACGGCCCAGGAGAAGATGGTCCAGGTGGTCATGTTTGCTTGGCGGAAAGTATATGGGCCACTATGGTCGGTCGTTACCTGCCTCATCCAATGTTTCTTTTCCTCTAAAAAAATCTGTTTTTTCTTTTAATCTATAAAATTCAGTTTTTAACCTCCCTCAACTATTAATCCCAGGTCACTTTTGCACCTTTAGTGATTTTGATTATGGTTACCTCCTTTTAACTTTCAACTTAGTCCGATTTATCTCATTTGGTGTGGCACGACATCAGCAAAAACCACCGTCAAAACCGTTCAGAGTGCAAAATGAAACTGTTTTTAAAAGTTGAAGGGGCTAAAAAAACTGATTTTGTAGGTTATCACGAAAATTAGACGACCACGACGATGAGAGAGGTAAATTAGATTTTTTTCGTGATAAATAGCTCTTTTTACTCACTGAGCTACTCTTGGCATGGACATAGCAGCAGGATGGCGTCGCCTCAGCGCACCTGGATGCGTGAAACGGGCAATCACGTTCAGCCGTGCCCGAGTCAAGTTTCGGTGGAAAATACATAAGGCCAGGGTTTTTTTAAGTCGAAAGAATAATTATATTATATAATAACGGGTATATTAACATATTACCGGCACTCTAAAATACAATATATATATATATATAAACATATTTTCATCTAAATTATATCGATGCTGTGAACAGCTCCACATATCAAAACCAAACATATATGACGTTTCGTATGGATGGCCACATAGGCAAACACTCGACAAAAAGGCTTGAGAAAATATACCCAATGAACGATGACCAATATTGCTACAGGCATAGTTGAGAAACTTCTTCTTTCTTATGTCTTCCTTCTTCTTTCTGCCACCGAAGAATGAAGAATACTTATCTGAATCTTCATAGTTCTTCATTGTGGCCAAATCTAACCATGGCAAAACGGAGAAGAGACATGAGAAAATTATTTCATGGGGGCATCATCTCTGCCTTGATATCGCCGTTCGAAAAGAAAGGTCTCGATGTCGTCATGCTGGTGAAATTGCTGACGTCGTATTTATCGCTCTCATCTTCAACAGAGCTGTCATAGAGAAAACGATTCCATCCTTCTCCTTCACCGTCGCTGGGGAGGAGGAAGATGAGATAAATCTCCAATATCAAGAAATTTAGGAGCTGATTGGTTGTCCGGACCATACCATCCTTGCACCCTTTGCCTGCTTCAACTCATTCCTCTGTCGTGTTTGGTTCCCCGCCTTGCACGCTTTGCCTGCTTCGTTTCATTCCGCTACCCTCCACCATCCCGCACGGCTCAGTCTCCTCAATTTTCACTTCCCTCGCGATACAAGACGACATGATGCGCCCATGATATAAGGGCCAATATGTCACACACTCAAAACTCTTATCTATACATGTAACCAAACAAGATCGTATCTTATACTGGATCAATAATAAAAACAACCAAACACGACTGAGTACATAATTTAAACATGCATCTCACAATCCTGAACCGTCTGTCTGTCCCGGCTCTCCATCACCACATCAACCAATCACGCCCTTGCGGTATCGGCTCGGTTCCAGGTTTTGATCCACCATACCGACTCGGGTCGGAGTCGTACAGCTACCCCATCTGCCATCAAACCGCGCCGTCTCAAGCTAACGGCAAGGCAAGCCTCCCCGTCAGGCTCCGCCCGTCCGTCCCGTCCAGCAGGATTTTTTTTAATTTTAACCTTTTTTCGAAACTAATTCTAAATCTAACACGTCCGATTTTTTTTAAAACTAACACTTTTGGCCGCGCCTATTGCCCTGGCGCGACCAAATGCCTGTGCCGCGCCATGCATGGTGGTGCGGCACAGGGCTGACGTGGCGGCGACCAGGAACAATGACCGCTGACGGGAGCAGGGCCTGCTGTGCCACCCATCTTGGCGCGGCAGTGCCGCGCCAGGGATCATGGCGCGTCTGGGCCAAATAAAACCCCACGGCCGAGCTTCCGGCCACACGCACCGCTGCCCCGCCCACCCGCGTCGCCAGCCAGCCGACGCACCCCGCCGCCTGCCATCGCCCGCCTCCAGCGCCCGCGCCTGCCCACGCCCACGCCGCGCCCGCCTCCAGCACCCTCGCCGGCCGCGCCCGACCACTCGGGTGGCCCTTGCCCTCGCAGCACCCGCACCGGCCACGCCACGAACCTCGGCGCGTCGAGGCCGTCCGCTCCTAAGGTATCTCCCTCTCGGTTTAATGTTATTATGATTATTATTGTTTTAGCATAATTAGTTTGTGATATACGTATGTAGTTTTTAGTTTTTAGGTTAGGATTTTGGGTTTAGTGATTGATTAGGTATTTGTTATTTAGTTTGTAGTTATTGATTTACTTAGGGATTGTAGCGATGCGGTTGTCACTAGTAGATCCGGTTATTATTTAGTTTATAGTTAGTTATTTAGTTAGGGATTGTAGCGAGCCGGTCGAGGGATCGTATTCCATTCGAACATTTCGATCGTAGGTTCATCCCGCCGTGACCGTAACGCTGAGCGTAACTGGCTCCCTTGCTTCTTGGTTGGCTTTGTCGTACTACGATCTCTAGCCTCTATCCACATCCCTAGCACATGACCATTGGGCTTTATCTCTTTTGCGCGCTTGTTTATCCTATCCTTGTGCCGATTTATTTTGAGTTAGAGTGAATATTTTACTTTGCAATGCTATATAATGTTAATTTGAATTTTATTAATTTGAGTACTCTAACGCTTTGTTTATCAATTTATAACAGGATGGCCCATCCTACGCAGCATCCGTTGTACCCTATTTCTGAGGTGGAGTACGACGACTAGCACCGAGCACACATCTTGAGTGACAATGACGCAGAGGTGGCCTTGCCTCCTTTGATGCCCCGCACGCACACCAGGGCGCACCAGTGGGACGAGCGTTACGCGCCGTACATACGGCGTGCTGGCTTCCTCGAGCTTGTCCGTGTTGTCAACCACGGTCTTTCGCCCCTTGACCCAGCACTACTTACCATAGCTGTAGACAGGTGCGAGTGCATTCTTTGTACGTAAACTTTCTTGTAATAAATTTGAGGCAACTAACAGTCGTTCTATTCTTATAACAGGTGGAGGCCTGAGACCTACACGTTCCACCTACCTTGTGGCAAGATGACCTTGACGTTGCACGACGTGAAGGCTATTTTAGGCCTTCGGTTGGGGGGACTTCCAGTGATAGGGATAGTTGACAACGATCACTGGAGGGAGCTGGTGGCTCAGTTTACTGGCTTTGTTCCACCGGACGACGAGGTTTTCAAGAAAAAATAAGTGAGAAATTCAAGCCTATTTAATATTTGCATCGCTTTCCTGCAGCCATCGGTCTCATTTTCTTTGGTAAATTTCAGAAAAACTTCTGGTGTTTTGTCGTCCTAGATTACGGAGCACTTTGATTACTTGGACCCATAGACTGAGGAGGCTCAGATCGACAGGTTCGCTCGAGTGTGGCTCTAGTACTTTTTTGGTGCTTTCCTCTTTCTAGACGCCTCGGGCAACACCATCAGCTGGATCTTCCTTGATATACTACGCCAGCGTGGGAGAACATAGCGGTGTACAGTTGGGGCAGCGTTGTCCTAGCATGGACGTATCGACAGCTATGCGTTGCTTGCCGTCGCACCTCAGGGTATGCGAACCTTAGGGGTTGCTCGTACCTACTCCAGGTTTGGTGTTGGGAACGATAGCCTGTTGGGAGGCCCCTTAATATGGGTTTACTGGTAAGTACTTGGGTTTATTATATTCTTCGATATGGTTACATATGATGAGTTTATTAATGGCTAATTCATTATCGTATTCAATGCAGCAATGAAACGGGCAGGATACACTCCCTACAACTCTGTTTATCTAGACGGAATCAGAGTTAGTTAGAGGGAATGCGAGGCGCAAGTACAGGAAGTACACGGACGGTCTCAACGTCCTAACACAGCACCAGGTTACGCTCTTTTTACTATCATACCTGTGTCTTGTTCGATCTACACTATATCACAGCCTAACTCAATTACGAAATGTTTAGGTGCATTGATGTCCTTAGGATGCTCCGGAGTTCCAGAACTATCTCAGTCCTGTCACTAGGGACGAGTCAGAGGAGTATCGCTGCAACGTCCCTCTTATTTTCTTCCACATGGTCGGGATTCACTATCCCGTCAGGGTCTACAGATAGTTTGGAAGAATGATAGGCTGTCCACCACCGCTTTACTCCACCAACCAAGTATTGCACGGGTGCGTTACTTATTAATAACAGAGCTACAATCCAGAGGTGTGTGTGGTAGAACTAACATCGTTTTGTTGCAGGTTTGACCGTAGGAAGAGGTACAAGACCAAGGATTGGCGCGTGACACACAGCGCGTACATCCACTTGTGGGAGACCAGGGAACGGCAGTCGGTCCATGCGGGTCCTCCACACGACCAGCACACCTTCGACGAGTACCTACGCTGGCTTCACAGGTCTACGAGGACACATATCAAGCCCCCGCACACTGAGGAGACGATTGACGAGGACTCGGAGGAAGATATGATCGAAGATGTGTACGACGTTGCCACTAGAGAGGACACACAGCTACAGAGAGCCCTGCTACAAAGATACGTGGTAAGATACTTTAATGGTACAATTTGTTATCCATTTGGTATTAATTATGTATACTAAAAATATTCAACCGCGTTTCTAAACCCAGACGACATAATTGTCGAGACTGTCCAACGAAGCAGCGTACCGGCTTCACGAGTCTAGAGGGCAGGGGCCAGGCGTTCTTGAGGCTTTTGTGGAGGTAAACATAAACTAGTCTGTTCTGAAATTATTTTTTTAGTGTATATGCGTTTGTGAAATGCGCTAACTTTAACGTCTATTTATGCAGAAGGTGAAGAAGAGCTGCAGGAAGCTAGCTCAAAAGTTGAGCTGTATGGACACTCCTTATGAGGAACCGCCACTCCCAGCGCAGTCGGGTGGTACGTCTTCAGCCTCTTTGAGGACGCCAGTCGACTCTTCTCAGCCGGTGACAGGTGCCACTTCCGCAGTGCGTACACCACCACATTATAGCGTTGGAAAGAACCCTGCAATCGAGGACGACGACGACGAGTGGGAAGATTGGCCGCAGGACGAGATCGGCTTGTCTCAGCTAGGTGGTGCCCCACTTGGCACCCAAGGAGCATCATAGGTACTAACAAAGGTAGTTTCTTTAAATACGTAGGCTACATGAACTAACGATCGCAAAGAATTCTAAGTAATCGTGCATATCACATACTTGCAGGGTACGAGCCATACGTACCGGCGACGCGACCGCACCGACGTTGGCTACACTCCCAATGTGTTGCCAACAAATCCGAAGAGACATAAGCGTCCGAGGAATCCTTACACTCCTGGGTCTTAGTTTGTTAGGTCGAACTATTATTGAAGTCCGAAACTTGCAGGCTTATTTGGTTATGTTATATCGAACTTAAGTCAAACTTATGTGGCAGCTTGTCAACTTATGTTATTTGCTTCATATTCGTTTCAATGCGTCGCGACATCACTGCTTGCGAGATTAAGTAGCAACTAGTTCAAAAAACAGCTTTAAAAAATATCCGTTTCAATCCGATCTAATTTTTCGTAATCGATTAGTTAACATGGTGTTTAACCGTATTATGAAAGACGGAAAAAATATCAATTGCCTTATCAATTTCTCTATCCAGCCTTGAAAAAATTTAACAAAATATAGAAATAAATTCACTATTCATTTTACGTCAAACAATACTTACAATAACTCCCACCATCGGCGCGACGCGTTTCGATTAAACCGTCCAGGTACCGCCGGGTTGGCGGCGGGCGCGGCGGGCAGGCTTGCTGCTCCGGCTGGCATGACTGGCTGCGGGGTTTTATTTGACTCAGCCGCGCCATGACCCCTGGCGCGGCGCTGCCGCGCCAAGATGAGTGGCGCGGCAGGCCCTGCCCCATCAGCGGTCATCGCTCCTGGTCACCACCACATCAGCCTTGTGCCGCGCCACCATGCATGGCGCGGCACAGGCATTTGGCCGCGCGGACGCGGCCAAAAGTGTTAGTTTAAAAAAAAAATCGGACGTGTTAGATTTAAAATTAGTTTCGAAAAAAAGGTTAAAATTTAAAAAAAAAATCTCCAGCAGCACGCCACCGCGTGCCCGACCGCCTCCCTGGCCAGTGGCCACCGTCCCGCCTACCGCGGTGTTTCTTTCCTCTCCTCCAAGCCAGCGCGCGGCGCCCACCTCCGGCACCGGCCTTCTCTCCTTTTATACCTCCGCCGCGGCGATGCACGCCAACCTTCGATTCCTAATCCTATCTATAAGCCCAAAAACTCTCGAAATCACAGGACACGGATCCAAATCAGAGGCCTGCCAGCCTGCTGCCATGTCGGCGACCGCTACGGACGAGGCCGCGGTGGAGGCTCGCCTCCAGGCGCTGCGGCAGAGGCTCGGGAAGAAGCAGCACTTCGAGGAGGCCGTAAACGAACTCGCCGCCGCCGTACGGGACCGCTACGCCGGCGCCTCACCCACCCTCCGCAAATCGGTAACGCAGACCTCACCTCAAATGCCTCTCCAGCCTCCACGGAAAAATTCTCGTTGCCTTCTAGATGATGGAATGCGGGTGGCCGGCACGGCCGCACGGCTGGCTATCCAAAAACCAAAATTCGATGTTGATGGAGCCGTAGCACTGCGTGGACATGTATTTGCTTCGATTGCAACTGCTAAATTTTAGTCATGGGGTTTCCATAGCAATTAACCAGGGACATTCGCACCTATTCGTCAATAGATGATGAAATCAAGGCTGGCTTAACTCGCTGTGCTACTATGGTGTTGGTCAAAACTTAGATCTTCTTATAGTAACGTGCCTGTTGAATAATGGCATGGCTTTGTGTCACGGTCCTAGACCAACAAATCTCAGCGATAGCAGTGATTGGTGGTTTGGGATACAGCACAAGCGAATCAGAATGGGATTGAGACAGGAAATAACAAGGAATCAGAGGCAGGTAGCAAGAGCTAGTACATGAGCAGAGTTCAGAGGTAGGAGAAGACAGAGCCTATACTTGTTCTGTTCGATCCCCTTTCCTGGCATATGCTCTGAACCTTTATAGCAGCACAACACTAGCCCATTTGGCAGCCCAATCCATGACACTTTGCCTTACCCCTGTTATATCAATTAAGGAATGCTCTAACTAAGATCATCATGTTTGAGGTCATATAAAAGTGGCATCACAACCCCAGTATTGGTCGCCATCTGAGGAACAAACTTATCTGCAGAAAGTAGTAACACATGATGTGGGGCATACGGAGCCATAAGGCCAAGGTAACTTCTCTTGATGTGCTTAACTAAGAGTCCATGAAAGATATGTATATGCTACTCTATGGCACACACATATACAAATTGAGATATTTGTCATGGAGCTGCAAAATGTATAGCATCATTTGTGGGCATTTTGATCTATATTAATGTTATAAAAAAGGTATGCTTGGCGATTCTTTTAACCGGAAACAATCTTGTCATTCAATTTGCATCCTATAGTACAACTATATGCCTATATTGGTACTATTTTACTCCCTCCGTTCACAAAAGAATGCAATTATGGGATCCGTGCCGGTCAATCTAACTCAAGTTTGACCAAGTTTATACTAAATAGTATTAACAATTATGTCTCTAAATAAATCTATATGAAAGTATATTCTATAACTAATCTAATGGTACTTATTTTGTATCATGAATGTTTGTACCTTTTTATATAAATTTGGTCAAAGAAGGGCGGGCCTGGTGCAAGCGGTAGAGTCTTACCGCCTGTGACCGGAAGGTCCCGGGTTCGAGTCGCGGTCTCCTCGCATTGCACAGGCGAGGGTAAGACTTGCCACTGACACCCTTCCCAGACCCCGCACAGAGCGGGAGCTCTCTGCACTGGGTACGCCCTATATAAATTTGGTCAAAGTTTAAATTGTTTGACTCGAAAAGCGAGAATTGCATTCTTTTGTGGACAGAGGGAGTACATAATCTCTTATTTATTTGGACTTCTATGGCCTTGAATGTCCTTTATGTTCACTCTTGACTGTTACAAGTGTCATCTAGCAAACACACTAGTAGTGTGGTGGTTGGTCACCGAGTAGTGGTACCAGCCAGCTGGGGTAATGACAGTGGTCACCGACCTTGGTTACTGTATGGCCCTATAGGGTGAGGCTGGGGTTCAGGGTTTTCTGGACCAGTTTCACTGAGGTTTTTTTAGTGCAAACTGCAAAGCCATGGGGCAGTCCGCACCCCCCCCCCCCCCCCCCCCCCCCCCCCCCCTCCTCCCTTTCTGGTTGAATATTTTTATGAATGTCATCTATTGTCTTTGTGTTTATTTTGAGCATTTGTTACTTTCCGCAGATGTATTCAACGGTTTGCCGTGTTGCAACAGTGCTCCAAACCAGATATACAGCTCCGGGATTCTGGCATGCTGGTCTGAACCTCTTCATGGGAACAGAGAAGCTGGTAAGTAATCCTTCTGAAAAGGAGCACCTGAAGACCTGCATTTCAAGGGCCCGTGAGCATCTTGATGAAAAAGAAAATGAGGATTCCATGCCAAGCAACAGAGAAGCAGGTACATAACATATTTAAAATCTTATTGTTAGATTAAAACAAAGTCTAAATATTTAGTTAGAATGTGTGTACTATGGTGAATTGTTATTTATAATGAAACATCCAAAAGCGTCTATAAATAGTTAAATACATGTGGAACCCTGTATGAAATGAGTGATCTCGTGGTAATGTTGTAAGAACTACATCAAATGCCGACCATTTACGACCATTTAATTAGATGACATATGTTGGGTTTACATTTGTTGGGTTTATCAAGTTGAGCATATGTAAAAACAAAACAAATGTGGGTCTATTTTTGTTATGCACTTAACATAGCTATATCTCCTCAAAAGAATTACCTATCAATATCTATTTGTTAATAAGATGTTGCTTTTCGCAGACACCAGATTTCTTTTTGAAGGGCACCTTACTGTGGGACAGGAACCTCCACCTCCAGCATGGCTTGTTGCCCAGAATTTAACGCGGGAATTGAGCATACTAACTGAATCCTCTGGAGATCAAGATGGGAACAACAATGTAACAGTGCCTAGAGCCGAGGAGATTACACCTGCTATAATGAACCTCCTAGAAACCATATCAGGCGACAGGGATCTAGAAACTGCTTTGGAAGAATCACTGCAGGTGTGCATGAATACTTAATAATCATTTCATGAGAATCCACTTCTTTAGTACATTGCTAGGTCTCTTGTCAGTGCACACTGCTAGGTCTTTTAACCAACTAAAGAAGGGTGCACAATTATATGCTTCTGATCTTTAGTTTGTCCAATCTCATGACAAACTACCCTTGTACACCAAATTTGCACTGCACTCAAGTGATAGTACTGATTTGCTCAAAGGCAGAGGTAATCTCATCATGTTCTGATGGATGGGGAAATAGTTCTCTTTAAATTTATTATTATCATTGTTATTGAGACCTTGCATGTAGTGGGAAGGATCTAGCTATACAATTTGTAGTCAAGTACAACTTTCTAACTCTGCCATGTAAGTCTGCTTCAGGTAGCTGAAACTGTAATAGGATGTGAAAATACTGATCTCGAGTTACATTTTGATGCCAGGGAATCATTGAGCATCCACCAAGAGCACCCCCGGCTTCAAAGGAAGTTGTTGCCAATCTACCTGTCATTACTGTTACCAAGGAAGTCATCGCTAGATTGGGTAGTGAGACGGAGTGTGCTGTCTGCCGCGAAAACTTGGTTGTGGATGACAAGATGCAGGAGCTTCCTTGCAAGCATCTCTTCCATCCTCCTTGTCTGAAGCCATGGCTGGTAAACTTCTTGTGAACCCTTCAAATAAGTAGGTAGATTTGGAGTGGAGGAGCATCATTGTTGCAATCAGTGTATCTAACCAACCGTGATTTTTTGTTTCATTTAGGACGAGAACAACTCCTGCCCTATATGCCGGCATGAGCTGAGGACGGATGACCATGCGTATGAGAGCAGGAAGGAGCGTGAAAGGGAGGAGGAAGAAGATAGAAGGGGTGCGGCAAATGCTGTCAGGGGTGGGGAATTCATGTATATCTGAACTCAACAGTACCAGAATGTAATCACTTTGATGAACTTCGTGATTATCTGATGCATTACTGTCGTACACCTCTTGTTCTCCGCAAATACTAGGTATAACCATGTGCTACATGTACCTAGTTACATATCTTGTGATCAACCTCGGATCTGAGCTATGTGATGTCTGTGTTCGTTTATCTTATCATCTAGTTTCTAGGCTGCATAGCTGGAATCCTAGTCGTGGTGACTAGGTCATCAACATAAAGTCGACATGTAATCATAGTATGTCACTTTTGATCAACAGAGAGGAGTAGCATAAGTTGTGACTTCTGAGGATTGGTTAGTACGATAATCGGAGCTATGATTATGTGTCCAGCTATGATTATGTGGAGTCTTGGACACAGAGAGACTTTGGCGAAATGAAAAACCCTAGCATATACCTTAGTCTTTGGGCTTCTTTTTTCTGTCCTCTGTATGGATGAGCCTTTGGTTCATATGGCTTGATCTTCATCACCAACATCTTTATGCCTCACGTGGACCTGAAAGGATCACTTGGGGCCTATAGGGGGGGGGGGGGGGGGGGGGGGTTGAATAGGCCTAATCTAGAATTTCTCAAAGAAACTTAGTGGAAATTAGTATGGACCGGATGTCCGGTTTTGACACTGGGTATCCGAGGCAAACCAGATGTCCGGTCTAAGCGGAACCCTTACTAAATCTACAAGAACTACAACCGAGATGAGCAGCAAAATGTTACCAAGTCTTGTAGAGAGATGGAAGAGTTGACGTCCAACGATTCCTACACCCAGATATACTAGCAAGGATTTCACAATAATAGCTCAAATCAATAAGAACAAGTAGAGCGCAAGTGGCACGATTTAATATGAGGTTCGGTCAAACAAAGGAATGCCTACGTCCCTGTTGTTGAGGGGACCACAAAGATCGGAGTCTATTTTACCTCCTTGCCTCTCTCAAGTGACCACAAAGTTCACTTGAAAAATCCACTAAGAACAAATAGGCGATACAAACTTTCCGAGGTGGATCTACAAGTTGCAAGCTCCCGGGTAACTCCTTGCCAACGAGGATTCAAGAATCCAAGAGTAATAAACTCAAAGCAAGCCTTGGAGTCATCTCAAATGCTCAAGAGAATGGATGTGAATGCCAAGGGCTCAAATCTCAAGCAAGTCTTCTCTCAAATCCACACAAGAGCAAGTGCTTAAAGTGAAAGCTATGTGTGTGTGAGAGAGGGCGAGTAATAGCGCACAAGAGTTTTGCTCGAGGTAGGTGAAGAGTTATGGCCGGAGAGAGAGAGAGAGGGGGGGGGGGGGGGGAGTATAAATACCACCCCTCTGAGATCTAACTGTTAGAGTGCTGAAACGCCAATTCCCGGATATCCGGAAAACCAAATCTAGAGCAAAAAGTCCGTGCAGAACCGGATATCCAGTCTAGGCTGTCGGACTCAGAAAAATATTTTTTTGAATAAATCCCAAACATCCAGTTTGGGGAACGGTATATCTGGAAAGTGCTATCGAACCGGAAAAATAAAAATTCGATTATTTTTTCTGGGCATCTGGTTTTGGTGGTTTAAAAGCAAAAAACGTTTTTTCTTAGTCTTTTTTGCAGGGTTGCTTGGGCAACTAAAAAGGGTTAGTTGTCCACTCTTGAGCATTGAGACATCGGCAAAAAATGACTTTGAATCCCTCTTTACAGTGCGGTATTTTTCTATACTCAACTGCAAAATAAAAGAATTTAAATTGCTATAAAGCTCCAAATGTCACAACTCATCTTGAATAAAATTGGAGGTTCACCATTCCACAAACACGTCACTTATATTTAAATTAAACCTACTCAAACACTTGTCAACGCATTTTGTCATTAATTTACCAAAACCCACGATGGGTGAAAATGCACTTTTAGGACTCTAGCTCGGTCACAACTCATTGAAAACATTAACCAACTAGTTGTCACTCAAGTACCAACTTTCACCTACAAACACTGCATATGCTACACGATTCTAATAAACATATAAGGAACATGATACCGTATAAGAGTTAAAAGTAACACTACATACGCTAAACCGTTATTTGAAAGAGTTAAACGGTTTAGCACGACCGAAAAAGTTATTTGAAAGAAAAAAAATCTAGGTAGTTAATAATAATGTTAAAATATAATTTTAGAAAAAGTTAAAGTAAAAGTCCTAAAAAATAATATAAAGCTTAACTCTTAATATAAGTGACCACTTTATAATTTGCCATTAACCAGATACTACAATAAAGAATTTGGATAAATAATCTATAGTTATGTTTTTTTTTACGATTATGGGTATTTTTGGTTCCCTGACCAAGCTTCCATAATACAACTTGTGTCTGTGTAAGACCCTTCTAGCCAGGCTTCCATAACCCCAAGCGAGGAGGGGTGAGGGGAGGGGGGTTAGCTAGGTTTCCTCGAAACAGTGGGGGCGCTCATTTTCGCGGAGCCTCGCTTGGCTCGGCCGCGCGTGGGGGTCCTCATTGGCCTGCGCAGTACATCGAACAAAACCCCGCTTCTGCATCCACTCGCTAGGGTTACCTCTCATTCACCACTCGTTCACTCGCTGTTGTTGGGGTTCCCATCAGAGAAGCTCATCGACCCTCCCTAGGTGCTTGTAGGTGAGACGTTGCGGTTTGAAACTGAGGATACGTGATGAATCTCTCTCTCTAGTTGCTCCTCCTCAAAGGGCAAATTGTTGTTTTTGTTCATATCCAGTTGTTTCTTGCCTTTTCTAGTGGTGATTATGATGGGATCTGTTACGCAATACAAGTTTAATTTACTAGTATTCGTTGCTTGTTCTTGTACTCCGCCATACGTACTTAATTTTTTTGTTGAGTCCATGGGAATGGTCGATGATGTTCGTTGATCTGGGTGCTAGTATTTTGAATGTCGCAGTTTATCTATGTTTATATTCTAGATCAGGGTTTATTTGATACTTATATATATACACCAGCCGCCATACAGCCCCACGGGGCCACGACCAACTCGCACATGGGACGGCGTCTATAGCTTATTTTACCAAGATCAGGACCCACCAGCCAGAGAAACCAATGGCCATCCTGTGACGCTGACGGCGCGTTAGGTGTTAGCTCTGCTGCGTCGCTGACTCAAGCTGGGCGTGGGCGTGGGCGGTCGCTCTCGCTCCACGCCTCGTCGCCTCCACCGCTGCGATTAGGAACACGCCGAAACGGATCAAACGGGCCATTTGCTCCCACGATCCCACGAACACAGGCGCCCCCACCCTACCCATTGCATGCATCCGAGTTCCGATGCACACCCACCCTGCAGGCTCGACCGCTCGAGCGCCAAGCCGGATCCCTCGATCACAACCCTACGCCAGACGCCACACCACAGGCCACACCGAATCGATCTGCACCAACCAAACACAATTCTCCCAGAAAGAGGTTATTTCGCCCCCTCACCAATCCTGCTCTCGAAATTCCTAATCTTTTAATCCGCGTTTTTCCTCCGGCCGCCCCCCTGGCTTGTGCAGCAGTAATGAAGCGGAGGAGGAAAAGGAGGAAACGAAAAGGCGCAGGGAAAACAACGCACCAGCACCAGCAGAGACCAGGCACACATCAACTCCTCTAATCTACGACTCATCAAGCTGGGCGATGCGTGTGATTGCGAGCGCGTGAGCAGGCAGGGCGAAAATCCGAGGAGGAATCCCCACGCCCGTCAAAAATCCAATCTTGACGCCTCCCTGGTCGAGCCGGACTGTTCCAAAGTTTCTGCCTCTGTGATGCGGGGTTGTTGTCAGTTGGTTGGTTGCCGCTGGGTAATGAGCCCCGCTCGCCTGATCCCCGTGGTTGTCGCCGCCGGTTAATCCCGCATTAGCTCTTGTTCCGGTTCTTGGAGAGGAGATTTTTTTCGGCTCTCTCTCTCCGTGGATTGCGCTGTGTGTGTTTGTCTGGATTGGGATGGGGGCGTGGGCCGATTCGCCACCACCACAAGCACGGCTCCTCTTTTTTATTGGCTCCGCACTGGGATTTGCTTTCACGTTGTTGCAGTAGCTATTTCCGCGAATCGTCTTCTAGGGCTCCGGGTGTTCTCGCGCACTTTACCCTTCGTTTCCCCCTTCTCCCTGCACCGAATCCGCCTCCTTCCCGTCGATTCAGGCCGTGCCGCCGCCGATTACGCCCCAAAATCGCGTCTTGGTAAGGCCGCCCGCTCAGATTCGTGGGGTTTCGCTGCGGATTTGGTTGGATTTTGGGGGAATTCCTGATCCAGTTTTTGTGTCGCAGGGTTTGGTCCATGAAGAAGCGGGGTTGATTTGGAGGGGAGGCTTTTCTACTGCTTCCCCTCCGTCGGGGAGGCTCCGGCCGGCTAGTCATGTCTCATCAAATCCAAAGCTTCTCGCGGAACAACTGTGTGCTTCTCGCGGTGCTGTGTGGCAAGTATGCTGAGAAGCGCGCACCAGCAGCAAGGTCTGGGCTGGAGGCGAAGCGGCCGCGGCCGTCGTACCCGTTCCCGGAGCTCAGCTCGGCTGGGAGATTGGAGGTCAGTTGCTGGTGTCCTCGCTTGATTGCGTTCATTGCAGTTTCCTCCTTTGTTTGTCAGCTGAATGAGGGGGCTTCTGAATGCAGGTCCACACCCTGTTCAATCCTACACCAGAGCAGTTCCTAGAGGCGCAGCGGGTGGTGCAGCCAAACTTCTTATACATCCAGGGTCAGCAGCTTGAGGATGAGAAGGAGATTGGCTCACTTGTGTGGGGGGACGCCGATGTCTCTGATCCGCAGGCGTTTAGCACTCTTATCAGCCCACCATTCCCAACAATAGTAAGCTCTACTCTAGTGTGTGCGAATACCAGGATGTGATATCAGCACCTGTTTCTAGCTGCATCATGATATGAACATTGGGATAACTTGTACGACAACCTATGATGTTTTGGTAAATTCTATTGTATGAACCTGAAGTCACCGTGTCAGTGTTTGTTTCGTCGTTGTATTATACAACAATTGCTATACAACTTGAATAAGGATTGTCTCGTCTTATGCTACACACATTTGAATAGGTCAAGTACTAGAGCTGAATCCAGTTTGAATAGTTCAATACAAAAAAAGTACCTGACTGGCCCAAGTATCCTATCCTATACATAAAATGTTTCATTCAGATCATGGAAATATATACGGAAAGCAATGTTCCTACAAAAGAGTTTTGCTTCATTTACTTCACAGGAATGCATATGGAACAATTATTTTGTGTAACTTTTGTGATGTTCCAAATCTTGGCTGTACTGCAACATGGGTTCAACTTTCTAACATTTTTACAGTTGCTGATAACCATACTCTGTATACAGGTATATCTGGAAGTTCCTATTGGTGAAAAACTTGCCCAAGCGGTTCACTCAAAGGTAGATAGTTTCCCTGTACAGTAATCTCATCTCTTCAAACAACTAGAGTATTACTATCCGTCAACAGCTAGAGTATTACTATTTGTCCACTACTCATAGATCATGTTTTCTTGGAGATGGCTGCATAGCAAAGTAGCCATATTTTCCTTGGATTGTTCATTTTGGTCTGTTCTTAGTTCGGCAACAATGTCATGCTGCTGTTAGGCCCTGTTTGGATCTCCTAAAAAAAAAGAGAATTAGATCCAAACACTCGGATTCTAGAATGAGATTCCTAGAATCGATCTATCTACTCAAACCCTGCTATTTGGAGATTCTCACTATGAAAAAACAATAATCCGGAATCCAAACACCCCTCATTTTTTTTAATTTAGAATCCAGATTCTACATCACTATCTAGAATCACTATGAAAATGAGATCCAAACAGGGCCCCAAGTGTTAGCGTATTTCTACAAATCTGTTCAACTTTGTTTCCTCTATATCAAAACAAATTGTTATATGTTCTTAATTTATATTTCTTAAAGTGTTAGGCAACCAATTTTATTATTCTGGAATTGGAAATTTGGGTAATGCTAATATTTATTTATTTCAGGGGATCCCATATGTAATATACTGGAGAAATTCATTCTTGTCTTATGCCGCATCTCATTTTCGCCATGCGTTGATGTCAGTAGTTCAAAGGTATTCATTCACCCTCCCTCTTTCAGTTCGATTTAAATGGAAGTGTTATTTATAATAAAATGTGCTTCTGGTTGGATTCAGTTCGGTGAGCCATACTTGGGATGCTTTTCAGCTTGCTCATGCATCCTTCCGTCTATATTGTGTAAGAAACAATCACGTGCAAAGTGTTAAGCTTGGTCCTCGTCTCCTTGGGGATGCTCCAAAAATAAATATAAGCCCACCTGAGACTGAAATGGTTGATGAAGAAGGTTCTTCTGAAGTGACCCCGGCTATAAAAATATACGATGAAGAAATCAACATGAAATTACTTCTATGTGGAGTGCCATGCAACTTGGTAAATAAAAGCATTAATATTTATGTCTAAAGATTAGTTATATTATTCCGATGCAAACTAATGCTTCCCTTTTTTACTCCCACAGGATCCTTGTTTATTGGGCTCTTTAGAAGACGGTCTGAATGCACTTCTGAATATTGAAGTATGAACGAAAGATTCTAGCTATGCAATACCTTTTTGTGTGAACTACTTTTTATATAATAAACACATGGTTTTGAAAGTTATTGTCTCACTAGAAATGATAAAAAACATTTTGTTTCTTAGTGTATGTAATAGTAATTCAGACATATGGCACTGTTACATTTATGCTCTTAATTCATGGATGTTTTCTGTAAGGATCATAGAACAAAATCGAATTAGATGCGCAACACCAAGGCACACTTACATATAGAGAAATACTAGGTAAGCAGCGATGTTGATATCCTTAATTATAATCATAGGACATCATTTGCAGTATCCGTTGTTTCATCACTTGGTCTATTTCTATTAATCAGATCACATTTCTAGATACCTTATTATCATGGGGCGATGATTTTATGGCGCCCACGGGGGCTGTTGCCCTCGACATCCAGGCTGTTGCTTGCAATCGTTATGATTTGTTTTAATGGAAGTCTTCATGCTCGTATGGTACATGAAAGTGAAAAATCATGCTGCTATAGTGTAGACACTAGTAGTACTTTATTCTGCATCACAAAAAGTATTGACATTAGGTAGGAAGTTGTGTACTGAACAACTGGAACTTTAGTTCCCGTTAGTCTTAGTCTTAGGTTGATCTAACCAACAGAAATGGATGGTCCAGACATCCAAACCCCCCAACCCAGCCCACGTGCACTCAAACACTGCTCTCTACCATGGGGTGTGATTAAACCTGTGAGCTGGCTATCGCTTTGTATTGTTTAAAGGATGCTGACACATAAAGCAACGGTGCAAATATTTACTGCTTGATTGTTTAAGTTATTACGAAACTTATGACTTTCGATTTTCCTATATAAAAGAGTTCATGTTTTTTTTGACAGATTCGTGGGAGCAAACTGCAGAATCGAATCAGGTATCTTGGATTGCTTTCTAATTTCTTTAGTTCTACATCCTTCTATGGTTTTACCTTTTATACCATGTGATGAGTCCATGAATTACCAACCAAATTCTTTTGACATGCTGTCATGCATGATTATGTTGGTTGACCATGCTTAGTTCTGTAGTGTATCATTCTTCTCGATTCATGAAAACAAAATGTCAACGATACTTGTCGGAGATAATTTAGGGAAAGAAAATGAACAAGTGAGCCTTCATTTATTTATTAAGGGAGCCTTCTTATGTACAGAGATTGTTGTTTACTGCCAATGTGGCTTTGCCATAGATTATCATTGTCTTTGTAAACAGAAAACTGATTTGTTGTTCCTCCTGTCTGACAGTGCTTCTCCACCACCTCTCGAAGCTGCATCTCTACCACGTGGGATGGTTACTATGCGCTGTGATATCACTACTTGCAGCATTTCTCATGTGGCACTCCTCGTTTCTGGTAGCGCACAGACTTGTTTTGATGATCAGGTATATATTCCTTTGAACTTGGATAGGTTTTTTTTGGTCCTGCCGTGCAAAGTCACATGGTGCTCACCTGTCTGTGCAGCTTCTAGAGAGCCACATCAAGAATGAAATTATTGAGAAGAGCCAGTTAGTCCATGCTCTCTCAAATAGTGAGGACAAGTTACCATCAAGCGAGCCTCTAACTTCCATGTCCACGGCTTGTGGGGCTTCTACCTTTGAAGTTTGGATGTCACTTCCTAAGTGGGCAGCACAGGTTTGTTTCTGACATTGTTTGCTTATAATATGCACCTACTGGAATTTTATGCTGTTTTGATACGATCTTGTATAATTTTTTTTTTCACTTATACAATTCTAGTTTTACATATTGAACCAGTATTGTTCATTTATATAGGTCCTGAAGCATCTAGCGCCAGATATACAATACAGGAGCTTGGTTGCACTTGGTATTGGTTGTATAAATGGTACTCCTGTTGCTTCGTTTGAGAGGCGAGATGCAGACCGTCTTCTTTTCTTTTGCACAAGTCAGTGCAAAGATTTGGCTAATGAAAATGGTCCATATTTTCATCTGCCAAGATGGTCAGCCTCCCTTACCAAGGACAGAACAAAGGTGGGTTCAGAATCAAAACAAAATCTGTTGGGTGCAAATGGAGTTTTGGAAGACAAGAAGCATATGATGGAAGGGCCTTCCTCATTGTCAGCCGTCAAGGCTAAATTAAAGCCTGCAACTATGAGGCCCATTCCTCACTCTCGAAAACAACAAATGCATCCTTTTATGGGTTTACCTGAAACTTCCCTTCATGAAACTAGTATTGTGAAGCCAAGCTTGCCAGTTGCGCCAACTGTTAAGCACAATTCAGTTTCTTCTGCCCCAACCACGCACAGAAAATCAACATCAGGGCCATCTCATACTCCTTCAGTCATTCAATTGAATCCTGTGCCAATGAAGAAACATGGGTGTGATAGGTTGCCTATCCAAGTATGCTCTGAGGTACACGTCTTTAACCTTCATCAGTCATGATGATGATATGGTTCTGTTTTCCATACATAATACTCAGTCTAGAAAGTGATCTGTTCCTTACATTTTTTTGTAGGAGGACTTCTTGAAGGATGTCATGAGGTTTTTAATCCAGAGGGGCCACAATCGACTTGTACCTCACGAAGGACTAGCTGATTTTCCTGATGCAATCCTTAACGCCAAGCGCCTTGATCTTTATAACTTGTACAAGGAGGTAATTCTTTGCACTAGTTTACTTATGTGAACTGGAGGTCCAATGACATGTATTATCAGCCTGTTCCCTGATAAATATTTTATTTATTTTTTAGGTGGTGTCTAGAGGTGGATTTTATGTGGGTAATGGCATAAACTGGAAGGGTCAAGTCTTCTCAAAGATGCGTAACCATACTGCAACAAACAGAATGACTGTATGCATTTATTGTTCAGTTCTCTGATACTTGATTTCTGATCTTGCCTTTTAGCTTTTCGCTGAAGAACAGGAATGCCTAATGAAATGCCATGTTTTAATTCTATGCACTTCTCTGTATATATTTAGGGTGTAGGGAATACACTAAAAAGGCATTACGAAACATACTTGTTGGAATATGAGTTAGCGCATGATGATGTGGATGGCGAATGCTGCTTACTTTGTCACAGGTCTGAGGGCATCTTCCTTCAAATCTTTCTGCTTCAATATTAATATCATGTTAAAATCTAACAGTACCTTTTATGTAATTCCAGTAGCGCACCTGGAGATTGGGTGAACTGTGGTTTATGTGGTGAATGGGCTCACTTTGGTTGCGACAGACGGCAAGGACTAGGCACTTTCAAGGTAAACAAGAAGATGATGGTTTGTTGATCTCACCCTTGCCCGAAATCAATGGCTTGATCTCATGAGGTGCTTTACTTACAGGATTACGCTAAGACAGACGGTTTGGAATACATCTGCCCCCACTGTAGCTTAGCAAACTACAAGAAGCCACCACCACCAAAAGCAGCTAACGGTTTTGCAAATACAGCATCTGTACCACGAAATGTTTAATTTTCTTGTTTCTTTCCCTTTGGTCCCATGTTTGTGGGAAGAAGAGTCATTAGAGTAGAGAATAGGCTGATGGAAAGATGGGCAAGGCCTTCAGGGTATGTAGTATTCGAATGTATCATCTCGTTAATTTAGTGGTTATGAGGTTTATATAGCATGTAACAACTGATAACACAGACAAGTTCCTACAGTACGTTAGATGCGGGTGTAAGCTTATTGTTTATATTAATCTCCGATGTGTTTTTAGCTTCCATTGTCTGGTTCCCCGAAACACTTGACAGAACAGCATGCAAGTGTGAGGCCCTGAAGCTGCTGGCGCAATGATTCTTTTCTTTTTCCTGTGACTCATGGACCTTAAAATTGGACCAAATTGCAATTGATCCTCGGAACTCATGGACCTTAAAATTGGACCAAATTGCAATGGACCCTCGGAACTCATGGACCTTAAGACCAAATTGGGATGGACCCTTCGGGTGCTCCTCCGGCTCTGCCGAGACCGCAAGGGAGAGAAGCGCTTCTGGATGACGTGGAGGAGGCTGGAGCTGCTGAAGGGTGCTTCTGCCCTGGGTTCTGTGGCGTTGGAGCAGCACCCCCTCTCCTATTTTTTGAACCAAATGACCCCTAAAGTAGAGTCCCTCTCCTATTTTTTGAGTAGGGATTTCTATTTTCTGAAACTTTACTTTTAGCACTCAACTCCAATTAAGGTCTTTTCATCCAAAAATAAGGGTCCCTATATCTAAGCCCCTATTTTATTTGTCCTATATATATTTTAATATATAATATTCATATATAATTTTTGAGGAACATTCATATATATATATATATATATATATATATATATATATATATATATATCTATCTATCTTTGATATCACACCACTATAATTTTTTCTAGCCACAAAAATCAGGGTAGAGACCTGGGCCTAACACATATTCCGCATCCCATTTTTTGAGTGGGCTCACTTTCGTTGACTTTCTGATAATCGATAGAAATTGTTGCTACGCCTGTTCCCGGTGCCAATCTCCTTCCATCCGCATCTTCGCCGGCGCCTGCGTTGCTCCGGCGGGCATGGAGGTCCAGGAGTGAGGTGGCCGGTCTACATATTTCCTTCTACTCTTGTAATCTAGGTAGGGTTTGGTTAGTTTTTTTCGTCTGCGTTGCTGCCGATGGAAGGAGTTTGGTTCTTTGATTTCATCGTTGGCGGAGACGATTTCAGGGTGAAATCCAAGGTTTGATATATGGGGCAGGGTACCTGCACCGTTCGTATATGTGACCATCACCAGACTATCGGCAGTCGTCAAGGAGGAGGCCCGCAAGGACTGACGCGATCGACCAACGTAGAGAAAGGCAAACCAGAGCGGGTGTATCTGGACGATAGTTAGGATCAATCTGTTGCGTATATCATGTAAACTATGAACACAATCTGTTAGTCCGATCGTTCTCTCTGTAACTCTACCTCTTCTGCCTACATAAAGGAGGGTAGGGACCTCGTAGGGTTTAGCACGCACCGCACCCTAAACTAGTATAAATCCTTATGTTTCGTGTGCTAGCATCTGATTTTGCCTACGCGATCATGTTGCTGAATATTGTCAGAGCAAAATAATCCGACAGTTGACACATTAGGTAGGACCTTTTGCGTACAGATCTAATATCTTTCAGATGAGATTTTTCTTCATCAACCGTCGTTCGCGGTGATTCTGGCGTCCTGCGGCGATGTTGTCCATATCGTGGGGCTCCGACGTCCGGGGGATCGGCGGCATGGCGTCAAGTGGTGCCTCCACTGGCCTTCAGCGGTGCAGCCACGGTCACGTGACGGGGTCCATCCATGCGACCTTTGATCGGACATTGCGGGCGGCGCTGGGCATCAGATGACGCACCGCAGTCGATGGTTTCCTACCCCACCGTCAAACAAGCGAGCAGATAAAGCCTACGATCCACATGTTCATGTCGATTAAAATAATCATCTTTGGATTATACGGATATATGCATATACTACGTAATCGTGCGCATGGGAAAAAATATTCCCTTGCTGCCAATCTACTTTCCCGTGACTTGACCTTAGCGATGATGGGAGATTTCCGTTCATACAAGAACAAGGATGACACCACGCTCGGACACCAAAACAGCTAAGCCGTGGTTTTTTGTTCGATTAAATATCTTTATATATCTGTATATTCTCGGATGTTTCTATCTGTCTCCACGATTATATGGCAGCGGCAGCTCACGGTCAGCACGTCGTGGCTCGCGTCGTCGACTCATCGGCCTTCATCGACAGCTCGGAATTCATGCGCCGCCTAGTTCCAAGGTTGACCAACCGGCCAGAGGGGCGGGCGATCCAATCTACAAGGCCGTGCAGACCAACGTGGTGTACCAAAAAGCTATCTACTCCAGCACAACCATCAAGATTTGATAAAGTGCTCGGGAAGAGATTAATCGACGCACATGCTAGGATACCACGCTTATGCGACTCTCGCCATCGCCCCCGCGCCGTCGATTCGACATCATCCCGCGGAGGCCCTCGCCGCCATCCTGCGTCGTCAGCACGTCATTAAACCGTCGCTATCCTGTGGCGGCCCTCGTCATCATCTTACGTCATCGACTCGTCGTCGTCTCGTGCCAGTTCGTCGACAGACCGCCCGGTCCTCGTTGGCAGCCTACCACGACTCTCTTCGCTAATGTTGTCCGTGGCAATTCGGCTTCCCGCGACGGTGACCATCAACCGCCGGCTACGTGACCCGGTGTCCTGACACAACTCGTGGCAGCACGCGACAGCATGCCCCATACTTTTTGCCCCGATTAAATATTTTATCGGATATACATCTTCGGATATTTTTGTGTCTGCATGACTATTATGGGCAGAAAACTCATTGCGACCACCGACATCGCCCCGCGACCCTTGTCGTCGACACACCGCGGCTGGCGTCGTCCGCTCGTCGTCCTCCGTCCTTCCTCGACAAAGTGGACCTCGGTGTCCCTCCTCGACAACCCTCGCTCCACTTGCCGTCGATCTGCGGCGTCCCACGTCGTATGCTCACGTCACCGACTCATCGGCGTCCCTAGGTAGCTTCTCGACGCTGCGTCCCGGCGTTGTGTACCGGATCCCAGATCGCAGCATCGAGGAGTACCCGCACAGACATCCAACATCCATGTGCCAAAGTCCGTTGCGAAGCCGAACCTGGACAGGACACACATGCACATGTGGGAGAAACAAGGCCAACACGTCAGCGTGCATGGGAATAAGCTAAGGGTATGTTTGGACGTAGATATCGGACGACTGAAATTGAACTGGGAGCCAATGCCAAATCAGTCTGGTTTTGGAAATAGGCTACAATACTATCGACTAAATGTGCTCGGTAGTCCACCGAGGGGTATACCCATGATGGTAGATTTGTCGTAGAGGTGAGCGAGATCAGGAGCGAGATGGTGACAAGACACAAGATTTAGATAGGTTCAGACCGTCAGCTTGACGTAATACCCTAATTCTGTGTCCCGTCGGTTTGTATTGGCTGTCGTACATGATTGCATGTGTTTTGAGAGGATCCCCTACCCACCTTATATAGCCTGAGGGTAGGGTTACATGCCGAAAGTCTACAACTAATCGGGTAACAAATAAGATATAGATGGAATCATACATTCGGCATATCCTAACAGACTCTACGCGATCTTCAGGATATCGCCGAGGTGCCTTAAGGCGTGCGCCGAGCTGTGCCGTGAGCCACAAGCTATCATCTTGTGGGCTGGACCGTCCCTTGCGGTGCGGCCCATGTGGTCCGCTGTGGGTACCTGGGGTCAGACCCCTCACAAATACCAAATGATATGTTTAGATGGAGATGAAATTGCTAGCTGGAATCCAGTCACATCGCACATACCAAATCATGTTTGGATGCAGAGGAAATTGAAATAGGAATTGACCACGAGGAAGAAAGGCTGCACCGGCCGCAAAGAAGACAGGGAGGGGTCCGCCTCGCGCGCGCTCACGCCGCCCGCCAGCCTCACGTGAGCTCGCGCCGCTGCTTGCATCGCGCGACCTCACGCCGGTGCCCGCCTCGCGCGCGCTCGCGCCGCCCGATAGCCTCGCAAGAGCTCACGTCGCCGGGCTCGTGGCCATCTGCTTCATGCGACCTAGCGCCGCCGCTCTCCTCGTGCGAGCTTGTGTCGCTAAGGCTCGCAGCCATCTGCCTCGCACGACCTAGCACCGCCGCTCGCCTCGAGCAAGCTCACGCCGTTGGGCTCGGGGCCGTCCGCCTCGCGCGTGAGCTCAAGCCACAGCTCGCCCGAGCATGTGGAGTCACCCCGGCTGCGAGGAATAAGCACTGGCTGCGAAGGAGAGGAGCACGCCTTTCTTTTTCTCGGGCGGAGGGCAATTCCCCCCAATACGAAGGGTCACAACTCTGTATTGGCGGAGAGTGGGTGCAAGTGTGGCCAATACCCTTTGGCATTGAAGTTGATTTTCAATTCCCAATTCCAAGCCATCCAAACAGCCACATTTATAGCTCCCGATGCCAATTCCAGGCCATGTTTAGATTGCAAATAATTTCAACCTGATGAATAGTAGCACTTTCGTCTTATTTGGTAAATATTGTCCAATCATGGACCAACTAAGCTCAAAAGATCCATCTCGTGATTTCGAACTAAACTGTGCAATTAGTTATTTTTTTATCTACATTTAATGCTCTATGCAAGCAGCTAAAAATTGATGTGATGGAGAGAGAGTGAAAAAACTTAGAATTTGGAGGTGATCTAAACAAGGCCCCAATGTCTAAGGCTGAATATGTACATCCAAATGCAGCCTAAGTGATATTTTTTACAATATCCTATATATATCCCTAGATATCTATGTGTTTTTCCATGATTGTCCACAGCAGGAACCAGCTGCCCTCGTCGCCTTCATGCGTCACTCTGCACCGATGGCATCGTTCTTGGCAGCACGGGCCTCATCGACGTCACCGGCAATGACAATTCAGGCGCACCCTCAGCGGGCTACTTTAGGCCGGCCACGCCGTCTTCGAACATGTCATCGACAACTACCACTCGTGCCCATCATCGATCAACAGGATCCCTCTAGTTGGCCACCCTCGACCTCTTGTTGTGGCTCTCGACCTCCTGCCATCTATCGTCGTGATGCTCGCGACAGCACTCGGCATCAACAATAACGGCACCAACGTCCTGTTGGATCAGCTAAGCTGCTTCCATAATTATTTTTATTATGTTATTTTTGCTCTTACTTTCTACTAAGTTACCTCAAACTTAGCAGAAAGTCGGGGCTACTACACATAACAATCACACTCTAGGGCATGTTTGCTTTTTTCTCTGTGATTTAAGTACCTGTATGATAAGTTCTATGTATAAAGCTTTGTCATGACAATGATTTACACCACAACCCAACTCTGTATGGGTCACGCCATCACGTGACTGACAACCTACGTACAGGGGCTACAGTCTAGTTAACAAAGTGCATAACACATTGAGCAATTCATAAAGGAAAAACAACATCAAAGAGAGAAGGCAACAACCCTTAAAACCGCTTTAAGTACTTTTATGACACATCCTCTATGTAATGTGCTTTGTTGACATCGACGACCTATGCTGCAAACCCAATGCTACACGGGCCGTGTCTCGATGGTTAGTACGGGGGCTATGGTCTAGTTGACAAAGTGCATAACACAGTGGATATGGCTCATAAAGGAAAATTAACACCTATATTACTACATGCTTATCTTATTCAACTACCGAATAAATACTCAATGATCTTGTCTTCATGTTTTAAGATGCATAGGACAAGTCGACTCGACAACGACCCTTAGGTACTCCCTCGGGGGCTACCTTGAGTCAGTTATGCCGCCTCTAGCTACGTCATCGTGCTGCCACCAGCTATGACGACATGCTGCCTCCAGGCACTCCGTCGGCAATGACCCTCGGGTTCTCCCTTGGGGGCTACCAAGAGTCTGTCACGCCACCATCATCTACATTGACACACTGCCTTCGCTTATATCATCAGCAATGGCCGCTTGAATACTCGTTCCGCGACAAGCAAGGTGAGTATGCAAAAGCTACAATATAGATATACTAACTCTCCTCTAGTTCCTCTGCTTTTATAGGCAGGGGACACACATGGCTAATGGAATTCCCACAATCTCTTCGAACATTGGTGCTAGTTAAGTCTAGGCCATGTCTCCATGATCTTTGAAGGGACACCTTCCAAGAAAAATGCGTGGGGAAACAAGCCACCAAAACTAGTGCCTCAGCTTCGCCGAGAAGGAATCCATCCGCACAACCGTGGGAACTATGGGGCCCACTAGGCCAAAACCCGATGTACTGTCATCCGAGCCAGTGCAGGTGAGTGACCCAAAACTCAGGTCGAGTACTCGGCCCAACTCACCCCTCCAGTAGGTGTAAGCGGTAGTGACTCGTTCACTATCGACCCTGCCCCTACTAGAGTCAGGGGGTATTCAGGAGGGTCACCAGTCTGATCCTAAAACCTCTGACACTAGGTGTCACGTAAATCTCCCAATGCTCGAACAAGCTTGAAGTATCTTATTTCAGTGGATGTGTGCCCCATTGTGGGAAACCGGAAAACTGGTTGGCCCATGGCTGTAACCAAAGTACGAGCTCCTAGAATCCAAAAAAGAGTTTTATGACGTGCCCCGCTGGTCAGGCTTTGTCCTACCACCCCTATTTATTAGGACACGGACGTTCACTCATTCTACTCGTTACCAGCTTGAAGAGTAATATGCACAACTGCCCACAGCTGCTCACACGTTCATTACTCGCCCATAGTAGTTCCCGACCCGGGATGCTGTTGTATTGGCCTCAGGGCTTCAAGACAATGACCTCGTTTTTTCCACTAATGAGGCCCATGAAAATTCGAGATCTGTTACTTCACGGGTCTCGAAGAAAAATGTGACGCCCTTAGTGTTTGTTAACAAACGACCCGAATCGGGTCACCCAAAAACCAACTAGCATAGTGACGCGTGAGCGACGACCGCTACTAGAAATATCTACTTCTATGACGAAAATCTTAATGACGAATTCGAAACCGTCATAAAAAATTGCTTTTTATGACGAAAATTTTGGTTTCATCATAGATCATCAGTGACAATCCTCGAACCCCCTTATCTATGACAAAATCAAGTGTCGTCACATAAAAATGTTACAGAACAGCATAGGGTTTCATCACAAATCAGTAGCGCGACTATTCCTGCTCATTTGTGACGATCTTATTTAGAACTGTGATGAACAGGGCTTCGTCATTCAACTAATTACTAATCTATGATGAACAATATTCGATCTGTAACGATGACACTTCATCATAGATCTCCATATGGTACTTTCTCCATCCGATGTGTACCTATGGGACCTGCAGTTACTCATCCATGACACTTACAATTCATCATAAAAGTCTCTGCTTGATTCTTTCTCCATGCGACGTGTGCCTGTGGGGTCCTTCTCCATCCAACCTGTAGGACCTGACGGCTTACGTGTCGCATGTACCTGTGGGGCCTTTCTCCACCTCTATCCGACCTATGGGACCTGATGGCTTGCGTGTCACTTGTGCTTATGGACCCTTCTCCATCTGACTTGTGGGACCCGACGACACCTTTCTCCATCTCCATCCGACCTGTGGGATCCGATGGTTTGCGTGTCACATGTTCCTATAGGACCCTTCTCTATCTCTATCTGACTTGTGGGACCCGATGGCTTGCGTGTCACTTGTGGACCCTTTCTCCATCCGACCTGTGGGACTCGACGACTTACATGTCACGTGTACCTGTGGGACCTTTCTCCATCTCCATCCGACCTATGGGACCTGATGGCTTACGTGTCACTTGTTACCGCCAGAGTTTAATAAATTCAAACTAAAAAAACATGAGACTTGGGAGTCGAACCTAGGACCTAGAGCAAGGAATAGACCATCTTCACCATTGCGCTAGACGCCTGGTTGTGTTGACATGTCTTTAGAGTAGTATATATTCTCTGTGTGGACAGGTTGACTTATATATTGGGTATATCCCCTACAAGTGGAAACAAATCAGTGCCCATTAGACTTACAGCAGCGGCAGCGACGACGACAACGGAGGATCTCCAGTGTGCTATGGTGGCTCTGGCATCCTTTTGGAGGCTAGGCGGTGGGTCTTCCCGGTGAAGCACGGCGACATTGGCGTCCATGTCCATCGTGTGCCATGGCAGAGGCGACAGATCTGATCCGCATGTCTCCTTTCTTGCATTTTCCTATTTGCTTTACTATTTTGGTCCTTGCTTGAACTTGAGGAATACAAGAAACATTGTAGCATTTCAGATTTGGTTAGGCCAATGATGATGAAAAGAACTAGGAGGTGGCACTGGTTGGTTTTCTGCAGGTGCATGTCACTTGCAGATCTGTCTAGGCAAACAAACAGGCCCTTCGCTTCTGCCTTAAACTATTTTTTTCTATCTAGTGCTTGCTTGATTCTACATTTCTGTTTCATATGCTCCATTGCCATCAGTGAGTCCTTATGGTATTTTGAATTTGTAACATATCTGAGGCCACATTTCTGTGCCAATGATGTCTACATGGCTGTTGGATGTATTAGGATTCAGCTCATATGTTTGCTTTCTATATCTTCTCCTTGTTGACAACCAAGTTATCCATTTGGTTCCAAACAAGATGAAGGCATCGAAAGCAAATCAATGCTTTGTGTCCATCATTCACATAACTGAGGCCACTAATGTCTAACCTGCACATGTTGCTACTGATGCCAATGATGATCACTACCACTTGTTCACTGACATTCTACTTGTGAAAACTGAGGCAGCCTATTTGGGTTGTGTAGATTTGAGATGAGTCATCCCTGCTATGTTGTGTTCAATGGCCATGAGCCAAGAGTTTACTACAACTGGCCTAACTGCCATAAACAAGTTCATAGGTTTCATGGTGCTTGTTATAAAAAGTACAACTCCTATGAAGAAGTAATTGCTGCCTTCAAGTCAAGAACCAACTCAAATCTAGCCTTAGCTCATAATGATGACTTCTATCTTCAAAACCCAACAGCTGCTCCACCCTCTTTGTCCTTCAAAACTATTGTAATTATAGCCCTCTTAATCTTTGTCTGTCTCCTATGGAAGAAGCTCTGAGCTCGTGTACTGATTGTAAGTGTGATGGTTAGAGTTGATTTATCTAGAATTGTAATGGTTACAACTCCATTAACTGCTACTCTAGTTTGAGTTATATATATCTATGTGGTGCTACTCTAAATTTAGATGAGGTCATACCATAAAAATTGTTAATGGTTGTTAAAGTTGCACTTTGGTTTGAGTTGTGGACTTCACTAATGGATCTTTGTTGGATTATTTTCCTCCTCTGTGATCTCATTACTAAGCAAGCTCTCATCCTACTACAGGCACACTAACAAAATGGAGGAGGCCCACAACAAGAGGAACACACTAGCTAGCCTCATGGATGATGTCTTACTATGTAGCTATCTTAGATTACTATAATGGCCTCATCCTAGCTGGACACCGCTATGTCGTCTGCAATTCAACAACCCAGAAGTTGAAGGTACTACCGCCTAGAATCCATTTTGTTGGTGAGGCTCGATTGAGGTTCAATCCGATAGCCTCCTCGCACTTCCATGTGTTTGAATATGTGGAGGAGGATGGTCAGTGCATGGGTGTGGACATCTACTCATCTAAAACTACAACATGGATCTTTAATGAATTTAATGGGGCAAAGAGGCTGAGTGGACATTTTCAAAATCAACTACTGTGTTTCTTAATGGTTGTTTGCACTATATTGGGTTCTGCGAGGTTTACTGTCGTATACTTGCTATGGATATGAAGGGAAAGGCATGGAGAAAAATTCCTAATAGGCCGAACACATGCATAACGGAGGTTTCTTTTTGGTACTCTTTTTGATCTGTAGTGTGGTAAACATGCATAACAGAATTCATCTGATCAAGTCTTGCGTTGATGTAATGCCTAACGGAGGAGCCACATAGCTATTCAAATTTTACAACACACGTAAGAAAGTTTGAGCATCATAAATCTGATCGGGCCGGACACATCTCACGTTATACAGGGAAACCTATTTCGTATGAATACATTTGTTGAATCCCTAAAGAAAACAAATAAAATTGAAACTAGTTACATCTCCGAGCGGTTCAAATTTTCGCTGCTCGAACTATCTGGCGAGCAAACGGTTTACAAGAAACAGGTAAACATCATTTCATCGAATATACTAGAGGGACATGGTCAGAGGAAAAGTTGTGATCCTTTGTTGTAGAGTACACATCCGTGGTATGGTAACTAGTTGCCATCTGTAAGCATGATTTCGGTTAGTGTCAATCGACGAAAGGGGAAAGCCACTCGTGACTACTACTACTGATACAAATGTTGTGACTGAATGCACTCTGTATGCAATATTTTTACTCATAGCTTTGTACTGTATAGTGTCTAATGAGATCAAATGTGCCGCATTCGTACTTTTTTGCAAGCGCAGTAAAATATGATAATAAAGCGAATGCGGCAGGAAAGCTGGACATAAGAAGTGAATCGAGAAAAAGAGCTTTTGACCACCATGTCACGCTTGAGACTTGAATGCCTGGTGCGGTTGTGATAGGTCTTTTCTGTACTTATTTCACTCTAATCTAAGCAGTCATGATAGTCAAGGGGTAGACTGATTGCTACGACACTTTTCTATCCTACGAGATCAAATACGCAGCGGCTGGACTTTCTTGCGTTCGCAGTAAAAGTCAACAACTTTGGTTCTTCCATTCTGCATTAGATCGAGGCGAGACTTGTTCAGATGAACTCCTCACTACATGGTTCTTTCAAGTTCAACAAATTTTATCAAAGACACGGGTTGGCTTTAATAATGATCAAAGGCACTCATGAATGTTTAGCAAATTAAGTTTAAGATCAAAGACAACTAGAAAGAAATCTACAGCGAAAAGAAACCAGCTACAAAATGACCAAATGACTTAAGCTACACCATGCTCAATAGAGTTTAACCCACCTAATACAAAGTGCAGCAAAAGTTCACATAGACATGCATGCAAATAAGAGTTCACATATTTGCAAGGGCATCCCACAGATCAAACCTAGTCATGACTACTAGTACTACTGGTACATTCCATAGATCAAGGGTCGAGGCAGGCATGTAGTATCTCGTCCATGTCCACCTTTACTGACGACATTGGCGATCGGCTCGAAACTCTCGACCAGATCGACAATGTCATCGTCCTTCGATTTCGACAGAAAACCTGCTCTGCCACCCGGATGTTAACCACTGTGCCAATCTGAAGCTGGGCAGCAGCTAGCGCCATGGTAGCCCCTTGATGAATGGCCTCAGTCACCATGGCCCAAAGGCAGGCCGGCAGAGCTCGGAACGGCTCCTCTACGGCGAACAGATTATCCATGGGGAAGCTCGCGTTATGGGTGATTTGCACACATAGCTGTAGGGTCTCGACCTGCGTCCTCAGTTGTACAAGAAGGTTCATCATGTTATGTAACACCTAGTTTTAAAGACAAAACTAGATACACACTATATGCGAGCCCAGGAAGTCAAATCTCACATATAGCCACAAATAAGGGTAATATCAAAAGACAATACTTATTACATAACGTATTAGTACAAGGAATATAACCTCAGAGTATAGACAACAGAAAGACAACTCCGATCTTCAGGCGGAGACTCCAAATCTACAGGGATGACTGACTAGTTGACCACAAGCCTAACTCCTTTAGATTGGCAATCTGGTACCCATCTAGGATTTTCATTGGATGTAAAGCAAGTGTAAGCTCACCATGCTTAGCAAGTATATCAAAGGGATCTATGAGGCTCAAAAGGCTTGACACTGTTTGACTGCGGTTCTCAATTTTAGTTGGTCAAGTTTTAGCATCCTATATCACTACCTTAGTGAACAATCCCAATTCCCAAGTGATATTAAAGTATAGTCAAGTTTATCTCAATTCCCAGCCATCCACCATCCACAGTGACCACTAATCTTGAAGGATCCAGACCGCTCGTATCCGTGAGCATAACTGTTATAACAGGTCAAATATTTCCGTAGAAATTGTACATCTTTACCCACCGAGCCATGATTCCCAATGCCAGGGTTTGCAAAGCCCACTACACCTCTACCTAGGAAGTGTGGTAGGGTTTCACTTTGTAACCCTTAGCTAGTCGCACTAACAAGTCGTAGCTACTAAGGAGTGGCACGCGTGGGCAACGCAGCACGGTACACACATCCTAGCAGAAAAAGAAAAGATACCCTCTTACCCTTACTGGAAGCTATAGACGAGCTAGTACAATCTAGTTAATAAGTTAAAGTCAGAGCCATATGACACTCGGGGTTGTACGAAACCTCCTAGGTTGCCGCTTCAGGATTAAGTCCTTATGAAGAGGCACTAGAGTACTCAACTCCGTACTCTAGCCCCCTATTTGTTGCTAAAAAGCTTTATGTTATCATATTGCATAATGTCTTTAGTCATGTTTAACTATTATTCTATGTTTAGCGCTACAGCATCTATCCAAAATACATACCCAAACCCTAGGTAACAAGGACATGTGGTACAAGTATTCATCTAGGCAAAGTCCTTAAGGGTATTTATTAATAAACACATATTTAATAAACACATATTTAATAAACACATATTTATAGATAGATAGACAGATAGACAGATTATAAAAGGTGAATACTGTCCTAGGTTGCTGTTATTTAGAAACAAGTTTACGTAATCATTAATCAAATTAATATTTAAATTATAATATTATGAACATGTGACGTGATAAATGTTGCTACTAACGCGTACCTTACATTGGCACGATTTAACACGACAAGAACGAAGTTAACCCTATGTAGTTGCCTTTAATTAAAAGCTATTGAATAAATATAAATTAAGTTAATACCTTATATTAAAATTCAGAAACATTTGTTATATTGGATGACGCTACTAACACGTATCACTCATTGCGATGAAACTCGCGCAATCGAATCGAAATCAAAAACCTAAATCAATTTTTCTTAAACATCGATTAATTAATTATAACACAATTAATATTTTAATAAAATAAATCCATAAACATGGGATATAAAACTAATAGCGCTACTGCGTAGATCTCAACGACACAAAACTAATGCAACTTGAACCACTTAAAACGGATAAACTACGGGGATTACAAACTAGTGGCAAAAACATAATTAACTACGTCTTCTACCTTGGGTCATCTCCATCCTCTGAATCATGGCCTCCATGCCCACTGTAGGCTGCTGCTTCACCGCGCATAGGAGGGAGGGGGTCGGGATGGCTGGACCTTCTCGGCTGGTGGTGGAACGCGTCGTCTCGGCGGCACGCTAGGCTCGCATGGGACCCATGGTGGCGGCTAGGCCTGGTCGGGCGGCTCCCAATGGAGCCAGCCACGTACATACGTGCAGGCGGCGCCTGGCGGTGGTGCGTAGGGCAGGTTGGGGCGAGGTGATGGCTTGCTATGCGAGAGAGGTGAGCATCGGGGTGCGAGGCATCAGGACCGAGAGGAGGCCAGATGAGCAAGGACCGGGGCGGCCGGTAAATGAAGAACACACAGTCGTCCATGGAGGTTCGCCGGAAACCTGATCGGAAGAGAGAAAGAAGAAAGGGAATGCGGTCAACTGGTGACGGATTTGCAAAACGAAAAGCGTGATGATGTAGAGGACGATGAGATCTACCTTGCAGCAGTGACGGTTTTCATGGAGGATGTCGGAGATGGCCGGAAACACTCACCGAAGGTTCACCGGAAACCTAGCTTTTTGGAACTTCGACGTCTGATCTGCGACGATAGGAGTGGCTGCTCGTGAAACGGGCTGTACTTTTAGAATCAGCGCGTCGAGGGCTATGTCGGCATATATATATACACGAAGGATTGGGAGATTTTGGAAAGCGGAGATATTTTAGGAATTATTAATTTTTGGAATTAAAATAATTATAGAAAATCAGGAATTACTATTTAGGCTCCGAAAAAATATCTCTGAGCTCCGAAAAATACTAGAAAATTTCCTAGGGATAGATGGAAGAATGAGAAACGCAACCAAAGTGGTTTTAGCTCCCAAAAAAGACTTTTGCATTGATCGAGAAAAAAGACAAAGCTCCAAGAAATAGGAATTTAATGCCAAAAAAGGTCAGAAAGATTCCCAGAAAGAGAGGCATCGTTCTAACGCATCTTAAAACCTTTTCCAAGCCTTTGAATTTTGAAAACAAGGCATCTTATCTAACTTTTTGTTTTTGCAAGTTTTCAAATTCTTTTTAAACCACTACTTGAAAGCAATATTTTAAAGATTGAGATCTGAATTTATTTTCCAAACCACTCATCACAAAAGTATCAATGCAATAGCATGTATGCGCAAACATGTTGCTACCCTTATGTTAGATTTTAATTTAAAGAAAAATTTCTTTTACCTATGTTTTTATGAGCACAAAACAATTAACAGAAATCATTCTACTCTTTTTAGAAAGTAGCTAATTTTAGGTTGTTACATGTTATGGCCCTGCTCCGTGAAGATGTCCCATTCGACTTAGGCCTTGTAGACCTCAGTCATGGAAGCTTGAAGTGCGTCATGCGAGGCATCCAGCTCACCATGCAACATCTCGGCGTTTAGCCTGGTCGATGACAAAATCGCTTGGATCTCACAGTAATCCTTCAATAATTGATGGTAGTCTACGTCGTCTAAGGATTCACGCTCTTCTGATGATTCATGCACTTTAGAACCAGAGGGCTATGTGGGGATAGAGGGGCTTGGTGGCGGCAAGTGGCGATGGGACGACTCTCCGGCACCACCGGGGGAAAGCCCTAAGACCAGGGATGGCGCCATCATGGAGGAAGCGCTGAACAATGCAAGCCAAGTTCAAGCCCATATAGGATAAGGGGGAGAGTGATCTGATTGAGAAGACAATCGACTTTTATCGAACTAACCGGCGTAGCATGGCATGCAATCGTGGGCGGCTACCTCCATCAGGGGATGCCTTGTGGGGCCGCTTTTCGAGTGAGACCGTGAACAAAGAACTGGGCTCTAGGGCCAACGAGGCTTGGGATGCCATCACACCCACGTTCACCTATTGAGATAGTAGGCAAATTCCAAATACTAGTAAAATTAAACAACATGAACACAAATACTAATGTGAGCATTGCTCGCATACTCTAGTTAAATGAAGATAAACAACATGAACAATGGTACTATGATGATCCACCTCCAAAGGGGGAACTGGCGGGAGAGAGACCACACCGACAAGAGGTCCATCTGTCGGTGGAGGATTGTTGGCGTGGAAGGCTTCTAGGGCCTCTCCTTTGATAGATGACCTCGTTGGCTCTGCCATGGTCCTGGCAGGAGACATCTTCGGTGCAGTAGGATGGAAGCCAAAAGCTTTGGGATGGAATCAGGAGCTCTGGAGAGAGAAGCCAGCAGGTGTATAACCTTCCCTCTCGCCCCTTGTCTCTGTTGCTATAGTTTGAGGGCCGTCGACCACCCCATGACCGAGACGTTTGCGTGGGTGGGTGGTGGGGCTTCGCCCCATCATGTCAATGCGATGGGCCAGAAGGCGATGTCCTCTGTTGTAACTGGTGCTGATGCCACCCACGCATGCGCGGCTATGCGGGAATACAGGAGCACATGTAGCACCCGGTTTAAAGACAAAATTGGATACACACTATATGTGAGCCCAGGAAGTCAAATCTCACATATAGCCACAAATAAGGGTAATATCAAGAGACAATACTTATTACATAATGTATTAGTAAAAGGAATATAACCTCAGAGTATATACAGCGAAAAGACGACTCCGATCTTCTGGCGAAGACTCCAAATCCACAGGGAGGACTGACTAGTTGACCATAAGCCTATCTCCTCCAAACTAGCAATCTGGTACCCATCTAGGATTTTTATCCAAATATAGAAAAGTAAAGCAAGCATAAGTACATGTCGTACTTAACAATTATATCATGGGGTTCATGAGGCTCAAAAGGTTGACACTGGTTTACTACGATTAGCTTTAATAGGTCATCTTTTTAAGCAATTGAGTGGCAAAGAATTTATCATTCCCATAAACACATGATCAGATAAACATGAATAATGTATAGCATAAACAATTAATTATTAGCACAACTGTCCATTAGTGATCATCTCTATTCTATAAGGGTCCAAGGCCGCTCGTGACCGTGAGCACGGCTGTTATAACAGTTTTACACTCTACAGAGGTTGTACACTTTCACTGTGAGTTGTGATTTACCCTTTCGCCCGAGATAGCTAATCTCTTGACCCACTTCCAAGGAAGGTCGGCAGGGTTCACTATAAAGCCTTTCAAAGGTTCATCTAACAAGTTAGGGCCGCTAGGCGTACATGGCCCTTCTCTAGAAGTGGCACGCATGGGCATCGTAGCACGGTACACATATCCTAGCAGAAAAGGAAACATACCCTTATGCATCATAAAGGTAACCACTAACAAGCTAGAAAAGGTCCTTATACTGAGCTAAAGCTAGAGCCATATGGCCCTCATAGCTGTACTGTAAGTCCCAGATGATCGCTTATAGATAAGTTCTTAGGGAGAGGAATCTGAAGCATTTAGAAAGTAGCTAAATACTCCAGCCCCCTGTTTCTATGTTGCTAAAAAGTCATATTTTAATATTTATTGCATATACCATTAGTCAAGTTACAGGATCATGGTTTAGTTAAGCACTAGCAGAAACTACCCCATGCAATAACCCAAAGGTATCAAGGTACAAGATATCAAATATCTAGGATATCCTTAATGGCAACAAGATAGACAGATGCAATATGAATTAAGTGATTAAATGTGAATAGGTAACAAGGATGGTCCCATGCTATACTTGCCTTAACTTTCTTTTCTCCAAAAGCAATAGGCTCAAAAGCCTTTAGTATTCCACTTTCAATCTTCTGCTTCCAATTCTCAGCTTCTAGTCTTCAGAGAACTGCTTCTTAATCACCATGTAAACCTCACCGATTGACTGAACCATGTATCACCACACAAACATCCATACATGGCATATAAATAAGAATATATGAGAACAATACATCAACCAATAAAATAAGCAAAACGGCGTATCGCTACGAACACACAAACGCAAAAGACACGCTATATGCGATTCAACGAAAAAGTGACTATCAAAGGATTTTTAGTGCAACGGAAAATAAAACCTATCCATCTAACTTATTTTAACTATAGAAATACATATAAATATTCTCATTAATCAACTTGATTCATTGCTTAAGAAAGAGCGTAATATAAAATCTATATTGACTTTATATTCCGAAAACGATGCAATTGATAGTATTAATACAATTAACTTTTTAACTGCCAAAACACATTTGAGTAACATGAGAACCACTAACGCCACTGTGTAGAACACGTCGAAATAAAAGTAACACGACAAGAACGGCTCGATGCTACGGTTATGAGAGCGCAAGAGACACTAAGAAAGGAGCTACGGTTAAAAGAAAACCACTATCAAAAGATTTATATTATATTATAAAAGAAACAACTACGAGCTTGATTCATGTTAATTAAGAAAAAAAACTATGTGAGTAGCATCCACTCAGGTTACTCAGAATGCATTCAATTTGAAAAGTTAAGTTAAAGCTAATTATATTTTATTTATAAAAACATCTCATATCATTTGTCGTTTAAACATTTAACTAGAAAGATTAAAGGACATGTGACAAAAGCCATACGAAAGCGTCATGTGTTGAAGTTGAACTAAGCATGTCATAAATTAAAAATGTATTAATGTCGATATCAATCATATTGATAGTGATTTATGAAAGACTGATGTATTCACCTAAGTTGCTTTTAATTATAAACCTAGTTGCATAACCATTAAACAAATTAACATTTAACTTATAAAATTTCGAGATATGAGACATATTAGACGTCACTGCTAACACATAACATTAGTCAAATTATATTTTAATTTAGAAACTGAGTTAAAGTAATCATGTTTTATTCATAAATGTTGCCATGTAGATTAAGCAAGTTAAACTTCAAAAGTAAAATGCATGTGAGAGAATCCTAACTGACTTTATATAAATCATGTTTAAACTAAGCAAATTACAATTAATAAATACATACTTAAGTTGACATTAATTACAAGTAATTATAAAAGATGGATAATGTCCTAGGTTGCTGTTTATTAGAAACAAGTTTACGTAATCATTAATCAAATTAATATTTAAATTATAATATTATGAACATGTGACATGATAATCGTTGCTACTAACGCGTACCACACATTGCAATGAAACTCGCGCAATCGAATCAAAATCAAAAACCTAAATCGATTTTAATTAATCAGCGATTAATTAATTATAGGCACAATTAATATTTTAATAAAATAAATTCATAAACATGTGATATGAAAACTAATAACTCTACTACGTAGATCTCAACAACATGAAACTAACGCAACTGGAATGAACTGAAACAGAGCTAAAACGATTAAATGGTGGGGATTAAAAGAAGCAGTGGCAATCTCGTAAATATCATCATCTTCTACCTTGGGATGCCCGTACGTACAGAACATGGCCGGTCATGGGAGTTGCCTACTGCTGCCCGTGGATGGGGACCAGTGACGACCGGCAGAGGGGCGCCAGGCGCAGGCCAGCGGTGGTGCGGTGTTAGTCCCGCACGCAGGGCCGAGCAGGGGCCGCACGGGATGGCGCCCAGGCGGCCGTAGCAGGCGGCAGCGGCTGCCTGGTTCTACTCTCGCACACAGGGCGCGGACGGGGTGGCATAGGGCCACGGTCCAAGGGCGGCGGATCGTAGATCCAGGGCGCAGCTAGCTTGAAGGCGTCCGGTGGTGCGCACGAGACCAGCAGTGGCCGGAAACGAAGGAGCAGACCTCGTCCATGGTCGTTCCTCGCCGGAGAAGAAAAAGAGAGGTTAGGAAAACAATGAACGGGTATGTATTCGCGAAAAGGATGGAAAGACGGTGTAGAGGATGACGAGATCTACCTCGTGGTGGTGGTGGTCGACGCCGAAACGCGACGGTTGAGCCAGAAAAGCTCGCCAAAGAGTTCGCCGGAAACCTAGCTGTGCCGAACTTCAGCGTCCGATCTGCGACGATAGGAGTGACGGCTCGCGAAACCGGCTGTACTTCTGGAATCCTCACATCGAGATGAACACCGGCATATTTATATATATATATATATATATATATATACACGCATGGTTTGGAGATTTTGGAAATCCGTGATATTTTAGGAAATAATTGATTTTCGGAATTAAAATAATTACAGAAAATCGGGAATTACTATTTAGGCTCAAAAAAATATATCTGAGCTCCGAAAAATACTAGAAAAATTTCTAGAGATAGATGGAAGAATAAGGAACACAACCAAAGTGGTTTTAGCTCCCGAAAAAGACTTTTGCATTGATCGAGGAAAAAGACAAAGCTCCAAGAAATAGGAATTTAATCTTGTGGTTACTTCTTTTGTGCTCCTAAGTAAAGGAAAAATATCAAAAAAATAAAGTAAAAAGTCAAAATTTCCCAAAAAACAACGATAACCCAAAAAATAGAAAAAAGAGAGGGGCAAAAGAGGAACAATATTTAGAGGAGCACATAGAGAAGACCAAAGTGAGCTGTGTTAGCGTGTGGTGTCTGGTTCCTTGTTTGTGTTGCTGTTTCCATCCATCATACTTATTTTTCATACACCTATCAACTTGCTATCCACCATACTTTTGTCACACGCCTGGTACTTAGAATATTTTAGACGAGCAACGAGAACAAGTACTTTGGACTATAATTTAGCATTACTTTCTGTTACTGACTTATGTGCCAGATATACATATTACTCTTTGTATGCCTTCCAAGCTCCACAAACTCTTCAGATCAGTACAGACAAAGGGCCTTGCAATCTTAGTACCACTGCCTCACAGGTATCACGAACCAGCCGCCGGTTGTACTGCCCACTGCTTGTGTTGGTAAGAACTTTGTAAGAGGTTGGTAAGACACTTCCACTTGCTGTGAAAAGTGACACCACTGCAACCACGTAGTCATTTGGTAGGGATAACTTTCACTGTTTGTTCCTGTTTTTATGTTTTCAATGGCAGGAGATGAACAGAAGACTTTTGCATTGATCGAGGAAAAAGACAAAGCTCCAAGAAATAGGAATTTAATCTTGTGGTTACTTCTTTTGTGCTCCTAAGTAAAGGAAAAATATCAAAAAAATAAAGTAAAAAGTCAAAATTTCCCAAAAAACAACGATAACCCAAAAAATAGAAAAAAGAGAGGGGCAAAAGAGGAACAATATTTAGAGGAGCACATAGAGAAGACCAAAGTGAGCTGTGTTAGCGTGTGGTGTCTGGTTCCTTGTTTGTGTTGCTGTTTCCATCCATCATACTTATTTTTCATACACCTATCAACTTGCTATCCACCATACTTTTGTCACACGCCTGGTACTTAGAATATTTTAGACGAGCAACGAGAACAAGTACTTTGGACTATAATTTAGCATTACTTTCTGTTACTGACTTATGTGCCAGATATACATATTACTCTTTGTATGCCTTCCAAGCTCCACAAACTCTTCAGATCAGTACAGACAAAGGGCCTTGCAATCTTAGTACCACTGCCTCACAGGTATCACGAACCAGCCGCCGGTTGTACTGCCCACTGCTTGTGTTGGTAAGAACTTTGTAAGAGGTTGGTAAGACACTTCCACTTGCTGTGAAAAGTGACACCACTGCAACCACGTAGTCATTTGGTAGGGATAACTTTCACTGTTTGTTCCTGTTTTTATGTTTTCAATGGCAGGAGATGAACAGACTGGAGATAACAATCCTAAGGGTTTCAATGAGTGTGTCAGTTAAGAGCAACTATATGCTATTATAGAGGATGCCCAAAAAAGAATGAATGAGGCCGTCAAAAAGGCCGTCACTGATGCACTCATTGAACTCAACATTAGCAATAGCATGGAGAGATTGGACAAGCGAATTTCTACGCTAATCGATAAGGTTACTGAGTTGGAAATCTTTGTGGTGGGCAACAACGACGTCTTCAGCAGCAACACCGATGGTCAAGACACGGTGTATGATGCCAATAGGAACATAGGTTGAGTAGCTTTCCGACAAGAGAGATTACAACAACATCTTCGCCGCAACACGACAGGTATGGGTGGTGTCCACCACCACCACCATCAAGTTAATAATCACCGAGTGCCCGATGATCCTTATGCTAAAATTAAGTTCACAATACCATCTTTTTCGGGTCATTATGATGCTGAGGGATATCTTGATTGGGAGATGACGGTAAAACAAAAGTTTAGTGCCCACCTTGTACCTGAGCAGCATAGAGTTAGACAAGCTACTAGTGAGTTTAAGGATTTTGCCATTATTTGGTGGAATGGGCTAGCTGCACAGAATGCTTTACCTGGTACGTGGGAAGAACTTAAGGTAGCTATGCGTGATCATTTTGTTCCTTCTTCTTATCATAGAGACTTGCATAAGAAATTGATGCATTTAGAACAAGGAGAAAAATCTGTACAAGATTACTATGGTGAGCTCCAAAAGGGATTGATGCGCTATAGTGTTGTGGAGGGAAACGAAGATGCCATTTGTCAGTTTTATTCGGGTTTGAGGCGTGAGATTCAGGACATTGTTGATTATAAAGAATTTAACACTGTCAACCAGTTATTTTAGTTTGCTATGCTTGCAGAAAAGGAATTGTAGGGGCGTGAACAGTAGGGCAAGAGCAAGGTCAGCACCAGCACATACACGCCACATTTGGCACCATGTTCAGGGCTGACCAAGCCAACCACTTTTCGTGCGCCTCCACCAGTGAGCAAGCAACCAACAGCCTTGGGAGTTTCTGCTACACCTAAGGCACCTCCCGCACGACCTTCAAATTCAGGTAAAAATTCTTTGTAGGTGCCTACCAAGAGTTCCTCATCCATTGCATCGACGGGACACACTTTGGGTATTCAGTGCCACCACTGCCATGGCATTGGCCATGTGCAGAAGGACTGCCCAAGTCAGCGGGCATATATTGCTATAGAAGATGGTTACATCAGCACCTCTGACATTGAGGATGAAGAAGACCAAGATGCAGATGAGGAGGACGGCGAAGTCCTTAGTGACAAGGCCACGACATCCTATAGGAGCATCATTGTACAGCGGGTGCTCAGCTCACAAGTCCTGCAACATGAGAAGCTACAACGCCATAAATTGTTCTAGATTTTCTTCGTCATCAGCGACCATCGAGCACGTGTCATTATTGATGGAGCTAGCTACAATAATTTGGTGAGTTCTGATTTGGTCAAGAAGCTTGGCTTGACCACATGCCCACACCCATGTCCATACCATATTCAGTGGCTAAATGATTTTGGTAAAGCAAAGGTAACACAAACTTGTAGAGTTTCATTTTCCACTGATTCTTATGCTGATTCTGTTGATTGTGATGTGGTACCTATGCAAGCTTGTTCACTTTTATTGGGTCATCCTTGGGAACATGATAATGATGCTACACACCATGGTAGAAGTAATAAATACACTTTTGTGCATAAAGGAAAGAAAATTACTTTGGTACCTTTGACCCCTGCTCAAATTGTACAAGCTGATAGAGAACGCGCTGCTAGTTTGAATGATGTTCAATCTGAAAATCAGCAAGTTGCTAATTCTATTTTCCCACCTAAAAAGGATAAGTCTACATCTATTTCTAAGGCCGAGGGGATTAAATTGAAGGGTGGTGTTATGCTTGCAACAAAATGTGACTTTGCTGAAATTTCTGATGATGATATTTGCTATGCTTTGGTATGCAAACAAGCTATGTTTTTGCTTGATGATATTGTTCATTTGGTACCTCCTGCTATCACTAATCTTTTGCAAGAGTATGAGGACATTTTTCTAGCTAAGATACCCCTGGGGCTGCCACCTATGAGAGGGATAGAGCATCAAATCGATTTAATTCCAGGAGCAACCTTGCCCAACCGTGCTGCCTATTGAACCAATCCCAAGGAGACTAAGGAAATTCAGTGGCAAGTCCAAGACCTATTGGACCGTGGGTATGTACATGAAAGCCTTAGTCCTTGTGCTATTCATGTACTTTTGGTTCCTAAGAAAGATGGAACTTGGCGTATGTGTGTTGATTGTAGAGCCATCAATAATATTACTATTTGGTATCGTCATCCTATTCCTAGGCTAGACGACATGCTAGATGAGTTGTGTGGTTCTATAATTTTCACTAAGATTGACTTGCGAAGTGGCTACCACCAAATTAGAATGAAACTTGGAGATGAATGGAAAACTGCATTTAAAACCAAATTCGGGTTGTATGAGTGGTTAGTAATGCCTTTTGGTTTGACAAATGCACCTAGCACTTTCATGCGCTTAATGAATGAGGTTTTAAGAGCTTTTATTGGACATTTTGTGGTAGTTTACTTTGATGATATATTGATTTACAGCAAGTCTTTTGATGAACATATGGATCACTTGCGTGCTATTTTTAATGCCTTACGTGATGCACGTCTCTTTGGTAACCTTGAGAAGTGCATCTTTTGCATGGATCGAGTTTCTTTTCTTGGCTATGTTGTAACTCCACAAGGAATTGAGGTGGATGAGATGAAAATTGAAGCCATAAAGAGCTGGCCGGTTCCCCAAACTGTCACACAGGTGAGGAGTTTTCTTGGTCTTGTAGGATTCTACCACCACTTCATTAAAGATTTTAGCACCATTGCTGCCCTATTGCATGAGTTGACGAAGAAAGGAGTGGTGTTTCATTGGGGAGAGGCACAAGAGGAGTCCTTTGACACTTTGAAGGACAAGCTTACACACGCACCATTGCTGCAACTTCCAAATTTTGGTAAGACTTTTGAGCTCGAATGTGATGCTAGTGGAGTTGGCATTGGTGGTGTTTTGATGCAAGATGGTAAACCAGTTGCTTACTTTAGTGAAAAATTGCATGGTCCTGTTCTTAATTATTCCACGTATGATAAAGAATTGTATACACTTGTTCGTTCTTTAGAGAGGGTCATGAAGGACTTAGAGGGAGTGGTGGAGGTGATGATGACCAGCAAGGACGTCCAACACAAACCGAAGGCCCAGTCCAACAAGAATTCGAGTCTGCCTCGGCCTCCTGGACCAGTCTGCCTTAAACTGGTCACCTAGGACACATCTGGACTCCGTATTCGATGATCCACATATGTATGGAAATGTAATTTGATAAGGAAGCCAATCCAAGTGGTTTCACATCAAAAGCTGTTCGAAATCAATGGGAATCGTCGAAACAAGTCAGCGTCCAGAGTCTGCTAGGGTGTTGCGACACCGTCTTTTGGTCCGTTGGACCATGTATCGAGTTTGGGCCCATTAGGGGCGTGTCCAGGGGTCTTGCATGACCCTAGAGTCTTCATAAACATCCACTGCCCCTCCATTAGGGTTTGAGTTTTGCTTAGATTATTCTGTTAAGAACAGTTTTGCTGTTCATCGGTTTGTGAGACCCTAACTTCGTGAGACAATCTTTCATCTGCAATTTGGTTGTGTTCTTTCTTGTTCTTGCTTGTGTTCTTCATTGCACAGGCAAGGATTAGCCTTCTTGGTGAGGTCAGCCTGGTCCGTGACTTGGTTGATAACCAGAGGAGCTATGGTGCTAAGATTGCAGGGTTCGATCTTTTGATCTAAAGCCAGATCAGTGTGTCATTCTCTGCCACAATGATAGTTATCATCACCTGACGGAAGATCGGGATCCCCATCTCCATTAAGTGGTATCAGAGCATATGACCACAGCTCCTCTGGTTATCAACCAGGTCACAGACTAGGTTGACCTCGCCAAGAAGGCTAATCCCTGCCTGCACAACGAAGAACACAAGCAAGAACAAGAAAGAACGCAACCAAATTGCAGATGAATGATTATCTCACGAAGTTGGGGTCTCACAAACCGATGAACGACGAAACTGTTCTTGACATAATAATCTAAGCAAAATCCCAAAACCTAATGATGTCAGTGGTGTATGATTATAAAGGTCTTAGGGTCGTCGTCTACCCTAGACGCGCCCCCTAATGGGCCCAAACATGATACACGGTCCAACAGACCAAAAGAAGGTGTCGTAGCACCCTGGCAGATTCTGGATGCTGACTTGTTTTGATGATTCCTATTGATTCCGAAGAGCTTTTGATGTGAAACCACTTAGATTGGCTTCCTTATCAAATTATCTTTCCATCCATATGTGGATCATTGAAAACGGAGTCCGGATGCGTCCTAGGTGACTAGTTTAAAGAAGACTGGTTGTGGAGGCCTAGGCAGACTCGAACTTGAGTTGCTTTGGGCCTCCACCTCGGGGACTCGAACCGAATTAGCCTCGGGCCTCCTTCTTGACTTGTACACCCTTGCTGGCCTCCTTCCCCTCCATCCCATGCACCAAACATGATCATATGCATGGGTGTCATGTCCTCATCAGGTGTGGTGGTCATGATGATCAAGTGCTTGGACTTGGAAAAGAAGAAAGAGAAAAATAAAAAGCTCAAGGCAAAGGTGAAATTTGATAGGAGCTTTTTGGTTTGGTGATCGAGACACTTAGCGAGTGTGATCACATTAGGATTGATAGCCATACTATTAAGAGGGGTGAAACTCATATCAAAATGCAGTTATCAAAGTGCCACTAGATGGTCTAACTCATTGCATATGCATTTAGGATCTAGTGGTGTGCTAACACCCTTGAAAATGTTTGTGAAAATATGCTAACACATGTGCACAAGGTGATACACTTGGTGGTTGGCACATTTGATCAAGGGTGGTAAAGTTTGGGGTCAAAAGGAGAAGTCTCGTAGTGACTGGACTTTGCCTTGGGTCAGTGGCATGCTGAGAAGGCCACCTTCAATCTCATGATTGGATGCTAAGAAGAAAGTGGGACTAGACATGAAGGGGGTGCGTCCGGTCACTTGGTGATGTACGTTGACGCAAGCAATAGGGAGAGGTAGAGTTGACCTGACTCACTAGCGCGTCTGGTCATGTGTGATCTGATGTGTCTGGTCATGATTTTTTGCCTCTGGATGATCTCTAGACTCGAACTCTTGCTGCACAGAAGAATGGAGCGGTGTGTCTGGTCTTGACATGGCCGTGGCATGCGCATGAGCGATCGGAGGGTCCATTCTGCATGGCGTGCATCCAGTCGTCACTTAAGTGGCGGGCGAGCAGCTACTAGCCCTTAAGATCGTGTGGCTAACATTTGAAGGATGGGCGACGTGGCAGCCATTCGTTGATCGAACACTGGCTAGGTGCATCTGATCATTTTGATTGACATGTTCGGTCAGCGCAAGAGTGTGCAGTGAGGAGTCCAACGACTCTATTTCGTGGTGGCTCCTATTTAAGCCCCATGGCTAGTACAAGCTCACTCTCTTGACCATTTGCATTGACATAGCAACCTTGTGAGGTTAGCCAAAGCCATCCCACTCATCTCCATCATTGATTCAACATCTTTGTGATTGGGAGAGAATCCAAGTGCATTGCTTGAGTGATTGCATCTAGAGGCACTTGGTGTTCATGTTTCACCATGGGATTCACTTGTTTCTCTTAGTGGTTGCCGCCACCTAGATAGCTTGGAGCAGCAAGGATCATCAAGCTGAGGAAGGTGCTTATCACCGGCTCTGATCGTGGTGATTGTGAGGGGTTCTTGACCTTTTCCCGGTGGAGAGCCAAAATGTACTCTAGTGGATTGCTCATGGCTTGTGTGATCCTCATCTTGTGTTGGTTGTGTGGCACCCAGTTGTGGGTTTGGCGTGTGATGCCAATTAGCGCGTGAACCTCCAAGTGAGTAAATCACTACAACAAGGACTAGCTTGCCAGCAAGCAAGTGAACCTTGGTAAAAAATATTGTGTCATCATTGTCCAAGGATTTCTTGATTGATTGTGATTGATTGGCACCATCATATTATGATTGGCTCTATCCTCGATATGGTAGTATAATCATCACATCCTCTCTCTTGTATTACATACCTAGTGTGTAAGCTAAGCTCTTTAGTGTAATTAGGTTTGAGAGCTAGCTTGTGTCAGAACTAGTGGTTAGTGAGGCTCTTTAGTTAGTCTTTGAGAGCTCACTAACTTAGTGCAATGACATAGCCATTGTGTGGATAGAGACTATAACAACTAGAATTATGGTTGGTGGCTTGCATTTTTAGTAGGCTAGCGCAACACTCGCTTCGCCGTCTATTTGACTAACCACATTGCTTAAGTGTTGTTGTAGAATTTTTTATAGGCTATTCACCCCTCTAGCCATTAGGACCTTTCAAGTGGTATCGGAGCCGTGGTCACCGTGATTTGAGGCTTAACAACCTTCGGTGTCAAAATGGCTCAAATCAACAACACCAAGAAGCCACCTCAATTTGATAGCACAAATTATCCATATTGGAAGTCTAAAATGACCCCACACATCAAGTCAATCAATAGAAAGGTGTGGAAGGTGGTGGAGACAAAAATTGAGATAGCTGATCTAGAGAATCCCACCATGGCCGAAGAAGTGCTACTCCAAAATAATGATACTGCTCTTAGTGCTATTTATGATGCTATTGATGAGAGAACATTTAAGTAAATCAAGAACATTGAGATGGCTCATGAGGCTTGGAAGAAGTTGGAAGAATCATTTGAGGGCACCAAGGCAATAAATGGTGCAAAGGCATACATTCTCAAGGAGAAATTTGCTAGCTTCAAGATAAAGGAAGATGAGAGTGTGCTAGACATGTTCCATTGGATGGAAGTGCTTGTCAATGATCTCAAAGCACTTGGTGAGAAGGTGGAGGACAAGGACTTCTCTCATAAGTTCTTGAGATGCTTACCCACAAGATTTGTCATGTCGGTCACCATGCTAGTGAAGACCGGTTCAGACACAATGACACCAAACCAAATCTTGGGAGATATCATGACCGATGATGCTTATAGCGATGATGATGAGAAGGACAAGAAGAAAAAGAAAGAGAAGAAGAATAAAATGATCATCAAGAAGAAGAAGAAGAAGAAGAAGAAGAAGAAGAAGAAGAAGAAGAAGAAGGGTGATTCATATGTGGTCACTTGGGATAGTGATGCTTCCTTAAGTGATGATGATGATAGTGATGATGACAAGACCACCAAGAAGAAGGCTCTTGCAAGCATTGCTATCAACGAGAAGCCTTCTCTCTTCGACACTTGAAAGCTCTAGTTTGGTTTTGGTTAATTAATGAAACCCTAAGTGCTAACCTAGTTTATCAAGATGATTATGAGATAGGTAGCACTACTCCAAGTGATGAAGCAATGGCGAAGATCATGACAATGGTGATGGCATGGTGATGGTCAAATGCTTAAACTTGGAAAAGAAGAAAGAGAAAAACAAAAGGCTCAAGGCAAAGGTATAAAATATAGGAGCCATTTTGTTTTAGTGATCAAGACACTTAGTGAGTGTGATCACATTTAGGATTGATAGCCGTACTATTAAGAGGGGTGAAACTCATATCAGAATGCGGTTATCAAAGTGCCACTAGATGCTCTAACTCATTGCATATGCATTTAGGATCTAGTGGAGTGCTAACACCCTTGAAAATGTTTGTGAAAATACGCTAACACATGTGCACAAGGTGATACACTTGGTGGTTGGCACATTTGATCAAGGGTAGTGAAGTTTAGGTGTAGGGGCAAGAAACTCCACCAGTAGAGTGTCCACCCATAGAGTGTGGACAGTCTGACGGTGCCACCGGCACCCTAGACAAAAAATTGGAGGTCACTGTGAGTGATCGGACACTGATCTTGGGTGGACCGATGCGTCTGGTCAGGTGTGGCAGAGAGGTCGCTAGTTTCGGTGTTGCACCGGACGCTGGACCTAAGATGCACCGGACGCTGGTTTCTGCGTCCGATCAAACTGACATGGCAACACAGTGACTAGGGTTTAGCACCGGACGCTGGTCTGTGTTCGGTCAAGGTGGACCGGACGTGTCCGATCGAAGAAAACTGGATTTGGACCCTTACTGTAAACGACCGGACACTGGTGGTTCAGGGTCCGGTCAGTTTTGCTGGAGCGTCTGGTCAGTTAATAGCTATTGTGATCTAGCGGCTCAAGTTTAACTTAGAATGACACATGGCTTACATCTGTGGACCGGACGCTGTGTCCAGGGCCCGGTCAGTATGACCGGAGCGTCCGGTCAGAGCGCGTTTTGCCCAGTGAAGGGGTACAATGGCTCTATTTTGTGGGGGGCTTCTATTTAAGCCCCATGGCCAGTTCAAGCTCATGGTCTTGTACATTTTCATTGACATAGCAACCTTGTGAGCTTAGCCAAATTCCTCCCACTCATCTCCATCATTGATTCATCATCTTTGTGAGATTGGGAGAGAATCCAAGTGCATTGCTTGAGTGATTGCATCTAGAGGCACTTGGTATTCGTGTTGCGCTGTGGATTTTGCTTGTTACTCTTGGTGGTTGCCACCACCTAGATGGCTCAGTGCAGCGGTGGAGGATCGGCACGAGTTGGTGATTGTTCGTGGCCGTCTCCGGTGATTGTGAGGGGAGTTGTAGCTTCCTCGGTGGAGCGCCGAAAGGTAACTCTAGTAAATTGCTCGTGTCATTGAGTTACCTCACTTATGGGTCGGTTCTTGCGGTGTCCAATCGTGTGGACAAGGTTTGTGAAACACCTCTTAGTCACCGAACCACCAAGTGTTGGTCGACACAATGGGGACGTAGCGTGTTGGCAAGCACGTGAACCTCAGGAGAAAATCAATTGTCTCTTGTCTTTGGCATTCCCCCGGTGATTGGCTATATATTCTTCTTGTGATTGGTTCATCCCCTACACGTCGGTATAATCACCCTACTCACTTATTTACCTTCTTGCAAACTAGTTGATAGAAGCTCTTTAGTGTAATTAGAATTGAGAGCTTGCATTATTATTTACATTCATCTAGTTGAGCTCTTTAGAGTAGCAAGATTGAGAGCTCTTAGTGAGTAATTACATTGGAAGTTGTGTGCCTAAGTAATCATTGCAACTAGAATTGTTGGATAGGTGGCTTGCAACCCTTGTAGAGCTAGAGCAAGTTTGCATTACGCTATTTGTCATACTAATCAAATTACTCTAGTTGATTTGTAGATTTTTAAATAGGCTATTCACTCCCCTCTAGCCATATTAGGACCTTTCAAGTGGTATCGGAGCTGTGGTCACCGTTTGATTGAAGGCTTAACAACCGCGGTGTCAAATTATGGCTCAAGTTGTGTTCAACCATGTGGGGGGCAAACCACCGTTCTTTGATGGCCCATGCTATGATTATTGGAAGAGAAAGATGAGGATGTATCTTGGTCCAATTAATGATCAAGTATGGGAAGTGACCGAGAATGACTATGCTATCATTGATCCCAATGATCCCACCAACCAAGATAAGATCAACAAGCAATGCAACACAATGGCTCTCAACACTATATACAATGCCATTGATTCCAAGGTGTTTGAGCAAATCAAGGATTGTGAAAGAGCAAATGAGGTGTGGAAAAGATTAGAAGAAACATATGAGGGCACACCGGCAGTGAAGAGTGCCAAGTTGTATATCCTCAAGGACAAATTGACAAGCTTCAAGATGAAGGAAGATGAGAGCATTCCGGAGATGTTCCATCGATTGCAAGTAATTGTCAATGACTTGAAGGCTTTGGGAGAGAAGATCAAGGATGATGATGTCTCTCATCGGTTCTTGATGTGCCTACCTCCAAGATTTGAGATGTTAAGATTGCTAATCATAAGAGGAGGATTGAAGGATATTACCCCCAATCAAGTACTAGGTGATGTCATGACACAAGAGACATACTATGTGAAAAGGGAGGGGGATGACAAGGATGACAAGAAGGAAGAAGAAGACAAGAAGAAGAAAAGCATAGCATTCAAGGCTAGCTCATCATCATCAAAGAACAAGGGCAAGTCCAAGAAAGAATCAAGTGATGATAATCTTAGTGATATTGATGATGAAGCTATGGCTCTCTTTGTGCGCAAGATGGGCAAGTTCATGAAGAAGAAGGGCTATGGTGCAAGAAAGAGAAGAGATCACACCAAGAAGAAAGAGTATGTGAGAAGATGCTACAATTGCAAAAGCCCCGATCATGTAGTAGCAAATTGTCCATACAATAGTGACAATGATGAGGATGAGTAGAAGAAGCACAAGGAGGATAAGAAAGAAAAGAAGGAGAAGAAGGAGAAGAGAATGACCTTCCAAAAGAAGAAGAAGGGTGGATGCTATATGGTCACATGGGATAGTGATGGCTCTTCGGATAGTGATAGCTCTAGTGATGATGACAAGAAATCTATCAAGAGAGCACTAGCAAGCATCGCCATCAACAACAAGCCCTCCATCTTCGACACTCCATCGACGTGCCTTATGGCAAAACCTACCTAGGTAAAATATGATGTGAGTGATGATGATGAATGTGAAAGTGATGCTTGTAGGAGTGATGATGATGATGATGAGGAGTACTCCAAGGAGGAGCTCATGGACATGTGTGAGCAAGTGCATACTTGCTTTGAGATGAAGAGAAAGGAGTGCAAGGAATTGAACAAGAAAGTCAAAATTCTTGAGCAATCCCTTGATGAGTTCAATGCCACTCATGAGAGGCTAATGGAAGCCCATGAGAAGCTTGGTAAAGCTCACTCTAAGCTTGAAAAGGCTCACTCCTCTCTCATTGAGCAAGTCAAGAAGGAGCAAGTGATAGTAACATGTGATGTGGGACTAACATGTGATCTTATTGATGAATCTTTTCGTGAACACATTATTGTTGCTTCCACTAACACTTCTTGTAGCACAACCATTACTACTCCACATATGAATGATACATCACTAATGGTGAAAAATGAGAACCTCAAGAAGGAGGTGAATGAGCTCACTCATGCCTTAGGCAATGCCTATGGTGGAGAAGCCCACTTGCTAAAATGCTTGGGTAGCCAAAGATTTTCTCTCAACAAAGAGGGATTAGACTATACCCCCAAGAAAGGCAAGGCGGCCTTTATCACTCCCAAAGCTAGCTTTGTGAAGGGCAATGGTCGGTTTTGTAATAGATAAAAGCAAGTTGGGCATATAGAGCAAAATTGCAAGACTAACAAGAACAAGCTACCTATTGTATCCTCAATCAAGTTTGATTCTTGTTACATGCTTTATAAGGGTGCCAATGGTGTGAAGGCTAAGTTCATTGGTACACCAATTGTGGGCCCAAAGAAGAAGGCCATTTGGGTACCAAAGACCTTGGTGACTAACCTACAAGGACCCAAGCAAGTTTGGGTACCTAAAAAGAATTAATCTTCTTTTGTAGGTAAATTATAAAGCCGGAGGAAGGCATTGGGTGCTTGATAGTGGGTGCACACAACACATGACCGGTGATTCAAGAATGTTCAATTCAAAGCAAGAGCAATGTGATTGATAGTATAACATTTGGTGACAATGGCAAAGGCAAGGTCAAAGGGCTTAGTAAGATTGGAATATCCAATGATTTGGGCATTTCCAATGTGCTACTAATAGAGAGCTTGAACTTCAACCTATTGTCGGTAGCTCAATTGTGTGATCTTGGTTTCAAGTGCATATTTAGTGTGGATGATGTAGAGATCATAAGTGTAGATGGCTCTAACTTGATATTCAAAGGATTTAGATATGAGAATCTATATTAAGTTGATTTCAATGCTAGAGAAGCTCAATTGTCAACATATTTGATCACTAAGTCTAGCATGGGTTGGTTATGGCATAGAAGGCTTGGTCATGTTGGAATGAAACAATTGAATAAGTTGATTAAGCATGTCTTAGTTAGAGTCTTGAAAGATGTCACATTTGAGAAGGATAAGCTATGTAGTGCATGTCAAGCCAGAAAACAAGTTGGTAACACAGATCCAAAGAAGAGCATGATGAGCACATCCAAGGCATTTGAGTTGATGCACATGGACTTGTTTGGACCAACCACATACACTAGCATTGGTGGAAACAAATATGGATTTGTGATTATGGATGATTTCACTAGATACACATGGGTGTTCTTTCTTGGTGACAAGAGTGATGTGTTTGCAATATTCAAATCATTTGTCAAGGGCATTCATAATTAGTTTGAAACAACCATCAAGAAAGTTAGAAGTGACAATGGTAGAGAATTCAAGAACACTAGAATTGATGAGTTGTGTGATGAATTTGGAATTAGACATCAATTCTCGGCCAAGTACACTCCTCAATCAAATGGCTTAGTTGAAAGGAAGAATAGAACTTTGATTGACATGGCAAGATCAATGTTGAGTGAGTACAATGTGAGTCATTCATTTTGGTCCAAAGCAATCAACATGGCTTGATATTATAGCAACTGACTCTATTGTCACCCCATGATGGAGAAGACACCCTATGAGCTTTTGAATGGAAGAAAGCCCAACATAGCATACTTTTGGGTTTTTGGTTGTAAATGCTATATATTGAAGAAAGGCACTAGATTAAGCAAGTTTGAAAAGAAATATGATGAAGGTTTCTTGCTTGGTTACTCCACTACTAGCAAGGCTTATAGAGTTTGGAATTTGGCTAGTGGTACTCTTGAGGAGGTTCATGATATGGAATTTGATGAAACAAATGGTTCCCAAGAGGAAGATGAGAACCTAGATGATGTAAAAGGCACTCAATTGGTCAATGCAATGAAGAACATGGACATTGGTGAGTTAAGGCCTAGAGAGGTGATTGATATTGAAGATGACAAGAATCAAGTGCTCTCTAACTCAAATATGCAAACTAGTGGTTCTCATGATCAAATCCAAACAAGCACTAGTGATGGAAATATGCAAGATCAACAAATGGCTAGTTCATCATCTTTACCTAGTGATCAATCAAATGATAGCAATCAAGTGCAAGTGCTTCAACCAACCAATGTTGCAAGAGATCATCCATTGGATACTATCATTGGTGATATTTCAAGGGGAGTACAAACTAGATCAAGATTGGCATCATTTTGTGAGCACTTCTCATTTGTGTCATCCATTGAACCTAAGAAGATAGATGAAGCTTTGAAGGATGTTGATTGGATCAATGCTATGCATGAAGAGCTAAACAACTTCACAAGAAACCAAGTATGGGATTTAGTTGAGAGGCCTAAGGATCATAATGTGATTGGAACTAAGTGGGTCTTTCGGAACAAGCAAGATCAAGATGGGATAGTAATAAGGAACAAAGCAAGATTAGTGGCTCAAGGTTACACTCAAATTGAAGGTCTTGACTTTGGAGAAACATATGCCCTGGCTGCAAGATTGGAAGCAATTAGGATCTTGCTTGCTTATGCATGTGCCCATGACATCAAGTTGTATCAAATGGATGTGAAGAGTGCATTTCTCAATTGGTACATCAATGAGCTTGTGTATGTTAAGCAACCTCCCAGTTTTGAAGATGAAAAGAAACCCAACCATGTTTACAAGTTGAGAAAGGCTTTGTATGGATTGAAACAAGCACCAAGAGCATGGCATGAGAGATTGTGTGATTTCCTACTCTCTAAGGGATTCAAGATGGGAAAGGTTGACACCACTCTCTTCACCAAGAAGCTTGGGAATGACTTGTTTGCAATGCAAATCTATGTTGATGATATCATTTTTGGGTCAACAAATCAAGAATTTTGTGAGGAGTTTGGCAAGATGATGGCAAGTGAGTTTGAGATGTCTATGATTGGAGAACTTAGTTGCTTCCTTGGTCTTTAAATCAAGCAAATGAAGAATGGCACATTTGTGAGTCAAGGAAAGTATATCAAGGACATGCTCAAGAAGTTTGAAATGGATGAGAGTAAAGCTATTAGTACACCAATGGGGACAAGTGGAAGCTTGGATAGTGATGCTAGTGGTAACATGGTGGATCAAAAGATGTATCGGTCTATGATTGGAAGCCTACTCTATGTGACCGCATCAAGACCGGATATGATGTTTAGTGTATGCATGTGTGCTAGATTTCAAGCCTCACCAAGAGAAAGTCATTTGAAGGCAACTAAGAGAATATTGAGGTACTTGAAGCATACACAACATGTTGGATTATGGTATCCCAAAGGAGCAAGATTTGAGTTGATTGGATATTCGGACTCCGATTATGCGAGATGCAAAGTTGAGAGAAAGAGCACATCGGGCACATGTCAACTATTGGGAAGATCACTTGTATCTTGGTCATCAAAGAAGTAAAATAGTGTAGCACTTTCAACCGCCGAAGCGGAGTACATTTCGGCCGGTAGTTGTTGTGCTCAATTACTTTGGATGAAGGCTACCTTGAGTGACTTTGGAATCAAGTTCAAGCAAGTGCCATTACAATGTGACAATGAAAGTGCTGTAAAGCTCACCAACAACCCGGTTCAACACTCAAGAACAAAGCATATAGATGTCCGTCATCATTTCATAAGAGATCATCAACAAAAAGGGGACATTTGCATAAAGAGTGTGGGCACCGAAGATCAACTTGCTGATATATTCACCAAGCCACTTGATGAGAAGAGGTTTTGCAAGCTAAGGAATGAATTGAACATACTTGACTTCTCCAATATGTGTTGATGCACCCCCATTATATGACATGCCTCTCTTTCGAGCAATCCAAGGTAAAAGTTGATTGGCATGGCATACATCCTTGCTAAGGACATGATTAGTGCATCTAGACATATTTTACACTTGAATAGGCTCATTCATGAAAATCAAATGAATTTGATGCTTGTATGGTACCACTATTGCTTGAATGTTTGAAATGATCTAGTGGTAGCATATGACATGTTTGTGGGCTTGTAAACCTAGTGTTTGATTTAGAAAATGAGCTATAAGTGTTTAACTCAACATGGTAGAAGATAACCCTTATTTGGAGGTGTGAAGAAGCTTGTCCTTGGATCAAACCGAGTTAAATATCTTTTACAAGTAATCTAGATTGAACCAAATTGGGAAAATGATCCTCATTTCACATGGTCTCACCCCAACATATCTATAATTTGAGGCCACTTTTTGTGCAAATTGTTGACATTAATAATCCTACCCTATCTATACTTCAAGCCTTTGTGGTCATTGATGACAAAGGGGGAGAAATAGTATACAAAGATAGTGAAACAAAGGGGGAGAGATAATATATGACAAAAGAAGGGGATCAATTAAAATTTTGAGCATACAAATAGGGGGAGAGCTCATAAACTTGTATGGTGCATTTGAATGAGCATTACATATGTTTGCTTGCATGGCATAAGTTTTAATTTCAAATATCCATGCTTGTGTGGTGTATGCTAGTTGTAGGTTTGAATGTTGAAATGAAAAACTAGCATGCATAGGCTAAGTAACTAGACTTATGTTCATTCTATGGAAACTAGACCCTTGCATGCAATGTTGATCTCACGGGGTATTCTAGTTCTTGTATATGTCTAGTTACTAATGGTGCTAAGGATGGTATATTGGTGCACTCCAATTGGTATCACGCTTCAAAGGTCCATCTCTTATACCTTAGCTGTCATAGAACCAACCAATTTATAAGAATACAAGTACAATGGCAATCCGCAAGCGGTCACACTGTCATACTTGAACCCATATAAACCCGGTAGTCCGTTGAGTACCGTGACGGGTCTCAATAAATGATTTACAACAATCAAGATCGGACAGGATTCAACATACATGCCACATATTACATAAAGTTCATAGATACTTTTCATCATCAGAGTATGAATAAAAGTTATTACAAACCGAGTTTGATAAATAAAGCGGAAGCAAATAAGTTCGAAGATAAAGTTTCCAACATAGTTTGATACAGTGCCAAGCTAGATCACGGTCCACAAAAGCAAAGATAGGAATTACTAAAGAAGCCTACCCAAGGCTTACTCCTCATCCATAGTGAGATAGAAGCAACTCTTGCAATACCCATGATACACAGTGCCATCTGCAACAATGGGAAAATAAACCCTGAGTACGAGAAGGTACTCAGCTAGACTTACCCATCATGAACCAGAAATAAAATGACTCCAAGGATTATGCAAGGCTGTATAAGTGGACATAACTCGACAACAATTTTTGCGTAAAAGCAATTGAGTCATGGTACAGTTACTATTTCTTTATCAGGTTAACTATAACTATCCATTTCTAGATTAGCAACTATCCTATGCCAAACATGTGGTATATCATTTAGAAGCATACAATAGTAGCCATAGCAGGTGTTGTAATTTCATATTCATCCAAACCATCATGTTTCATAACACAGTTACTACGATGTTGGAGCTAGTCAAGTTTCTCACTATCCGGGAGAGACAGCGATTCGAATCGATTTCAACCAGCTAGGAATTTATTCCTAACACAAACCTAGGTCTACCAGCCACAATAGCCTTAGGTCACCTTTGGTACAACTCCGGTACATATTTCGTGGGTCCGTACAGCGCCGCACAATCTGGAACACCAGATGCCAGGATGCTCAGGCCAAGCCTGCCCTTAGGCTCAGTCTGATCGTTCCCCGGAAGGAGCGCACAACAGAACGATTCCTGGCCTAAGTTGAATTACTCGGCTTCGCGGTCGGAATGAGTTATCTGGCCAGCTAAGTGAGAGGCATGCATTCAATCTTGTCAGAAGTTCCAACAACGGTACGGTCCTTGATCGACACAGACGGGGATAGATCCACACCCAAGACCTCCATGTCTTGTTGCTTCTCTATCGACCTCCCGTCCGGTCTTGATTTACTTTTACCTCATGGTTCTGTTCCACGATGGCAGATATAGCCAACCGTGCTCCAATATCCACCTATATCTCGCAGGTGACAGGTCATCACCCGGCTTCTACCGGTCTAAGCATGGCTAAGCATTTATTCGATCCTGGACCTATACCGGTTAAAGGTGTAATATCTGGATAAGGAATGTACATGCATCAAGTGGTTTCATTCAACTCTTATAACCTAATGCATCAACCATAAATACGTAAGTAAACATTTGTAAATTACTGGGAGACTTATAATACTCCGGGGCTTGCCTCGCAGAAAGGAAGTAGGGCGGTGGTCAGGACACTCCGGAAGCTCTTCAGGGTTCTGCTCCACACCTTCGGGAGCTATGGCTTGCGGATCTTCTCTTTCCCACGTAGCATCTTGTTCACTATGATTGTTCCACACCACCTTATAGAACCTAATAATCTTACTCCTTGTCACTCTCTCCATCTCTTCTAATACTCGAATTGGCTTTTCTTCATAGGTCAAATCCGATTGAAGCTGCATGTTGGTGGGTGCAATAGCTTCTTCCGGTACTCGAAGACATTTCTTTAACTGAGAAACATGGAACACATCAAATATTGCACTCATCTCAGGTGGAAGTTGTAACTTATACGCAACCTTCCCTTTTTGTTCCAAAATTTTGTATGGCCCTACATATCTTGGTGAAAGCTTCTTTTTCATCCCAAATCTTTTCACACCTTTCATGGGTGATACTCTCAAGTATACATAGTCACCCACTTCAAAAGTTAGTGGTCTTCTTCTTCTGTCGGCATAACTCTTCTGTCTTGATTGAGCTGCCTTCATGTGTTGTTGGATGATACGGACTTGCTCTTTGGCTTCATTGACAAAATCAATACCAAAGTATCTCCTTTCACCAGGCTCAATCCAATTCAATGGAGTTCTGCACTTTCTGCCATACAAGGCTTCAAATGGAGCCATTTTGATACTCGCTTGATAACTGTTGTTATAGGAGAATTTAGCTAAAGGTAACCATTTCTCCCATGAACCTTTTGAAGATATAACACAAGCTCTAAGTAAATCTTCTAGGATTTGGTTCACTCGCTCTGTCTGTCCTAAAGTTTACAGATGATAAGCTGAACTTCTGATTAGCTTGGTTCCCAAAGCCTGGTGTAAGTGCTCCTAGAAATGAGCTATGAACTGTGGTCCTCGATCTGAGATTATGGTCCTAGGTACTCCATGCAGTCTCACAATCTGGGAAACATATAACTCAGAGTATTTCCCCACGTGATATGTTGTGTGAACTAGTACAAAATGTGCTGACTTGGTGAGACGATCAACAATAACCCATATTGAATCGTGACCTTGTGGCATCGTTGGAAGGCCTGTGATAAAGTCTATGCTAATTTCCTCCCATTTCCATCCTGGAATAGGCAATGGCTAAAGTAATCCAGCAGTTTTCATATGGACGGCTTTCACTCTACTGCAGTTATCACACCTAGCAACATAGGCTGCGATCTCTTTCTTCATCTTAGTCCACCAAAAATAGGTTCTTAGATCTTGATACATTTTACTACTACCCGGATGGATAGACAATTTGGATGAGTGAGCTTCTTCTAAAATTTGATTCCTTAGCTCATGGTCTTTTGGTACCACTAGTCGGTCCTCAAACCATAATACACCTCTTTTGTCCAATCTAAAATGTTTGGTTTCTTGCTCTTGCATTTTTCTCTTGATGTGACTTATTCCTACATCTGTCTGCTGTAGCTCTATGATTTTGCCCTCTAGTGAACAACTGATTGTGATATTGTGTAGTACAGCAGGATGTAACAAGTTGAATCCATCTTCCAACAATGCTTCCACAATGTTGCAATGGGACTTCCGACTAAGTGCATTGGCTACTACATTTGCTTTACCCGGATGGTAATGCACTTCTAAATTATAGTCCTTAATCAATTCTAACCATCTTCGTTGTCTCATGTTCAGTTCTGGCTAGGTAAAGATATACTTGAGGCTTTTGTGGTCAGTATAGATGTGACATACATTGCCCAACAAGTAATGTCTCCATATCTTTAATGCATGAACAACGGCTACAAGTTCCAAATCATGTGTAGGGTAGTTGACTTTATGTTTTCTCAATTGCCGAGAGGCATATGCAATTACTCTCCCTTCTTGCATAAGTACACATCCCAAACCTATTCCTAATGCATCACAAAATACATCAAACGACTTTTCAATGTCTGGTTGTGCTAACACAGGTGCTGTAGTCAACAAAGTTCTGAGGGTGTGAAAAGCTGCTTCACATTCTGGTGTCCATTGGTACTTCTCATCTTTCTGAAGTAGTCTGGTCATAGGCTTAGCTATCTTTGAGAAATCTAGAATAAACCAACGATAGTATCCTACTAACCCTAGAAAACTCTAAACTTCATGAACCAAAGTTGGGGCTTTCCAATCCATGACCTCTTGTACTTTGGATGGGTCTACTGAGATTCCATCTCTTGATAAAATGTGACCTAAGAAAGGTACTTTGCTCATCCAAAATTCACATTTGCTAAACTTGGCATATAGCTTATGCTCCCTCAGTCTGGATAGGACAATCCTCAGATGCTCCTCATGATCTGACTCATTTTCTGAATAAATCAATATGTCATCGATAAACATGACCACAAACTTATCAAGTTCGGGCATGAATACCGAGTTCATCAGGTACATGAAATAGGCTGGAGCATTTGTTAGTCTAAAAGACATAACCAAATACTCGTATAAGCCGTACCTAGTAGAGAAAGCAGTTTTAGGTATATCCTCCGGTCTGATCTTTATCTGATGGTAACCTGATCTCAAGTCAATTTTGGAGAATACCTTTGCCTTCGCTAGCTGATCGAATAAGATGTCTATGCGGGGCAACGGATATTTGTTCTTGATGGTCACAACATTGAGTGGTCTGTAATCTACACACATTCTCAGTGACTTATCCTTCTTTTTCACAAACAAGGCGGGACATCCCCACGGAGATGAGCTAGGTTGGATAAGACCCTTGTCCAATAGATCTTGCAATTGAACTTTAAGTTCCGCTAACTCATTGGGTGGCATTCTATAGGGCCTTCTGGATATAGGTGCGGTACCTGGCACTAATTCAATCTTAAATTCCACGTCCCTATCTGGTGGTAGACCTAGTAATTCTTCTGGGAATACATTCAGAAACTCACAAACCATGGGGATATCACATACTGTGGTGGTTTGGATAGCATAGGCTAAATGTTGGGGTTCGAAATCGTGGGAGAGTGAGACTAAAAAAGCATTCCCTCCTGTGGGTTCTCTCAACATAATAGTGTAGGTGCTTGTGTCAATAAGAGCACCATGATACTTCATCCAATTCATGCCTAAGATTACACTTATCGACAACCCCGGCAATATTATCAAATCTGTTGTGTACTCCCTCCCTTGTATCGAGATGAGTACATTTTTGACTATCTTTTTGGTAGTAACAGTTCCCCCTGCTGAACTTATGTTAAAACCCCCTTTGCTTACTTCTATTATTTCTTGATCATGTCTAGATGCAAATGCTTGACTCATAAATGAATGAGAAGCTCCTAAATCAAATAAAACAACAGCAGGATGCTTGTTGACGAGAAACATACCAGCTGTGACAACTTCTCCGGTGGGCACTTCCTCCACAGTGGTATAATGCACTTGTCCCTGATGTGCCCTGGCATTCGCCTGTCTCTGATTGTTCTGATTCTGGTTGCTATTCCTCTTGGGGTGGGGGCATTCCTTAGACCAATGACCCAGTTGGTTGCAGTTGAAACATGGTTGATTACTTCTGAATCCAGTGGAGCTATCTTGATTGCCATTTCCTTTTGGTAAGGCAATAGTGAACGCCTTACGGAATGGTTTCTGTGGCCTATTATTCTGAGCTTTCAGTGGTGGAGGCCTAAACTTGGGTGCATGTGGATGGAATTGTGGCCTAGCTGTGATAGGTGCTTTCGACTGGAAGGACCCGGATGCACCGGCATCATATGTCCTTTTGCGACCCTTAGCAACTGCATGCATGTTGTTGTGGTTTTCTTGGGTCAAGGCATCACTAATAAACTCATTGTACATGGCACATCGAGAATTTGCCATAGTCTTCATCAGTTTAGTACCCAAACCTCGCTTGAAACTCTCTATCTTTTTCTCTTCAGTATCCACGAAACTTGGAGCATATCTTGACAAGTTGTTTAATGCGTGCATATATTCTGTGAGTGACTTTGTCCCTTGAGTGAGCCTCATAAATTCAGCTGCTTTCATGTGCATCAGGCCCAGGGGAATATGGTGTCCCCTAAAAGCCAGCTTAAACTGTTCCTAGGTCACTCGCGCATTAGTAGGCAGGGATGACAGGAAATGTGTCCACCAGATCCCTGCTGGTCCTTGCAATTGATGAGAAGCATACTCTGCTTTCAGATGCTCCGTGACCCTTAGTAGACGGAATTTCTGCTCAATGGTATTCAGCTACTCATCGGCCTGCAGTGGTTCCTCAGCCACCTTGAAGATCGGAGGCTTCGTGTCCAGAAACTCCTTGAATGTACTGTGCTGATTTGGCTCGGCCCCTGGTTGATGTGGGTGGCCACAAGCAGTGTTTTGCGCGATAAGGCGCAAAGCTTCTTCCATTGTCCTCTGGCTACCCAGGAACTGGGTAAAGAACTCCTGAGCAGACGGCGGTGGTGGGGGTGGCAAGTCATCATGGTTGCCATCCTGGCTGCCCCTAGCTCCAGCATGGGTGCGCATCATCTGCGAATTTGCAACAATAAGCGATTATTGGTTGGTGTCAAGAGATTGCAGATGAATTAGGTACTCATGCCAAACTAAAATTACTGGAGAAAATTCTCAAAATCACAATAAAAATAGAGGCATAACACTTCATTCTCACAACATGACATCCCCAATTAGACCACTTATCGCGCTCATAACGCATGCAAATTTAAATCGTGATTACCGACAAAGGACTGGAATTGCATTGATGTTCATCCAAACGTGCGATTAATCAACATTACATGATAGTCTGGTTACTAATGCCAAATTCGAACTACAGGTCCATTACATGAATAAAGGTGATACATTAGTCCTTCCACTAAGTGCTAAGCGATCTAATCCTCATCATGATCACTATCGAGGTCAGACGTAGGATCATCTCCTTCCTTAGGTTCTACTTCTTCTTCAGGCTCCACTTCCTCTTCTCCTTCCTTGTACCCTTCTAGATCCATTTCTACGGCTCCAGGTGGGACATAAGGCTGGAGCTGATTGTTCAGTAGATGAACCTCTTCATGCAGATTATCGTTGTATTCTTCCACATTGGCCAGCTGCTGTCCCAGCTCAAACTGTCGAGCTCTTAGGACATCTTCCCTGGACCAAGCTGCATTTCGCTGGTGAGTTAACCGAGTCATCTCTTCAGTGAGCCTCTCAATCTCGGCATCGTGCTCCCTCTGAAGCTGACGTCGATCCTCGTGGGCATGACCAAGAGCACTAGACACACGTCTGAGGCTACCTTCAACTCCATCTAACACTCTCATCATTGCGAACATGGCGCTCATGGCAGGGTTATCACTGTTCTGCCCTTCTGCTGCACCAATCTCCAAGGGTCTTCCTCTTGCCTACTGCCATGAGTTAGTGGAGGGGTTGCCCCTCGGAAAAACTCCAACCAAAGCGGCTGCCAGCTCCTAAGGAAAACAATCCATTATATCTCTCAGGATCCCAAAGGCTGCCCTGGCAGCTGCTTCTTCAGTAGTCCTACCGGTTGACTCATAACACCAGCCTATCCACTCAGAATCATCACCTCGGGGATGAACAACGGCCTCCATAGTAACTAAGAGACCTTCTCCCAACCGCTCATTCGCCTAGAAGTAGCGAGGTTCCATTCCATTAGGATAGCCTACATAGTTGAGCACTCTCCATAAGAGTGTAGGCATCCCAAACTCTCCAAGGAACGTGTGATGTTGACGGTACGTGGAGCAAGCTGACGGCTAGGAGCTCTTCCTCCGGTGGACTTGCGAGCAGTCTGCTTGGTGCGTGCCATCTGCACCATTAACATGTACCCCTTGGTGAGACAATACCATAATGGATAAGAGTTACATAACCGAGTAAGAATTTTATAAAGGGAGGAACAATGTAATTATGTGAATGGTAATTTAACATGATGCATGCTTGTGCTGTACGTCCTCACAAACTTATGAAAAATTTGTTTCTAACGGTAGACACGGTGGCATACATACGTTCTCTCATAAATAGCGTAACTAATCGAGCTACACGTTTCGTTGTTAGTGTACCTGCATAAAATTTCATTTCAGCCCTAAACCCATAATGAAATATGTAGAATGTAATTGTAAATACTTTCATATATGTATACCCATACATATACTTCCGTATCAATCTATCCGACAATAATTTAAACCCATAATTAAATACGTACCATATACACATGTAAGCATGCATACATAGCCATACCAAAGCTAACTCTTCCTGACAGCACGCTCACATCTTGCGGTCATACACTCATCTTACCTTGGTGTAGAGGCATTTGATCCATACATTACCACTCAAGTGAATGGCATCCATACTATAGCACGCCGTATGGACGATGAAGTAAAACCCCCCATGTTAGTACTTAAATAGCCACCTAATAGTCCTTAATTTGGGCATAAGGAAAGTGATCATTGGCACACTTTAGATTTCAAATACCTATTATATAACTAATAGTTGCTAGAGAAGGGTTTTTGGAAAACAAAAACTTTTGTTTTAAATACACTTGTGACAAATAACGTTGAATCTTGCTCTAATACCAGCTGTCATAGAACCAACCAATTTATAAGAATACAAGTACAATGGCAATCCGCAAGCGGTCGCACTATCATACTTGAACCCATATAAACCCGGTAGTTCATCGAGTACTGCGACGGGTCTCAATAAACGATTTACAACAACCAAGATCGGACAGGATTCAACATACATGCCACATATTACATAAAGTTCACAGATACTTTTCATCATCAGAGTACGAATAAAAGTTATTACAAACTGAGTTTGATAAATAAAGCGGAAGCAAATAAGTTCGAAGATAAAGTTTCCAATATAGTTTGATATAGTGCCAAGCCAGATCACGGTCCACAAAAGCAAAGATAGGAATTACTAAAGAAGCCTGCCCAAGGCTTACTCCTCATCCACAGCAGGATAGAAGCAACTCTTGCAATACCCATGATACACAGTGCCTCTGCAACAATGGGAAAATAAACCCTGAGTACGAGAAGGTACTCAGCTAGACTTACCCGTCATGAACCAGAAATAAAATGACTCCAAGGATCATGCAAGGCTGTATAAGTGGACGTAACTCGACAACAATTTTTGTGTAAAAGCAATTGAGTCATGGTACATTTACTATTTCTTTATCAGGTTAACTATAACTATCCATTTCTAGATTAGCAACTATCCTGTGCTAAACATGTGGTATATCATTTAGAAGCATACAATAGTAGCCATAGCAGGTGTTGTAATTTCATATTCATCCAAACCATCATGTTTCATAACACAGTTACTATGATGTTGGAGCTAGTCAAGTTTCTCACTATCCGGGAGAGATGACGATTCGAATCGATTTCAACCAGCTGGGAATTTATTCCTAACACAAACCTAGGTCTACCAGCCACAATAGCCTTAGGTCACCTTTGGTACAACTCCGGTACACATTTCACGGGTCTGTACTGCGCTGCACAATCTGGAACACTAGATGCCAGGATGCTCAGGCCAAGCCTACCCTTGGGCTCAGTCTGATCGTTCCCCGGAAGGAGCGCACAACAGAACGATTCCTGGCCTGAGTTGAATTACTCGGCTTCGCGGTCGGAATGAGTTATCCGGCCAGCTAAGTGAGAGGCATGCGTTCAATCTTGTCAGAAGTTCCAACAATGGTACGGTCCTTGATCGACACAGACGGGGATAGATCCACACCCAAGACCTCCATGTCTTGTTGCTTCTCTATCGACCTCCTGTCCGGTCTTGATTTACTTTTACCTCATGGTTCTGTTCCATGATGGCAGATATAGCCAACCGTGCTCCGGTATCCACCTATATCTCGTAGGTGACAGGTCATCACCCGACTTCTACCGGTCTAAGCATGGCTAAGCATTTATTCGATCCTGGACCTATACCGGTTAAAGGTGTAATATCTGGACAAGGAATGTACATGCATCAAGTGGTTCCATTCAACTCTTATAACCTAATGCATCAACCATAAATACGTAAGTAAACATTTGTAAATTACTGGGAGACTTATAATGCTCCGGGGCTTGCCTCGCAGAAAGGAAGTAGGGTAGTGGTCAGGACACTCCGGAAGCTCTTCAGGGTTCTGCTCCACGCCTTCGGGAGCTATGGCTTGCGGATCCTCCTGCTGGTTCCCTTCCTCTGCTTCTTCGAATTCCAGCAACATGATCTCTTCCTCCGATCCTAGATGCATGAGTATGGCATAAGTATTACGAATGCATATATGTTAACAAGTGCATCATGTTTATTGAGTAGGTGCATATCTCTTCTCGATTATTACTTAACTACTTCTACAATGCATCGCATATGCCAGAAATAGTAGCTACTTGTTTCACTCATAACTGGAGTTCTACTAATCCAAAAATAGTGATCCTAGACTTTCTGGAAAGCTTATCAAATTCTCTACAACTTTGTTATTAACCATCTTTACAGTACACATCAGTTTCAACATGCAACTCATCAAACTCTAGAATCAGTCCAGAAACTATTTAATATGCAATATAAAGTAATAATACTTCTACTTCATGTAATCATTCAAAATTTGACAACATAGAATCTACCAACAGTTTAAGCATACCAAATACATTTAAGATAATATAATGGTGAAGCCCAAACTATTTATTTAATTGCCTTTATTATTTTATTTAGATATCTAGGTTAAATAATAAACATATATCAGATATACTTCATAAATTCTCAAAAAATTTACAGTGCCTTACTAATGCTATCAAAGGACTACTATTAAAATTTCATGTCATTTTACTAAGTAGAACATCCTATACAAAAATGACAAGGAAGCAAGGCTTGAAATAGCATAAACAGAAAACCCTATTGAAAAGTGTCAAGCAATAGATTTCCTATTTTTCTTAGCATCCATATACTACTAGGATTACCTCTAAAAATTTTCATGAATTTTGGATTCATAAATAAATTATAAAAATTTACACAAGGATTAACTATTCATAAAAGAAAAATCTACAACTATAAATCTACATATGCACTAGTCCTGAAATTTTTACTAGAGTTCATATATGCTAAGACTAGCTTACCACAAAAATTTCATAATTTTTAGAGCACAGGAACTCTAGATATAAAATAAACAAATTTGAATGCATTCAAAAGCACATTTCAAATCCCTATTTAAATCTCCAACAATTTCTTCTGTACAAGTCAAGAACATATTTTTCCTAAATGCTACACTTCCTAATGAACACTACAAAATTTATTTCACAAATTTAGGAGCTACCAAACTGAAGATACAAAAATCACAAATCACACTTGAATCTGGAATTTTTGAACTAGCCCTCAACACTGCTGTCGCTGACCGGTGGGACCTACATGTCAGTTGGACCCACATGTCATCGAGACAAAACAGAGCAGCGGCACTGCTGGGCACTGCGCGGCTATGGCGCGTCGACGGCGAGCTTCGCCGGCGGTGACATCTTCACCACACTTTCTACTCGACCTAGCGCATCTAATGAGCTAGTTGGCCGGCCCTATTGTCGACTCTAGAGATGACGGTGGCGGCCATGGCAGAGCGGCAGGGCTGGACTACGGTGGTACGCTGGTAGAGGCCACGGCGAGGCACAAAGGGGCACAGACGAGCATCCCTAAACTCAGGTGAACCTAACGTGCACGGCTACACAGTCTACGGTGGAGGGACGTGCCCCAGCCACGGTGACGGACTTGGCGGTGGAGCTCCGGTGAGCTTGCGCACGACGCTGGCGCTTACCGAATGCTGTCAGTGGGCATGGGAGGAGGCAGGGGGTTACTGGGGTGGCGATGGAGTGCTGCGGTGGTGATGGAGTGGCTAGGCACGAGCTTGTGCACGGTTGTGGCGACGGTGGAGCTGCGGGAGCTCGGCTGCTACTGCGGCGAGGAAGAGAGGCCGGAAAAAGCGAAAAGAGGGCGCGGGACGGCTCGGGCAGGCGCTGGCGGGGTTAAGGCCGCGCCCAGGCGCGTCGTGGCCTGCGCGATCAGGGCATTGGCGATGCGCGACCGTCATCGCGGACACGCGGCGCGCGTTCTCTGCTGGTGGTCGGCCACTGACAACGTCGATCAATTCGTTTTAGTGAACCACACCGAGCCTGACGATGGGTTTTCACGTCGAACAAACTCTTAATCCATGGACTTCTAGCCAAAACTTCCTAAACCGAAATTGTAGACCTATGTACCAGCTACAATACTTGTTCAAAGCACTTGTTCTAATTCACAATAGAAACAGAGAAAAATCATGCTCAAGGTTGGCTTGTCAGGCTGTCAGTGTTCATGACTTAGCAAAATTTGCTAAGTGTTGAAATGGTTGATTTCTCTGATTTTTGAAATCCAAATTCACACATGTTAGGAGCTGAATCAGTCAAAGACCCAAAAATAAAAGTTGTTCCTTATGTCAAACACTACAACTTTGCTTTAGTGAACTCCTCCATGCACGGTCTCTAGCACCTAGTTCAACTTTAGTCAAACATGTCACTTTGAAATTATGATACATACTCAAACCATGACTAAATGACCAAATTATCCCTAGCCCTAAATACCAAAGTTGTTCATAATGATATCCTAAGCATGTTTAAGCAATTTGCAAGGTCATTCAATCATTTTATGTAGTAGTCACTCATAGAGCTAGTTAGGGCAGTCACATGAAACATGCCTTAAAGGCTTGATTAAGGAAAGTGACTTTCATGAACAATGTTCTAATTGCTAACCCAAGTGTGGTTACATGTTTTTGTGACTCACTTCTACCAAGTATATGTTTTCATTCATGATCATTTGCAGATACACATGGAGACATGAAATAACGAGAAAGGTTGCATATGATAATGAAACATGCGATAACAAGCAAATGTTGCAGATGTTTCAATCAAATGTTTCAATTGTAAATGCTTGTTTATGAATGCATGATGATCATGCTCATGTTATGCAAGTCAAGTTATGCAAGGCTAACCCCCGAGGTGTTACATTAGCATCATTTGGTAGAAATTGACTCCTATATTTCCTATCTAATCATATGTGCAAGCTATAATCCAAACTCTTAGCACATATATAGGGGGAGCAATTGCTATCATATGGAGTTCATAAAACTTGTCCATATCCTTTACACATGGTAAATATGCTTGGGCAAGCAACATGGATTCAAATGAACTTTAATTCATATCTTTGTATAAGGGTTGTCATCAATTACCAAAAAGGGGGAGATTGAAAGCTCTAGTTTGGTTTTGGTTAATTGATGAAACCCTAAGTGCTAACCTAGTTTATCAAGATGATTATGAGATAGGTAGCACTACTCCAAGTGATGAAGCAATGGCGAAGATCATGACAATGGTGATGGCATGGTGATGGTCAAATGCTTAAACTTGGAAAAGAAGAAAGAGAAAAACAAAAGGCTCGAGGCAAAGGTATAAAATATAGGAGCCATTTTATTTTAGTGATCAAGACACTTAGTGAGTGTGATCACATTTAGGATTGATAGCCGTACTATTAAGAGGGGTGAAACTCGTATCGGAATGTGGTTATCAAAGTGCCACTAGATGCTCTAACTCATTGCATATGCATTTAGGATCTAGTGGAGTGCTAACACCCTTGAAAATGTTTGTGAAATACGCTAACAGATGTGCACAAGGTGATACACTTGGTGGTTGGCACATTTGATCAAGGGTAGTGAAGTTTAGGTGCAAGGGCAAGAAACTCCACCGGCGGAGTGTCCACCCATAGAGTGCGGACAGTCTGACGGTGCCACTAGCACCCTAGACAAAAAATTAGAGGTCACTGTGAGTGACCGGACACTGATCTTGGGTGGACCAGCGCGTCCGGTCAGGTGTGGCAGAGAGGTCGCTAGTTTTGGTGTTGCACCGAACGCTGGACCTGAGATGCACCGGACGCTGGTTTCTGTGTCTGGTCAAACTAACATGGCAACACAGTGGCTAGGGTTTAGCACCGAACGCTGGTCTATGTCCGATCAAGGTGGACCGGACACGTCCGATCAAAGAAAACCGAATTTGGACCCTTACTGTAAACGACCGGACACTGGTGGTTTAGGATCCGGTTAGTTTTGCTGGAGCGTTCGGTCAGTTAATAGCCGTTGTGATCTGGTGGCTCAAGTTTAACTCAGAATGACACGTGGCTTACATCTGTGGACCGGACGCTATGTCCAGGGTCCGGTCAGTATGACCGAAGCGTCTGGTTAGAGCGTGTTTTGCCCAGTGAAGGGGTACAACGACTCTATTTTGTGGGGGCTTCTATTTAAGCCCCATGGCCGGTTCCAGCTCATGCTCTTGCACATTTTCATTGACATAGCAACCTTGTGAGCTTAGCCAAAGTCCTCCCACTCATCTTCATCATTGGTTCATCATCTTTGTGATATTGGGAGAGAATCCAAGTGCATTGCTTGAGTGATTGCATCTAGAGGCACTTGGTATTCGTGTTGCGCTACGGATTTCACTTGTTACTCTTAGTGGTTGCCACCACCTAGATGGCTTGGTGCAGCGGTGGAGGATCGGCACGAGTTGGTGATTGTTCGTAGCCATCTCCGGTGATTGTGAGGGGAGTTGTACCTTCCCCGGCAGAGCGCCAAAAGGTAACTCTAGTAAATTACTCGTGTCATTGAGTTACCTCACTTGTGGGTCGGTTCTTGCGGTGTCCAATCATGTGGACAAGGTTTGTGAAACACCTCTTAGCCACCGAACCACCAAGTGTTGGTCGACACAACGGGGACGTAGCGTGTTGGCAAACACGTGAACCTTGGGGGAAAATCGATTGTCTCTTGTCTTTGGCATTCTCCCGGTGATTGGCTATATATTCTTCTTGTGATTGGTTCATCCCCTACACGTCGGTATAATCACCCTACTCACTTATTTACATTCTTGCAAACTAGTTGATACAAGCTCTTTAGTGTAATTAGAATTGAGAGCTTGCTTTATTATTTACATTCATCTAGTTGAGCTCTTTAGAGTAGCAAGATTGAGAGCTCTTAGTGAGTAATTACATTGGAAGTTGTGTGCCTAAGTAATCATTGCAACTAGAATTATTGGATAGGTGGCTTGCAACCCTTGTAGAGCTAGAGCAAGTTTGCATTACGCTATTTGTCATACTAATCAAATTGCTCTAGTTGATTTGTAGATTTTTAAATAGACTATTCACCCCCCTCTAGCCATATTAGGACCTTTCAACACTCCATCATGCTTTATGGCTAAGGCCACTAAGGTACAAACTTATGATGATGGATGTGATGAGAACATGATAATGAAAGTGAAAGTGACAATGATGATGAACCCAGTGAAGATGAACTAATTGACATGTTAGAAGATGCTAAAGAACATTTTGACATTAAGAGAAGATAATGCAAAGACTTGCGCAAGGAACTAAAAGCCCTTAAGCAAGCCTTTGATGGGCTCAATGCATCTCATGAGAGGCTAGAGAAAGCCCATGAGAAGCTTGGCAAGGCTCATAAGAAGCTTGAGAAAGCTCATTCCTCTCTACTTAATGAGCAAAATAAAAAGGAGCATGTTGTAACATGTGACAAAGGGCTAACTTGTGATATAAATGATGAACCATTCTATAAGCCTATCATTGTTGCTCCCACTAACCATTCTTGTAGCACATCCACTTCTACCTCATCTAGTAGTGATGGTTTATCTTATGATGCCTCACTAATGGTTGAGAATGAGACTCTCAAGAAGGAGGTCAATGAGCTCACTCGCACCTTAGGCAAAGCCTATGGTGGTGAGGACCGCTTGCTTATGTGCTTGGATAGCCAAAGAGCTTCTCTCTACAAAGAGGGATTGGGCTATACCCCCAAGAAAGACAAGGCAGCCTTTGCTCCTCACAAGACTAGTTTTGTGAAGAACAATGGTCGGTTTTGCACTAGTTGCAAGCAAGTTGGTCATGTAGAGCAAAAGTGCATGAACAAGAAGTCTCAAGCCAATGTATCCTCTATTAAGCTTGATTCTTTCTATGTACTTACCAAGGGTGCAAATGGTGTGAAGGCTAAGTTCATTGGTGCACCATGGATGAGCTTAAGGAAGAATGCCATTTGGGTGCCAAAGAGCTTGGTCACTAACCTTGAAGGACCCAAGCAAGTTTGGGCACCTAAAAAGAATTGATCTTCTTTTATAGGTCAATTATAAAGCCAGAGGAAGGCATTGGATTCTTGATAGTGGGTGCACTCAACACATGACTAGTGATGCAAGAATGTTCAACTCAATCTATACCAATGGAAATGATGGTTATGATAGTATCACATTTGATGACAATGGCAAAGGAAAGGTCAAAGGGCTTGGTAAGATTGCAATATCCAATGACATGGGCATATGCAATGTGTTGCTAGTTGAGAGCTTGAACTTCAATTTGCTATCAGTGGCTCAATTGTGTTATCTTGGATTCAAATGCATATTTGGGGTAGATGATATAGAGATCATAAGTGTAGATGGCTATAACTTGATCTTCAAAGGCTTTAGATATGAGAATCTATACTTGGTTGATTTCATTGCTAGTGAAACTCAATTATCAACATGCTTGTTCACTAAGTCTAGTGTGGGTTGGTCATGGCATAGAATGCTTGGTCATGTTGGAATGAAACAATTGAATAGATTGGTTAAACATGACTTGGTTAGAGGCCTGAAAAATGTTGTGTTTGAGAAGGATAAGCTTTGTAGCTCTTGTCAAGCTGACAAACAAGTTGGAAACACAAATCCTAAGAAGAGCATAATGAGCACTAGCAAAGCACTTGCACATGGACTTGTTGGGGCCAACAAATTACATTAGCATTGGTGGAAACAAATATGGCTTTGTGATAGTGGATGACTGTACAAGATATACTTGGGTATTCATTTTAGTGGACAAGAGTGATGTGTTTGCAACCTTCAAATCATTTGTCAAAGGCATTCATAATAAATTTTAAGCAACCATCAAGAGAGTTAGAAGTGACAATGGTAGTGAGTTCAAGAACACTAGAATTGATGAGTTGTGTGATGACTTTGGAATTAGACATCAATTCTCAGCCATGTACACTCCATAATCCAATGGCCTTGTTGAGAGGAAGAATAGAACACTCATTGATATGGCAAGGTCTATTCTTAGCGAGTACAATGTGAGTCAATCCTTTTGGGCCAAAGAAATCAACATGGCTTGCTATTGTAGCAACCACCTCTATTAAACAAGCAAGAGCATTTCTCACTTGTTTCCTATCAACTTTCATACATTTAATTCATATTGCATGTGTCACCTTGATAGGGATTCCCTAGTATTGAACTTATACCTTGTCTCCTATGGGATATGCATTGGGTAGCTTTGCTAGTGCTCAATTAAACCATGATCTTGTAACTTGACTAATGGTATATGTAATAAACATTAAAACATGACTTTTAGCAACATGGAAACAGGGGGTTGGAGTGTTTAGCTACTTTCTAAATGCTTCATATTCCTCTCCCTAAGGACTTATCTGTAAGTGATCATTCAGGACTTATAGTACAGCTGTGAGGGCTACATGGCTCTGGCTTTAGCTCAGTATGAGGACCTTTTCTAGCTTGTTAGTGGTTACCTTCATTGGCATAAGAATGGCTTGATGAATCAGGTATAGGACAACCTCTACTCTTATGTGTATAGCCATGATGGAATTATGCCATTCGATAGGGGGGTTCCTACATCTATTTGCCGAGTGAATCTAATGGCCCTATTTTGTTAGATGAACCTTTGAAAGGTTTCATAGTGACCTCTGCCTGCTCACCTTGGAAGTATTTTGGGAGTAATTAACCCAGGCATATGGGTATCACGACTCATAGTGAAAGTGTATAACCTCTGTAGAGTGTAAAACTGGTATATTAGCCATGCTCACGGCCATGAGCGGCCTTGAAACCCTTATGGAATAGATGATCACTAAGAATTATTCATTTATGCTATTCATTATTCTTGTTTACATTGATCATGTGTTTTACTTTGGGATTGAAACAACTTGTTGCTACTCTTATGCTAAAATTGTGACAACTAAAAGCTGAATGCCATTAAACCTGTGTCAAGCCTCTTGAGCCTCATGAACCCCATGTTACACTTGTTGAGTACGACACATACTTACGCTTGTTTATTTTCATTATTTGGATAAAAATCCTGGATGGGTAACATATGGCTATGGTAATGATGACTTTCCTAATGATTACTAGACTTGTGGTCAACCAGTTGATGTCCCTGTGATATGGAGCTTCCGTGAGTGATTTTTCTTTATACTTTTGCTACATTTATGTGAAGACTATGTCTGATTATTCGTGATGTAATAAACACTTGTGATGATACTATTTATAATTTGTTGGCTTATGTGTGTGATTGATCTCTGGGCGCACATAAGATTATGCATCCCATTTTATCCTTAAAATTGAGTGTGACATATTGGTATCAGAGCCAGATTGACTGTAGGACGCAAGCCTAGTTAGCAATGGTCGTTTTAGCTTCTTTTGCTTCACTCATTTCATGCTTTCCATCTCACCCTTGTTATTTGCTAAATTTTATGCTTCTTTTGCCTCACTCTATTATGGAAATTATTGCTTCTAATATGACTAAATCTAATTCTATAGATGCCTCATGCCAATAAGACTGCTCGCATCAGCACTGGAGGCTACTACCTGCCTCATGGCTTGAATGAGTCCATGGAGCCACATGAGGAGGAGGAACCCCAAGATCAAGAAGTTGATTCACCAGCACCTGCACCTATACCTGAGCCATTCCAAGAAGAGCCCAAAGAAGAAGAACCCAAAGAAGTGGAGGTCGTTGCATTGTCTAATGATGATGATGATGAGGAAGACACCATTCAAGAGGATGAGCCGATCCCTCCCTTGGGATGGACTACGAAGGTCTGGTACAAGATGGGGTGTGAATCCTCTATCTCGCACCACCGACTTATGGGGATTCTTTAGACCTACTACGCTGATTGGGACACAACTATGGAGTACGTCTGCAATGAGCATACGCACCCTCTGGAGGACACTTATTGGAAGACCAGGGTGTGCATCTCCATCAGGGATGAATAGAAGGACGCATACCAGCTGGACTCAAACTATGCGCATCACGCTCACTGTGCCACCAAGGAAGATAGCATAGAAGATGCAGCCGCTATAGCCTGCATGGGTCTCTGTGGTTGTTGTTTTGATGATATGAAGGAAGATCAATATCGCTTCCTCCCTCACCAACACCCTGAATTGGAGTGGGCAATGATGGACCCTTAGGGCACGGATCCAACTACCCAAGTGATGGTACACTTTGGCTGAGTCAGTAGTGAAGATTTAGTGACTGGAAGATTAATTGAAGGCACAAGAGGTGACCCTTAAGAGATACCGACAAGTGATAGATGAGCAAAGGGTGTGACTCAACCTACCAAGGATGTACGAGGAGCTTCCCCATAAATTTCGCCCATAGGTGTTGGAGTCCTTTCTATGTAATAAGACATTGTGGAACGGGTCAAGTTGAGTCAAGTCGAGTCTCATAGTGTGGTGTGAACTTTGGTGTGCCTAGTTGATTCATTATTATGTTTATGTGTGAATTGGATTTTTGTAATGAGTGCTGGAACTTTGTGGGTATGTCCACAAGTTCCATAGTTAATAATATTAAAGTTTGAGGCAATAAATAAATAGTTGGGTTTGGTATATCTTGTTCTCTCGGATCTGTTTTTCGGAGCAGTCTGTTCTTATCTCAATGGCAATCTAAATCTACTTGACAAAAAATTATGAAATTTTTATGGGAATAACTAGAATTAAGTATCTTTCTAATGCCTCTAGAATCACCCCTACATCGGACCTGGTTTGTAAGATAAGACTGTTTAAAGTTAAAGTTTCTGTGCAGTCTGGAATCTAGGACAGTTTTGGTTGTATCCTGTTTTTGAGTAAACTAACGATAGAATCTGGGCATGTGTTCTGAATAAAAGTTGTAGATAATTTCCTAAGATTTCCAGCCATGTAAAGCACGCCTCTTTTGGATACTTTGAACTCAAGATATGACTATTTTACCGAGCTGTTGTTGTTGGAACTTGTCCAGAAAATTTTTAGAATGTATTCTATATCTCTATAAGTGCATATAACATGGAAATCTCTAAATTTTGGATATTTGTGTTGGATGTCAGATGTCTGGAAGAGGAAGAGGCCAAGGTCGTGGAGGTGTTCCCCCACATCCACCACCACCACCGCCACCTACTATTGAGCAGCTTCTGGTAGTGCAGACATAGATTATGCAAGCTCTGGTGCAGAATCAACTAATTGGTGGAGCACCGCGTGACAAGCGTGGTGAATTCTTGAAGGGTCGTCCTTCGGTGTTTTCTCATGCCACTGATCCACTAGAAGCAGATGATTGGCTTCATATAGTGGAAAAGCAACTCAACATAGCACAATGCGATGACCAGCAGAAGGTGTTATACACATCAGGACAACTCCAGGGAGAAGCTTAGGAATAGTGGGAGGCATTTGAGTATGGATGTCCCGCTAATGCTCCTCCTATCACTTGGTAGGAATTTAGAGAGAATTTTAGATCCTACCACGTACTTGAAGGATTGTAGAGCTCAAGCAAGAGGAATTCAGAGCTCTAAAATAGGGATCCATGACTGTAGCTGAGTATCATGACAAATTCGCTCAGTTGTCACGTTACACTCTGAATGAGGTGGCTGATGATGCTGATAAGAAATGCCGCTTTCTCAAGGGTCTGTATGATGGTCTATAACTCTAACTTATGTCCAATACATACCCCAATTTTTAGACGCTGGTGAATCGCGCCATTGTTATTGACATTAAGCGCAAAGAGATGGAGGCTAAGAAGAGGAGATTTCAAGGACAGGCCTCTGGGAGTAATACTCGTCCATGCACCAACCCTTAGCAAGGTTTCTAGTAGAGGTATTAAGGACCACCCAATCAGTGGAATCATGGTTAGTACCCTTAGTGCAACCCGAACCAGCAGCAGAATGGCATTCAACGTCCCCAGCAGCAGATTGGCCAGTAGACACCATGATAGGGAACACCCAACAACACTCCCATGAAGACCAGCACACCTAGCACCTCCAACATATGCTATCGGTGTGGAGAAGTTGGGCATTATGCTAACCATTGCCCTTGGAAGCAGAATCAGTTAACACCCCAGGTTCAGCATAGCAATCCGAAGGAAATGCCTCAGAAGCCAGCACCCAACACGGGAAAGGTGAACTATGTGTCTATAGAGACGACGCTTGCGGAACCAAAAGTCATGCTCGATACGTTGGATGTCAATTCTACTCCTGCCACTGTTCTTTTTTATTCTAGAGCTTCACATTCTTTCATATCACAAGCATTTGTTAGAACGCATAGCATACCCTTATGTGCCATGCAAAATCCCATATTAGTAAACTCACCAGGAGGTAGTATGCAAGCTTCTTATCACTGTCTTCTGACTAGTCTATCCTTAAGGGGGTAGAGTTTCAAGTGACCCCATTGTGCTGAGAACATCTAGTATTGATGTGATTTTGGGTATGGATTGGATAATGCAACAACAAGCCATAATTCAATGTAAGGAGAAGGTAGTTGTTGTGACCGCACTAAATGGGGATAGGATCAGTGTCGATGTTGTAGTGCAGAAGCAGCTGACAGCCATAGTGAACCAGCTTGATGATTACGTCAACAAGGAGGACCCAGTAGTGAATGAGTTTTTGGATGTGGTCCCTGATGACTTACCAGGTATGCTACCTGACTGTGACATTGAGTTTATTATTGAATTATTATCTGGAACTACACCTATAGCTAAGTGTCCATATAGAATGGGGGTTAAAGAACTAGAGGAACTTAAGAAACAAATAAAGGAGTTATAGGAGAAAGGTTTCATTCATCCTAGTTCGTCACCTTGGGGAGCACCAGTTATATTTGTTGACAAGAAGGATGGTACCCTGTGGATATGTGTTGATTATCGGTCACTCAATGAGGTTACTATCAAGAACAAGTACCCGCTACCTAGAATTGATGATTTGTTCAATCAGTTGAGAGGTGCTTGTGTTTTCTCTAAGATTGATCTTCGTTTTGGTTATCATCAGTTGAAGATTCATGCAACTAACATACCCAAGATAGTTTTTAATATGAGGTATGGTTTGTACGATTACACCATTATGTCCTTTGGTTTGACCAATGCACCTGCATACTTTATGTACTTGATGAATAAGGTGTTCATAGAGTTTTTGGATAAGTTTGTGGTATTTATCGATGAAATATTAGTATTCTCCAAAACAGATGAAGAGCACACTGAACATCTAAGGTTGGTCTTGCAAAAGCTCAGAGAACACAAGTTGTATGCTAAGCAAAGCAAGTGTGAGTTTTGGTTGAAGGAATTTTCTTTCCTAGGCCATGTGGTCTCTAATGGGGGTATAGCAGTGGATCCAAGCAAGGTGAGAGATGTGTTGAATTGGAAGCTACCAACCGATGTGGGAGAGATTTAAAGTTTCTTGGGATTGGCGGGATACAATAGAAGGTTCATAGAAGGGTTTTCTAAACTTGCCAAGCCTATGACAGCTCTGTTGGAGAAAAATGCTAAGTTTGTGTGGTCTGAGAAGTGTCAGGCTAACTTTGAAGAATTGAAGAAGAGGTTGACTACCACCCGAGTATTGGTTTTACTAGATTTGAGCAAGAACTTTTCTATCTATTGTGATGCATCTCGTCAAGGTCTCGGATGTGTTCTTATGCCAGAAGGAAGAGTAGTGGCCTATGCATCCCGACAATTGAGAAATCATGAGCTAAACTATCATACTCATGATTTGGAGTTAGCAGCAGTGGTTCATGCTCTAAAAATATGGAGACACTATCTTATCGGACATAAGAGTGATATCTACACTGATCACAAGAGTCTAAAGTACATTTTCACTTAGATGGATTTGAATATGAGACAACACCGATGGTTGAAGTTGATTAAAGATTATGATCTGGAGGTACACTATCATCCTAGAAAGGCGAATTTTGTCGCCGACGCTCTTAGCAGGAAGAGTTATGCTAATGAGGTGCAAGTGGCATCTATGTCAAGTGAGTTGTGTGCTGAACTTGAGCAACTGAACTTGAGCTTTGCCACTAATGCAGTAGAGTTGGTGATAGAATCTACATTGGAGCTAGAGATATGTAAGGGCCAATTATAGGATGCGAAGTTGAAAGAGATAGCGGAAAACATAGTGATTGGCAAGACACCAGGATTTCATATGGATGACAATGGGACTCTGTGGTTTGGGAAAAGACTATGTGTGCTTAAGAATAAGGCACATGAGTCTGCTTACTCTATTCACCTTGGGAGTACCAAGATATATTTGGATCTAAAAGAGAAGTATTGGTGGTATGGACTGAAGAGAGATGTTGCTGAATATATTGCTTTATGTGATACATGTTAGAGAGTCAAAGCTAAACATCAAAGACCTATAGGATTATTACAACCAATGAAGATACCTAAGTGGAAGTGGGAAGAAGTTGGTATGGATTTTATTGTCGGGTTACCACGCACTCAAGGAGGTTATGATTCAATATGGGTGATAGTGGATCGATTAACTAAAGTTGCTCACTTTATACCGATCAAGACTACTTATAATGGACTGAGGTTAGCCCAATTATATATGGAGAGGATATTGTGTATACATGGAGTTCCCAAGAAAATTGTGTTTGATCGGGGTACTCAATTTACGTCTTATTTTTGGTAGTAAGTACATAATTCGTTGGGAACAAAGTTAAATTTCAGTACAGCATATCGTCCTCAGATAGATGGACAAACTAAGAGGATTAATTAGATATTAGAGGACATGTTCAGAGCTTGTGCGCTGCAGTATGGTACAAGTTGGGACAAGAGTTTGCCTTATGCAGAGTTTTCATATAACAACAGTTATCAAAAGAGTCTCAATATGGCACCTTTTGAAGCTTTGTCTGAACAAAAGTGTAGAACCCCATTGTTTTGGAATCAAATGGGGGAAACTCAAGTGTTTAGACCGGATGTTTTAAGAGATGTAGAAGAGCAAGTAAGGATGATTGGGGATAATTTGAGAGTGGCACAGTCTCAACAAAATAGTTATGCTGATACTAGGAGAAGAGAATTGGTTTTTGAAGTCAGAGATTATGTTTACCTGAAGGTGTCACCCATGAGAAGTGTGAGAAGATTTAACATGAAAGGAAAGTTAGCACCGCGGTATATTGGACGTTTCAAGATTTTAGAGAGACGTGGTGAAGTAGCTTATCAATTGGAATTGCCTGAGAATTTGTCAGGTGTACATGATGCGTTTCATGTGTCTCAACTAAAGAAGTGTTTGCGTATACCTGAGGAGTAGATACTATTAGAAGAGCTTACAGTTTAGGAAGATCTTACATATGAGGAATTTCCGGTAAAGATTTTGGAGACGGTAGAAAGGGTTACAAGGAGCTAAGTTATAAAGATGTGTAAGGTTTAGTGGAATCGGTATATAGAAGATGAGGCTACATGGGAAAGAGAAGGGGATCTGAGAAAAACATACCTGAAGTTATTTGAGTAAGCATCGTCCGAATCTCGAGGACGAGATTCATTTTAAGGGGGGGGGGTAGAATTATAACACCCTAAAATTTGTGACATTTTGAAAATAGGTGAACTGGATTTATTTATGCATTAGTGTGAGCATGTAACATAGAAAAATAATAAATTTTGTCAAATTAAAATCAAATATAAGGTTTACCTACATGTTTATGCATTCATGCTGCTGCATATTATTTTTGTATTGTGTGGTTTGAAATCAGATTTCAAATTGATTTGAATTTGCATTCAAAATTTGTTTGGAAATTAATTTGGAAAAGGGAAAAGGATTTTTCTCTCCCTCCCTTGACTTTTGCCCACCGTAGCCCAGCTCGGCCTGCTCCCACGTGGCCTGCCCATCCTTTCGCTTAGCCTCCTCTCTGCTTCAACCTAGCTTCACTCACGTGGCCTAGCCTCACCCGTGCGGTTCCATCTCTGCAGTGGCCTAGCAAGTGGCCTGCACGCCATGTCGTGATGTGCCTCCTATCTTGCTAACATGCCAGGCCCACTCATTAGGCGCATCTCCTTCCTTTGGCTCATATCTGAGCCGGACACCATCACCACCGTGGCTACTGAATCCGCGCCGCCTACACCACGCCTAGCGTGACCCACATGTTGAGGCCCTCATAAATACCGAGGCCCACACCCGCCGCTCTCCCTATCATTCCCTAGAGCAAGCCGCCACACCGCTTGTGCCCTAGCACTGCCGTCAAGATTTCCTCTGAGGTTGATTCGCTGCTCTGCCGTTCCTTTGCCGCTGCGATCGCATCTCCGAGCTCCGTGAGAAGGTGAGTGACCTACAGGTATCCCTCATGCTCTCTCCCTTGACTTCTATGCTTGTATTCGCATCATCGTGGATCTCTGGTGAGCTCGAGCCACCCCATATAGCACCGTGTCACCCCTGAGCCATCTCAGCTGCTCTAGACCTCTCCTTCAAGTTCATCTTGAGCTCTTCTTGCTTCCTGTGCCCTTCCTGTGTCCAATGATGCTCGAAGTCGCCATATTGACGAACTCTAGTGAGATCAAGCTGATTCTGACCATGGTGCTGCCATGCATAGCTCCTCTCCGGCGACCTTATCCCCTTCCGTCTGAGCTACATCATCCAATCTCGATCAAATGGTCCAGATTCACCCATACCCCTTCGCCTATTGTTTTTTTGCAAAAAGGGCCTTACAATTGTTCGAATCTTAACCCACCATATAAAGAGCCCCTGTCTTTTCTTCAAATTATGGCTGCAGTCCCTGGTTCGGTTTAAAATCAGATTTTAATTATTTTAAATTCAAAAATTGAGTTTCATCTATTTACAAAACTGGCACTACCTTCTGTAGGCCATAAAATCTTCATTTTAACTCCGATTTGATCCGTTCAAGTTGTGTTAGATTTGTAATTCCATAATCTACATGTTTGTACTACTATTAGGTATGTTTTCAACTTTTAAAATTCGAGGTTAGATTTAATCTATTATTTTACTAAAGAAAATCTTGTTTAGTTCATAACTTCTTTGTTTTAGCTCCAATTTTTGTGATCTTCGCGTCTATGTGTTTGTAGTGAGACATAGATTCATTTTGCAAACTTTTCATCTTGATTTTATGCTGATTGGTGTACTGTTCTAATCTATAGCTTTTGTTTGCTATGCATGATTGCTTCTAGATGCTTGTATGTTGCTGTGATTATCGAGTATAGATGGTGAGCAATTCGTAGGTGAACAAGAGTACTACTTTGATGAGTAGGATCAGCAGGAGCACTTTGTTTAAGGAAAGTATAGCATGGGATCATCTTTGTTTCCTATCAACTTTAATACATTTAATTCATATTGCATGTGTCACCTTGAAAGGGATTCCCTAGTTTTGAACTTATACCTTGTCTCCTATGGGATATGCATTGGGTAGCTTTGCTAGTGCTCAATTAAACCATGATCTTGTAATTTGACTAATGGTATATGCAATAAACATTAAAACATGACTTTTAGCAACATGGAAATAGGGGGCTAGAGTGTTTAGCTACTTTCTAAATGCTTCAGATTCCTCTCCCTAAGGACTTATCTATAAGTGATCATCCGGGACTTACAATATAGCTGCGAGGGCTACATGGCTCTAGCTTTAGCTCAGTATGAGGACCTTTTCTGGCTTGTTAGTGGTTACCTTCATTGGCATAAGAATGGCTTGATGAATTGGGTATAGGATAACCTCTACTCTTATGTGTATAGCCATGATGGAATTGTGCCATTTGACCGGGGTTCCTACATCTGTTTGCTGAGTGAATCTAATGGCCCTAACTTGTTAGATGAACCTTTGAAAGGTTTCATAGTGACCCCTGCCTGCTCACCTTGGAAGTGTTTTAGGAGTAATTAACCCAGGCATATAGGTATCACGACTCACAGTGAAAGTGTACAACCTCTATAGAGTGTAAAACTAGTATATCAGTCATGTTCATGGTCATGAGTGGCCTTGGAACCCTTATGGAATAGATGATCACTAAGAATTATTCGTTTATGCTATTCATTATTCTTGTTTACATTGATCATGTGTTTTACTTTGGGATTGAAACAACTTGTTGCTACTCTTATGCTAAAATTATGACAACTAAAAGCTAAATGCTGTTAAACCTATGTCAAGCCTCTTGAGCCTCATGAACCCCATGTTACACTTGTTGAGTACGACATGTAGTTACGCTTGTTTATTTTCATTATTTGGATAAAAATCCTGAATGGGTAATAGATGGCTATGGTAACGATGACTTTCCTGAGAATTACTAGAATTGTGGTCAACCAGTTGACGTCCCTGTGATATGGAGCTTCCGCGAGAGATTTTTCTTTATACTTCTGCTACATTTATGTGAAGACTATGTCTGATTATTCATGATGTAATAAACACTTGTGATGATACTATTTATAATTTGTTGACTTATGTGTGTGACTGATCTCTAAGCGCACATAAGATTGTGCATCCCATTTTATCCTTAAAATTGGGTGTGACAAAGGTCCATCTCTTATACCTTAGCATCATTTGGTAGACATTACTCTCCCACAACTCAAATCCATGCATATGTGCAAGCTTCAATCTAAACTCTTAGCACATATGTAGGGGGGGGGGCAAATGCTACTATTTGGGGTTCATGAAACTTGTCCATATTCTTTTAAACATGGTAAATATGCTTGGGCAAGCAACATGGATTTAATTGAATTTTAATTCATATCTTTGTGAAAGGGTTATCATCAATTACCAAAAAGGGGGAGATTGAAAGCTCTAGTTTGGTTTTGGTGAATTGATGAAACCCTAAGTGCTAACCTAGTTTATCATAGTGATCATGAGATAGGTAGCACTATTCCAAGTGGTGAAGCAATGGTGACGATCATGATGATGTGGTGGCCATGATAATCAAGTGCTTGGACTTGGAAAAGAAGAAAGAGAAAAACAAAAATCTTAAGGCAAAGGTGAAATTTGATAGGAGCTTTTTGGTTTAGTGATCGAGACACTTAGCGAGTGTGATCACATTTTGGATTGATAGCCATACTATTAAGAGGGGTGAAACTTATATCGAAATGCGGTTATCAAAGTGCCACTAGATGCTCTAACTCATTGCATATGCATTTAGGATCTAGTGGTGTGCTGTCACACCCAGTTTTAAAGACAAAACCAGGTTCACCATATGTGTGCCGAGGAAGTCCACACATACAACAACATAATGAATAGTATCAGAAACAATGTTATTAAATAACATATACATAACTATGTTAACAATTACATCAGAGTATCGTGGAACGGTAACTAATCTTTAGACTCCATTCTTCATAGGGATGGCTGACTGGGGTAACATACGCCTAGCACTCCTATCAATCTTCTAGGAACTCCTTTGTGTCCTCATCAATCTTTTGAGCAACTTTACTATAGACTAAGGTGTGGGGGAAATAGCAAGGGTGAGCACATGTTATACTTAGCAAATATAACATGGGATTCATGAGCCTCAAAAGGTTGGCACTAGTTTACTATGATTAGCTTTTAGTGAGTCATAATTTTAACAATTGAGTAGCATCAAATTTATCGCAAGCCCATATAAACACATGAATAGGTAAACATGAATAATGAATAGCATAAATAATTAATTATCCATTAATAATCATCTATTCCATAAGAGTCCCAATGCCGCTCGTGACTGTGAGCACGACTGATATACCAGTTTTACACTCTACAGAGGTTGTACACTTTCACCATGAGCCGTGATTTACCCTTTTGCCTGAGGCGGCCAACTTCTTGACCCATTTCCAAGGAAGGTTGACAGGGTTCACTATGAAGTCTTTCAAAGGTTCGTCTAACAAGTGTAGCCCGCTAGGTTTCCAATTAGCAAACAAATATAGAGCTCCCCTTCTAAATGGCACATTTCGCGCAGGCTATACACATAAGGACAATGGCCACACTATACCCGATTCGTTAAGCCCCTCTTGCGCCATAAAGGTAACCACTAACAAGCTAGAAAATGTCCTTATACTTGACTAAAGCTAGAGCCATGTGGCACTCAAGGTTATACTATAAGTCCTAGTGGACCACTTATAGATAAGTCCTTAAGGAAAGGAATCTAGAGCACTACAAAAACTGTACTCTAGTCCCCTTATTCCATATTGCTAAAAATCATATTTTAACGTTTATTGCATGTACCATTAGTCAAGTTATAGATCATAGTTATTTAATTGAGCACTAGCAAAGTACTACCCAATGCATAATCCCACGGTGTCAAGGTACAAGGTACAAAAGCTAGGATATCCTTATAGGAATCAAGGTAGACACATGCATATGAATTAAGTGACATTAGAGTGAATAGGTAACAAGGATGATCCCATACTATACTTGCCTTTCACTTGCTTTACAACTAATGATCAACTCCTCGTAGAACCTTCAATCTTCTGTTCTTTCAGTCTCCAACACTTTCAGACAACTCTTCTTCTACTCGTAGATCGTAGCACACCAAGTAGACATACAAGAAGACAACTAAGACCAGTACACCACACAAAATAAAATAATATACTAAAAGATAGCTAGTGCTACGGGATCACAAGAAACGCCGGAACGAAAACTATCGTAAAAACAAATGACTACCAGGAGTTTATATTATATAAAAGAAAAAGCCTACAACTACAAGCTTGATTTATTTTAGTTAAACAAAAACATGGAAGAGTCATTAATTTAGTTTAAACAAATCATATTTATACATAAAATCGAGTTGAAGCTGACCATATTTTATCTTATAAATATTATCACGTAATTTATTAAGCAAGTTAAACTTTAACTTTGCAAAATAAATAAATATATGAGAACATCTAAACAAGTTGTACATGATATGTGTTTAAGCTAAAAAAATTTATAATTGAAAATCATATTTATATTAGCAATTAATAATCATATTAATATTTGTATATAAAACAACGCAATAGAAAACCTATATTGATTTTCATTATAAAACTAGTTGCATTAACATTAAATAATTTTAATATTTAACTATATATGGAAAAACAAGTGACATAAAAACATTAGCATTTCTGTGTAGAGCACATCAACATGAATCTAACACAACTTGAACGAACCGAATCGGAATTAAAACAAAGAAATAATGGAGATAATACGAACCACTGGCAAACTCGTAATTACTTGGTCTTCAACCTTGTGCATGACGTATGAAACATGAGGGACTCCATGCCATGGCTGATCTGTAGGGTAGGGCCCTGGCTGGCGGGAGGGGAACATGATGGGACAACGGCGGACCGATGGACGGCGGCAAGAGGAGGAGAAAAATCTAATTTACTACATGAAGAATTTTCCAAACTAGGGGCTCCTTTCATGATAGTTTTGGTATGTTTTGCCCAAGGAATTGGTACATATATATAAGGAGGAAAACTTTTCACCTTCACATCAGCCAACAATATGATACTAATTGATGTGGCACCATCCACCTCCACTCATAGGCCAAAATAATCATTAAAGCCCATTAGTAAATAAAGACATGAGCCTTAAAGATTTATTAGGATTATTGCACATGAGCTTTGAGCCTTGGAAAAAATGAGAGATTTATTATCTTCAGAATTAATTAATTTCATGGATAAAATAATTCTAGAAAAGTCTAGAATTATTATTTAAGCCGCGAAAATACTTTGAAAGCTCTGAAAATTTGGGGAAAATTCCCATAGACTTTATGGAACATGAGGAACCCAAATAAAGTATTTGGAGCTCATGATAAGATAATTTGGAGCATCTAAAAATTAAATTATGCTCATAGACAAGTAGGAACAAGTTCTAGAAAAAGCTAAATTTTTTTTGAGAAGTTTGTAGAGATTGATTGACGGATGAGGAATCGAAAGGAGTGATTTCGTTACAGAGAAAAGATTTGAGGAAGCTCACAACAAAAACTTGAGCTAAGAAACAAAGTATTTGATTGTAGAAAAAGATAAAGGCGTGTTGGAGAAGGAAAATCGACCTACTAAACGCATTTTAAAGACTTTGATCACTCTCAACACACAAAGAAGCAACAAGCAAACATCACATCAAGTAATAGCCCATCAAATTAGTTTAGAAAAGTCTAAAGATTCACATTTTTCCTATAACTAATTGACGCTATCCTAAACTAAACTTGGAAAATTTTATCCAAATATCAAATTATTTATTTTAATTAATGTTTTCTATGCACAATCCAAAATCAAAAATTTTGGGGTGTGACATGTGCTATCACCCTTGAAAATGTTTGTGAAAATATGCTACACACGTGCACAAGATGATACACTTGGTGGATGGCACATTTGATCAAGGGTGGTGAAGTTTGGGGTCAAAAGGAGAAGTCTCGTAGTGACCGGACTGTGCCTTAGGCAGTGACTGGACTCTAACCCCACGTCTGGTCAGTGGTGCCTCGTAGAACCTTTAATCTTCTGTTCTTTCAGTCTCCAATGCTTTCGAACAACTCTTCTTCTACTCGCAGATCGTAGCACACCAAGCACACATACAAGAAGACAATTAAGAGCAGTACACCACATGAGATAAAGCAACATACTAAAAGAGAGCTAGTGCTATGAGATCACAAGAAACGTTGGGACCGAAACTATCGTAAAAACAAACAACTACTAGGAGTTTATATTATATAAAAGAAAAAGCCTACAACTACAAGCTTGATTTATTTTAGTTAAACAAAAACATGGAAGAGTCATTAATTCAGTTTAAACAAATCATATTTATACATAAAATCGAGTTGAAGGTGACCATATTTTATCTTATAAATATTATCACGTAATTTATTAAGCAAGTTAAACTTTAACTTTACAAAATAAATAAATATATGAGAACATCTAAACAAGCTATCCATGATGCGTGTTTAAGCTAAACAAATTTATAATTGAAAATCATATTTATATTAGCACTTAATAATCATATTAATATTTGTATATAAAACAACACAGTAGAAAACCTATATTGATTTTAATTATAAAACTAGTTGCATTAACATTAAATCATTTTAATATTTAACTATATATAGAAAAACAAGTGACATAAAAATATTAGCGTTTCTATGTAGAGCGCATCAACACGAATCTAACACAACTTGAACGAACCGAATCGGAATTAATACGAACCAGTGGCAAACTCGTAATTACTTGGTCTTCAACCTTGTGCATGACATAAGAAACATGAGGCCGTCCATGCCATGGCCGATCAGCAGGGTAGGGCCCTGGCTGGCGGGAGGGGAACAAGCTGGGATGAGGCGGATCGACGGACGACAGCAAGAGAAGGAGGAGAAAATTCTAATTTATTATACGAGGAATTTCCTAAACTAGGGGCTCATTTTATGGTAGTTTTTATATGCTTTGCCCAAGGGATTGGTATATATATATATAAGGATGAAAACTTCCCACCTTCACATCAACCAGCAATATGGTACTAATTGATGTTGCACCATCCACCTCCACTAATAGGCCTAAATAATCATTAAAGCTCATTAGTAAATAAAGACATGGGCCTTTAGAATTTATTAGGATTATTGCACTTGGGCTTTGAGCGTTGGAAAAAATGAGAGATTTATTATATTTGGAATTAATTAATTTCATGGACAAAATAATTCTAGAAAAGTATAGAATTATTATTTAAGCCACGAAAAATAATCCAAAAGCTCTGATAATTCGGAAAAAATTCCCATAGACATTATGGAATATGAGGAACCCAAATAAAGTATTTGGATCTCATGATAAGATAATTTGGAGCATCTAAAAATTAAATTATGCTCATAGACAAGTAGGAACAAGTTCTAGAAAAGCTAGAAATTTTTTTGAGAAGTTTGTAGAGATTGATTGACGAATGAGGAATCAAAAGGAGTGATTTGCATTACAAAGAATTGATTTGAGGAAGCTCCCAATGAAAACTTGAGCTAAGAAACAAAGTATTTGATTATAGAAAAAGAAAAAGATGTGCCGGAGAAGGAAAATCGACCTACTAAATGCATTTTAAAGACTTTGATCACTCTCAACACACATAGAAGCAACAAGTAAACATCATATCAAGAAATAGCCCATCAAATTAGTTCAAAAAAGTCTAAAGATTCACATTTTTCATATAACTAATTGACGCTATCCTAAACTAATCTAGGGAAATTTTTTCCAAATATCAAAACATTTATTTTAATTAGTGTTTTCTATACACAACCCAAAATCAGAAATTTTGGGGTGTGACATGTGCTAACACCCTTGAAAATGTTTGTAAAAATATGCTAACACACTTGCACAAGGTGATCAGACGCTGAGAAGAAAGTGGGACCAGATGTGCAAGGGGTGTGTTCGGTCACCTGGTGACATACGTTGACATAAGCAACAGAGAGAGGTAGAGTTGACCTAACTCACTAGCACGTCTAGTCACGTGGGATCTGACACATCCGGTCGTGATTTTTCACCTCTGGATACTCTCTGGACTTGACCTCACGCTGCATAGTAGAATGGAGCAGTGTGTCTGGTCTTGACATGGCCGTGGCATGTGCGTGAGCGATCGTAGCGTCCGATCTGCATGGCGGGCGTCCGGTCGTCACTTAAGTGGCACGCGAGCATCTACTAGCCCTTGAGATCGTGTGGCTAACATTTGAAGGAGGGGCAACATGGCAACCATCCGTTGACTAAATGTTGGCTGGGTGCATTTGATTATTTTGATCGGCGCATTCGGTCAACATGAGAGTGTGTAATGAGTAGTCCAACAACTCTATTTCATGGGGGCTCCTATTTAAACCCCATAGCCGGCTCAAGCTCACTCTCTTAGCCATTTGCATTGACATAGCAACCTTGTGAGCTTAGCCAAAGCCCTCCCACTTATCTCCATCATTGATTCATCATCTTTGTGAGATTTGAAGAGAATCCAAGTGCATTGCTTGAGTGATTGCATCTAGAGGCACTTGGTGTTCGTGTTTCGCTATGAGATTCGCTTGTTTCTCTTGGTGGTTGCCGCCACCTAGATGGCTTGGAGCAACAAGGATCATCGAGCTGAGGAAGGTCCTTGTCTCTAGCTCCGGTCGTGGTGATTGTGAGGGGTTCTTAACCTTTCCCTGGTGGAGAGCCAAAAGGTACTCTAGTGGATTGCTCGTGGCTTGTGTGATCCTCATCTTGTATTGGTTGTGCGGCACCTAGTTGCGGGTTTGGCATGTGATGCCAATTGGCGCGTGAACCTCCAAGTGAGTGAATCACCACAATGAGGACTAGCTTGCCGGCAAGCAAGTGAACCTCAGTAAAAAATCTTTTGTCATCATTGTCTGTGGATTTCTTGATTGATTGTGATTGATTGGCTCCAACATATTGTGATTGGCTCTATCCTCGACATGGCAGTATAATCATCACATCCTCTCTCTTGTATTACATAGCTAGTGTGTAAGGTAAGCGCTTTAGTGTAATTAGTTTTGAGAGCTAGCTTGCGTTGGGACTAGTGGTTAGTGAGGCTCTTTAGTTAGTCTTTGAGAGCTCACTAATTAGTGTAGTGACATAGCCATTGTGTGGATAGAGACTAGCAACTAGAATTGTGGTAGGTGGTTTGCATTTTTAGTAGGCTAGCACAACACTCGCTTCACCGTCTATTTGACTAACCACATTGCTTAAGTGTTGTTGTAGAATTTTTTATAGGCTATTCACCCCCCTCTAGTCATTAGGACCTTTCAAGTGGTATCGGAGCCGTGGTCACGTGATTTGAGGCTTAACAACCTTCGGTGTCAAAATGGCTCAAATCAACAACACCAAGAAGCCACCCCAATTTAATGGCACAAATTATCCATATTGGAAGTCTAAGATGACCACACACATCAAGTCAATCAATAGAAAGGTGTGAAAGGTGGTGGAGACCAAAATTGAGATAGCCGATCTAGAGAATCCCACCGTGGCCGAAGAACTACTACTCCAAAATAATGATATTGCTCTTAGTGTTATTCATGATGCTATTGATGAGAGAACATTTGAGCAAATCAAGAACATTGAGATGGCTCATAAGGCTTGGAAGAAGTTGGAAGAATCATTTAAGGGCACCAAGGCAACAAAGGGTACAAAGGCATACATTCTCAAGGAGAAATTTGCTAGCTTCAAGATGAAGGAAAATGAGAGTGTGCCGAACATGTTCCATTGGATGGAAGTGATTGTCAATAATCTCAAAGCACTTGATGAGAAGGTGGAGGACAAGGACTTCTCTCATAAGTTCTTGAGATGCTTACCCACAATATTTAACATGTTGGTCACCTTGCTAGTGAGGACCGGTTTGGACACAATGACACCAAACCAAATCTTGGGAGATATCATGATCGATGATGCTTATAGCGATGATGATGAGAAGGACAAGAAGGAAAAGAAAGAGAAGAAGAATAAAATGATCATCAAGAAGAAGAAGAAGAAGGGTGGTTCATATGTGGTCACTTGGGATAGTGATGCTTCCTCAAGCGAGGATGATGATAGTGATGATGACAAGACCACCAAGAAAGAAGGCTCTTGCAAGCATTGCTATCAATGAGAAGCCTTTTCTCTTCGACACTCCATCATGCTTTATGGCTAAGGCCACTAAGGTACAAACTTGTAATGATAGATGTGATGAGAACATGATAATGAAAGTGAAAGTGACAATGATGATGAACCAACTAAAGATGAACTAATTGACATGTTAGAAGATGCTAAATAACATTTTGACATTAAGAGAAGCGAATGCAAAGACTTGCACAAGGAACTAAAATCCCTTAAGCAAGCCTTTGATGAGCTCAATACATCTCATGCGAGGCTAGAGGAAGCCCATGAGAAGCTTGGCAAGGCTCATAAGAAGTTTGAGAAAGCTCATTCCTCTCTACTTAATGATCAAAATAAGAAGGAGCATGTTGTAACATGTGACAAAGCCCTAACTTGTGATATAAATGATGAATCATTCTATAATCCTATCATTGTTGCTCCCACTAACCCTTCTTGTAGCACATCCACTTCTACCTCATCTAGTAGTGATGGTTTAACTTGTGATGACTCACTAGTGGTGAAGAATGAGACTCTTAAGAAGGAGGTCAATGAGCTCACTTGTGCCTTAGGCAAAGCCTATGGTAGTGAGGACCACTTGCCTATGTGCTTAGGTAGCCAAAGAGCTTCTCTCTACAAAGAGGGATTGGGCTATGGTCCCAAGAAAGGCAAAGCGGCCTTTGCTCCTCACAAGACTAGTTTTGTGAAGAACAATGGTCAGTTTTGCACTAGTTGCAAGCAACTTGGTCATGTAGAGCAAAAGTGCATGAACAAGAAGTCTCAAGTCAATGTATCCTCCAATAAGCTTGATTCTTTCTATATACTTACCAAGGGTGCAAATGGTGTGAAGGCTAAGTTCATTGGTGCACCATGGATGGGCTCAAGGAAGAAAGCCATATGGGTGCTGTTGGATTCATAAACCTGGGGTCCCTCATGGACCGGCTTCCCAACAAAGGCTCGGCCTAGCAGACAATGTTGTGAACCAATGTGCAACTCTTGGGCTAGCCCAAATACCTAAACAGTAGGCTAGAAGGGTGATCCAATCTCCAATCAGAAGGCCTGGCTGAGGAGGAACGTCGCCCGCTTCTGACTCCGGCCCACCTCTCCGACCAGAGCGCTCGCTTCGGTCTCCGGCCCGCCTCCAGACAACCTCATCGACAGGAAGGCCTAGCCAAAACACCACTTCTAACTCCAATCCGCTTCTTCAATCAGGAATGCACCGAACTCCTGCTTATAACTCTTCTCCAACTAACGCAATTAGGGCCGATTGGGGCCAATTGACCGGAGATGCTTGCTCGGTAAGGACCAGGAAATGGACAGAGAGAGCAAGGTAGGGCACTCAAGTCAACCGCAATACTAAGGACCGTACCCTGTACATCTATAGGGTAGTACCCTATGACCTCCCTAGCTTGACAGAACCCTAGCAATGTTGTAGGCACCGACATTTCCCCTGTAGTGTTGTGGGTGCCATCAACTCCCATACCAGACAAACACGGTAAGGCTCCCCCCACATGCCTCTAGGACATCAACAGTGTTGTGGGCGCCATCATTTACCATACTAGGCAAACATGGTAAAATACCCTGCATGCCTCTGGGTATCAACAGTGTGGCAGGCACCAACATCTGCTATACCAGAAGAAGACGACACAACCTCCCATGTGCATCCAACATTAAACAGTGTTGTGGGCACCTACCATCATCTTGTACCCATCGGTGTAGGCAGCAAGATTTAGCAGCATACGTACTCTCTCCTTCTCACTTGTAAGGCCATCCCCTTCATCTATAAAAGGGGATGTGCTCTCTCCCAAAAGTTGATTCAGATCGATCAGGTTCACTAGTACACCACAACAGAACCACCAGGTTCAAACCTTGAGCACACACTTGAACACATAGCACATAGCGGAGCTCCCGCCACTCTTAGCCCCTCTGACCAGAGTCTAACCGGACCTCTTATACCCCCATCTTTCTCCTTCTCATTTGTAACCCCACTGCAAACTTCGAGCACATGGGCTTAGGAATCAAGTCACTAACCGACTCAAACTAGACGTAGAGCACGTTGCCTAAACTAGTATAAACCATATGTCATTGAGTGCTAGGCCACCTCCGATCACAACGTATAGCAAAACTACAAATATTTACATGTTGGTCACTTTCTGCACCGACAGTTGGCGCCATCCGTGGGGAAGACGTTGTACGTTCAACACTTCTGGTCATCGGATGACCCATTTTTCCGCCACCTTCGCCATGGCAGGCTCAAGCGATATGACTTACTTCGGCTCATGGGGGTTTCTCGCACTCGCACCTATTGGGATGTGGGTTCCACCCATCTTCGAGCCATCCTAGGCCTTCCTCTTTGGAAGCCTAGACTTCGTCGTTGACTGGCTCGGCGTACTACACCTCTGTGAGGAGGCACTCATTCTGGTACCCATTGGAGGGGCGCCCTCCATCTGCTCCGAGATGCACAACTTCAATGATGAGGCACCTGCGCTTCATTCCGAGCAAACTCTCTGCTCAAACCCCACTATGAGTAATGTGCATACTGTTATTTGCTCTCTATTTACTATCTCCCACCAATTATTCGGACGAACCATTTTGTCCGCACTGCAAACACCGTGCGACTGGCTCCCCTGTGGCCTCACATCCCTCGCAGATGTGTGCGCTCGGGGGCTTTGAAGGACACTGGCGCTACCCCCTCTCACATCTGAATTTGTGGGAATGGTGAGCTATGCTCCCACCACTCTCCACGAACTCTTGGATGATGAGGTTGAGAGCGATGGCTCCAGCATCAGTGACGCGGCACCTAGCCACCGTCTATCCTAGGAGTGCGCTTTGGTGGACACTCTAGGATAGCCACTAGTCATTGTGAAGTCTGAGAAGACTCACACCCCACTAGACCCATGTGTGGGGGCCCTTGCTCTTGCATAAGGGCATGTTGAGGAGCTACAACAACGGTGGTAGAACCAGCTGTCGCCTGCGCCGATGCACTTGGTGCAGCACGCTACGCCTCATGTGCATGACCTAGTGGGTGGCACTTGGGGTCATGCCCGCCATGTCCAGCGTGACATCATAAATGAGGGGAACGACCCCCCATAGTTTGCTCGGACTCACCAGAACATCGATGCTACGACAATGCTTCTATGCGGCATTCCCGAGCCCGTCGACCCCTAGGAGCAGGAGGTCTACTGGAATCTCTGGGCGCTGGTAGAAGCCACTGGCATTCAATAGGCAGAAAGCTCTGTATCGTGACTCCGACACCTACCCTCTATCCCCACTAGGGGAGTGGGGACGCACCAGACGGATCGCTCCATCCGCTCACCGCTACACCCGCCAAGCACGGCATGGTAGGCAGTGGCTACGCTGCGGTCCAACCTAGTGCCTCCTCTACACTGACCACCGATACACAAATGCCCCAGTCCACACCAAGATGCTTGTAGTGTCATCAGCAACCGGCATCAGGCCTAGCATGATGATGACATCCACCGGGCGGCGATAAGGGCAGGCAACATGAGGCCTGGCCGAACCATTAAGGGGAGCGGTGAAACACACCCTAGGCATGGTCACCGACTAGACGACCAGAGTCCTAGCCCTGAGGGCCCGGGACCACAGGCCTTTGACCAGCGTATCTGGAAGCGCTTTCGACCGCCATTCCCACAGCGCTTCCGACTGCCCACTAACATCGCCAAGTACACTAGGGAGATGAACCCTGGTATTTGGCTTGAAGATTTCTAGCTCGCCTGCCAAGATGGAGGGGTGGATGATGACCTTTTCATCATTCAATATCTCCCCATCTACATGAGGGAACACGTTTGGGCGTTGCTTGAATTCCTCCCGCACGACAGCATCTGTGACTGGGTGGACCTCAAGAGGGTCTTCATTAGAAATTTCTAGGGGACGTATGCCCACCAGGGAAACTCCTATGACCTCAAGAGCTACTAGCAGGAGCCCAGTGAGTCCCTACGGGATTACATCCATAGGTTCTCCCAATGATGAAACTCCTCCCTGATGTTGTCGATGCAGACATCATCAGCGCATTCCTCTCTAGGATGACCTGCGAGTCCCTGATCTACAAGCTTGGTTGCCTAAAACCCAAACCACCTGCAACCAGCTCGATGTCGCCACCAACCATGCCTCTGGTGGTCAGAGCAATCTTCAATGGAGGCTAGGACAAAGGCAAGGCCAAGCACACGGACCAAGACAAGGGCCCCTTCACACAGAGGGGCAAGAAGAATAAAAAGGATTGGCACCAACCGAACAACATCGTGTTGGTCACCATAGCTGATCGCATGGGCAAGCAGTCCCAACAGGGCCTACCTGACCACTTCACAAACTCATGGATATCCTATGCACCAACCACGCCTACCCATCAAACACCTCTACAAGGACTGCAAGCTCCTCAAACATTTCCTCCGATAGGCCGGCAGGCCAAAAGAGGGAGACGACAAAGAGGCGACAACCAAGAAAGGAGGCATGGTGGGCAAGGATGGAGACAACTTCCCTGACCCTGAGGAATGCATCATGATCTTCGGCGGATCCAACACCATCTGGTCCATGCGCTAGCATAAGGTGCGCTATAGGGAGGCATGCGTTGCCGAGACGGCCGTCCCCTCCTTCCTCAGTTGGTTGGAATCTCTGATCACCTTTGATTAGAGGGACCATCCCTCCCATGCCACGAGACTAGGATTCTACCCACTCGTCGTCGACCCCATCATCCGCAAGAAGCGCCTCACTAAGATGCTGGTGGACGGAGGTAGTGGCCTCAACATCCTCTATGTCGACACCCTCGATGCCATACGCATCCCTCGGTCAAAACTCTACCTAGCGGGCTCTCCCTTCCATGGGGTGATCCCAGGAGCACAGACATACCCACTCGGGTAGATCGATCTGCCCATCATATTTGGCAATCGAGCCAACTTCTGTTCGGAGGTCCTCACCTTCAAAGTGGTGGACTTCCTAGGGTCCTACCACGCCATCTTGGGGCAGCCATGCTAGGCCAAATTCATGGCAACCCCAACTACACCTACCTCAAACTAAAGATGCCAGGACCAAACGGTGTCATCACTATGAGCAGCACCTTCTCGCACGCCTTCATGTGCGACCATGAGCATTTTGAGCTCGCCACCACGATCATCAACTCGTCTGAGCTCCCACGGCTTGGGGAGTCATTAACCCTAGTAGTCCTAGACTGCAACAAACCATCCTCCTTGACGCCCTTCTACTCGCTCGAGGAAACCAAGGCAGTGGGGATCGACCCCACTGACCCAACCAAGACAGTGTGGATTGGGACCTAGCTCCTGGCCAAATAGGAATGCGAGCTTGTCAACTTCCTATGCGACAATCATGATGTATTTGCATGGAAGCCATCTAACATGCTAGGCATACCATGGGACATCACCGAGCATGCACTACACCTCATTCTAGGCTTGAAGCCTGCTAAGCAATGCCTACGCTGCTTCAACGATGAGAGGCACAGGGCCACAGGCGAAGAGATCGTCAAACTCCTAGCAGCTAGATTCATTAGAGAGGTATTCCACTCTAACTAGCTTGCCAATCCCATTCTTGTTAAAAAGAAGACCGAAAAATGGAGAATATGCATTGATTATACTAGCCTCAACAAAGCATGTCCAAAGGATAATTTTCCTTTATCGCGCATAGACTAGATAGTCGACTCCACCTCGGGTTGCGAGATCCTCTCCTTTCTAGATGCCTACTCGGGCTATCACCAGATAGCGATGAAAGAGTCTAATCAGCTCGCAACCTCGTTCATCACCCTGTATGGTTTGTACTGCTATGTAACCATGCCTTTTGGCCTAAAGAACGCCAGTGCCACATACCAAAGGTGCATTCAGCAATGCTTTGCCAACCAAATTGACCCGCTCGATCAGCCTGATCAAGGCGAGTGGCCGAAACCAACAATCACCGTCTATGTTGATGACATAGTGGTCAAAATGGTTCAAGCTTGTGACCTGATCGCAAACTTGGCCGCAACGTTCGTGAACCTCCGAAGGTTCAACATCAGATTGAATCCTAAAAAATGTGTTTTTGGGGTTCCAAAGGGGAAGCTACTAGGATACATTGTGTCCTAGAGTGGCATTGAGGCCAACCCCAAAAAGATCACAACTATCTCCAACATTGACCCTATACACAATGCCAAGGGCGTGCAAAGGCTCACCGGCTGTCTAGCTGCCCTGAGCCGATTCATCTCCCGGCTCGGTGAATGGGGGATGCCGCTCTACAAGCTCCTCAAAAAGACAGACACCTTCATTTGGACTAAGGAAGCTTAGTAGGCTCTGGGGAGCCTCAAAGCATCCCTGACATCAGCCCCAATCCTTGTCGCTCCTAAACAGGGAGAACCCCTCCTCCTCTACCCTGCGGCCAGCAACCATGTGGTAAGCATCGCCCTGGTTGTCGAAAGGGAGGAGCTAGGACACCACCTTAAGGTCCAGTAGCCCCATATACTTCATCAGGGAGGTACTCACTGACCCCAAGGTCTAGTACCCCTAGGGGCAGGAACTCCTATATGCCGTGCTGATGGCGACCTGGAAGCTCCTGCACTACTTCACCAACCATGAAGTCGTGGTCATCACTTCATACCCGCTCGGGGACATCATCCACAACCGCGACACCATGAGATGGATCTCCAAGTCGGCACTCGAGCTCATGGGCCATGACATCAGGTATATCCCCCGTACCGCCATTAAGTCTCAACCTCTCGTGGATTTCGTTGCCGAATGGATGGAGGTTCTGCTACCAACCCTAGACGTCACCAACGAGTACTGGACAATGTACTTTGATGGGTCCATCATGGCACCCGGCTCAGGGGCTAGAGTTGTTCAGATCTCCCCAGATGGGAGTAGGCTCCACTATGCCATCCACCTCCATTTCTTGGCCTCAAACAATGCCATAGAATACGAGGCCCTCATCAACGGGCTGCGCATCACCATTGAGCTCGGCGCTACACGACTCTACATCCGCAGCGACTTAGAGTTGGTCGTTGACCAGGTCATGAAGGAGTCCTCCTGTAAAAGGCCCCTCATGGTAGCATACTACCAGGAGGTGTGCAAGCTTGAGGACAAATTCTAGGGAATTGAGCTACATCACATCCCTCGAAAGAACAACGATGCTGCTGATTTTCTTGCAAAACAGGCCGCCAGACGGGATCTATCTCTGAGTGGGATCTTCATCAACGACCTCCACGAGCCATCTACCCACATCCTAGAAGGTTTGATCCATACACACCCCGATGCCAAGCCAGCGCCCGAGGGCTCTGACCCCGATGCCAAGCCAGCGCTCGGGGGCTCCAACCCCAGTACCTCTATGATGACATCACCCGCTGACATCACCGTATTGGCACTCGATCAAACCGACTAGCGAGCTCCGCTACTTGCCTACCTCGTCGATGAGGTTCTCCCACCCAAAAGGACTAAAGCCCAAAGGATCACTTGATGCGCCAAGACCTTCATCGTACTCGGTGATGAACTCTACAAATAGAGTCCATCGGGGGTGCTCATGAAGTGCACCCCCATCAACCAGGGGAAGCAGCTCCTCCTCGAGGTCCATGCTGGGATCTACGGACATCATGTGGCCCTGAGGTCACTAGTCAAAAAAGCCTTTCGCCAAGGTTTTTACTAGCCCACCGCACAACGAGATGCAGAGGAGGTCGTCCGTAGGTGTGAGGGATGCCAATTCTATACTCGGCAAACTCATTTGCCGGCACAGGAGCTTCAAACCATCCCCATCACCTGGCCATTCACGGTCTGGTGCCTCGACATGCTAGGACCCCTCAAAAATGGCCCGGGTGGTTTCACTCACCTACTCGTAGCAGTCAACAAGGTCACCAAGTGGATAGAGGCCAAGCCCATCACCAACATCCGCTCAGAAGAGGCGGTCAAATTCTTCCTCGACATCATCTACCGGTTCGGCGTTCCTAACTGCATCATCACTGACCATGGGACTAACTTTATTGGGAAGAAGTTCCTAGACTTTAGTGATGGATACAGCATCAGGATCGACTGGTCCTCGGTCGGACACCCACATACTAATGGTTAGGTCGACCATGCCAATGCCATGGTCCTCCAAGGACTTAGCCACACATATTCAACTGATTCAACAAATACACTAGGCGATGGGTTGTAGATGTCCTAATGATCCTCTGGAGCCTGAGAACGACCCCAAACTGATCCACAGGGTTCACACCCTTCTTCCTAGCCTATGGAGCTAAAGCAGTGCTGCCCTCCAACCTCGACCACGGCGCCCCAAGAGTAAAAGCTTTCGACCGTGACTGAGCCGTGGAGGCTCAGCAAGATGTAGTCGACCTGCTCGAGCAGGCCCGTGAGACGATCATCATCTGCTCCACTTGCTACCAGCAAACTCTCCACATGTACCACAAAAGGAAGATCAGGGGAAGGATCCTTAAAGTCAGTGATCTCATACTCAGGAGGACCCAATCAATGAAGGAGAAGCACAAACTCTCTCCACCATGGGAAGGTCCCTATATGGTGACCGAGGTGATCCGACCGGGCACCTACCGACTAGAGGACGACAACGGCAATGTTCTCACCAATACTGGGAACATTGAACAACGACGTCGTTTTCCCCTAAATTCGGTCTTACTGCTTTTATTCAAGACTTGTTCTTGTAAAGCACCCCAGCCCAGACACTTTCAGCCCATGTCGCTCAGGGGCTCCATGAGGGTACAATACTAAATACTATCCCTCTTTTTACTATCACATGGTAAAAACTTTGTCCCCGAACGAAAGCACTTTCCATTCCTTTGATTACCCAACATGACTTTGTTCTTACTCCCAACCAAACACACCCTGCCATGACCTATGGTTACAAGCAGCCAAGACCCATGGGCCATGCCTAGGTTCCAAAAAGCTGCAGCCTACGGAATGAATGGGAAGGTGCAAAAAGAAAGGATAAAAATGAAGCTTTGCTAGGATAAAAAACAAGGAACAAATAGTGATTCTATCACAAAAATAGAACTGATGTATTCATTGATACAAAAACTGTTCACACAGGGGCTCCCTCATGAACTTAATGATTACATTTGCTGACTACTTCTACTCCAAATACTACTATGGCCACTCAGCGGCATCGGCCAATGCCAAAGGGGAGGCCACGGCACATGTCGCTAGACATAACCACCACCACAAGGGCCCCACCTGATTCTGCTCCCTTGACTTTAGCGAGCACAACGGGTACCTCAAGGACCCCACCTAGTTCTGCTCCCTCGACTTCGGTGAGTGCAACGGGTACCTCAAGGGCATCGCACCCATAGATGCTCAGCAGAAGAGCATGAAGCTCCTGACCTTCTCATGTAGTCGAGGCAGCTCCTATGTAGGGACACTGCTGGCCAAGGTATGGGCGCCATGGCTGGGAGATATCTCATCAAACTTTATGAATTGGCCAACCTAAGCAGCCGCAAGGGCAAAACCTCCCACCAGCGTAGTCCCAAGCATTTTCATCTTCGACAAGGCTCACCCAGAGAAGACTCACCGGAAGGAGTCCATGTATAGCTC